>NW_020525823.1:47500-415000 GCF_003368295.1 Carassius auratus
TAATTGTGGCATGATGTATTTTTAAGTTTAGTTTCATTTGCCATTTGATGTTTCACAAATGCAACATAAATGGCAGAGCTTATGAATTGGGCAACGCGGTGTTCACGCCATTGCGACCGCTCAGAAAAATTAGTCGCACCGGCAGAAAAAATGGTTGCAAAATGTGCCCATTTAGTCGCAGTTTGGAGCCCTGTCTAAGTTTTATCACCGCAAGCTTTGTATTTCTGCAGAGTTTTCTTTGTTAATTTATTGTTCATATGATTGTTTTATTTTTTTGCTGGTTTAGGTGCAAATATTAACGCTCAGACAGAGGAGACGCAGGAGACGGCGTTGACTCTGGCGTGTTGCGGAGGCTTCCTAGAGGTGGCTGATTTCCTCATCAAAGCTGGGGCGGACATTGAGTTGGGTTGCTCGACCCCGCTCATGGAAGCTGCACAAGAGGGGCATCTGGAGCTGGTCAAATACTTGTTGGCTGCAGGTGAAGACTTGTGTCGGATGTTATTTTTGAAACCACTCCTTTTTATATGACACTGTGTTCACACACTACTCTGTGTCTGCTCAGGGGCTAATGTCCATGCCACAACTGCCACGGGTGACACTGCTCTGACATACGCCTGTGAGAACGGACACACAGATGTGGCCGATGTGCTGCTGCAAACAGGGGCTGACCTGGTTTGTGGATATCCCGGTTTACTTTTATTGCATTTTTATTTATTTTGTGTTTTATGAAATTAAAGCCTTTTTGGAGCTTACTGGTGTCTTTGTTTGTCAGGAACATGAATCAGAAGGGGGCAGGACTCCACTGATGAAAGCGGCCAGAGCAGGACACCTGTGCACTGTGCAGTTTCTTATCAGCAAAGGCAAGTTGCCATGTTCAAAACTTAGGCTGCAACAAACAATGAAACTGACAATAAATGTTAATGAAAATTGTCAACAATAAATTTGTCACCTGTTAATTGGGTCTTTGCTATCAGCACAGTGGTACTCAAAATGTCTTGTCTGTGTTGAAAACAGTTGTGCTGCTTAATTTTTTTGTGGAAACATTGATCCATTTTATAAATTCAAAAGAACAGCATTTATTTGAAAATCTAAATCTTTCGTAACATTACAAATTGTTTACTGCCACTCTTGATCAATTTAATGTGTGCATGCTGAATAAAAGTGTTAAGTACTTACTGAACCCAACGTTTTCAAATGTAGTATATGTGACCCTGGACCACAAAACCAGTCTTAAGTTGCTGGGGTACATTTGTAGCAATAGCCAAAAAACATTGTATGGGTCAAAATTACCGATTTTTCTTTTATGCCAGAAATCATTAGGATATTGAGTAAAGATCGTGCTCCATGAGGATATTTCGTAAATTTCCTACCATAAATATATAAAACCTTAATTTTTGATTAGTAATATCCATAGCTAAGAACTTCATTTGGACAACTTTAAGGGAGATTTTCCCCATTTGTTGTTTTGCATTGAATTTTGAAATACGTTTTCACATTTACGTGTGCAGGTGCTAATGTGAATAGAGCAACAGCCAACAACGATCACACAGTGGTTTCTCTGGCTTGTGCCGGAGGCCACCTGGCTGTGGTAGAGCTGCTGTTGGCCCATGGTGCTGACCCCACCCACAGACTGAAGGTGAGGATTTCAGCCTCCCTGAGAATTACACTCTACAGATGCTAATGGGTGTTATGTGGTCATACAGGCTCTGGTCAGTCCTCTGTTAATTAGAGTTTCTCTTCTGCTCACAGGATGGGTCCACGATGCTGATTGAAGCTGCTAAAGGTGGTCACACTAATGTGGTGTCCTACTTGCTAGACTACCCAAACAACATTCTGTCAGTCCCTGCCCCTGACCTGTCCCAGCTCACACCCCCCTCTCATGACACTTCTCAGGTGAGCGGATATGTACACAATCTAACAGTCACTACAAATTACCCTCTTTTACCAAATGCTTTTTGTATGCAACATGAATGTTTAATATAATAGTTTGCACTTTTACTTAATAGGTTGTTAATTTTGTTTGACATACAGGCCCCTCGAGTCCCGTTCCAAGCCCTGGCTATGGTGGTGCCCCCCCAGGAGCCAGACAGAGTGCCCTCCACCATCCCCACGCCCCCTCCCGTTACAAGCAAAGGTTTGTTTGTCTAGTAAAGGTATTCAAATCCGCTAGATGTGTTGCTTAAGATAACTATAGCCTTGTTTAGATTGTCAGTCCAAATATGATTTGTGTACGTATCCCATGGGAATCCAATCATATTTAGCAAGGTTGAATGGCAAAAAAGGGTTTTACAAATCCGTTTCAAGCTATATTCATTTGTGGTTAAAAAATTTATTCAAATCACATTTCTGGAACTCTGTTTCAGTCTGACCGCTTTGATAAACTGATCAGATTTTGACTGACGGTGTGAACATGGCATTTATGAACTGATGTTGGATGATCAGTTCTTTGCTATCAGTTCACAAATGAAGAGTTCACTTAAGGCCTTTCCACACTGAGCGCGATCCGAAGCGCAGAAGAACGGTGCTTTCACACCCAATGCCAAATGATTGTTTTTGTCTAATTCACGCCTGCACATTAGGTGAAGCTGACCAAAAGTGCATTTTTCTTCAGATATGTATCTTATAAATGTATTTAACATCAACCTCTGCTCAATATACACTCACCTAAAGGATTATTAGGAACATCTGTTCAATTTCTAATTAATGCAATTATCTAATCAACCGATAACATGGAGGTTCCTTCAATGCATTTAGGGGTGTGGTCCTGGTCAAGACAATCTCCTGAACTCCAAACTGAATGTCAGAATGGGAAAGAAAGGTGATTTAAGCAATTTTGAGCGTGACATGGTTGTTGTAGCCAGATGGGCCGGTCTGAGTATTTCACAATCTGGTAGTTAATGGGATTTTCATGCACAACCATTTCTAGTGTTTACAAACAATGGTGTGAAAAGGGAAAAACATCCAGTATGTGGCAGTCCTGTGGGTGAAAATGTCTTGTTGATGCTAGAGGTCAGAGGAGAATAGGCCGACTGATTCAAACTGATAGAAGAGCAACTTTGACTGAAATAACCACTCGCTACAAACGAGGTATGCAGCAAAGCATTTGTGAAGCCACAACAAGCACAACCTTGAGGCGGATGGACTACAACAGCAGAAGACCACACCGGATACCACTCATCTCCACTACAAATAGGAAAAAGAGGCTACAATTTGTACGAGCTCACCAAAATTGGACAGTTGAAGACTGGAAAAATGTTGCCTGGTCTGATGAGTCTCGATTTCTGTTGAGAATTTGGCGTAAACAGAATGAGAACATGGATCCATCATGCCTGGTTACCACTGTGCAGGCTGGTGTTGGTGGTGTAATGGTGTGGGGGATGTTTTCTTGGCACACTTAGGCCCCTTAGTGCCAATTGGGCATCGTTTAAATGCCACGGCCCTACCTGAGCATTGTTTCTGACCATGTCCATCACTTTATGACCACCATGTACCCATCCTCTGATGGATACTTCCAGCAGGATAATGCACCATGTCACAAAGCTCGAATCATTTCAAATTGGTTTCTTGAACATGACAAGGAGTTCACTTTACTAAAATGGCCCCCGATTCACCAGATCTCAACGCAATAGAGCATCTTTGGGATGTGGTGGAACGGGAGCTTCGTGCCCTGGATGTGCATTCCACAAATCTCCATCAACTGCAAGATGCTATCCTATCAATATGGGCCAACATTTCTAAAGAATGCTTTCGGCTCCTTGTTGAATCAATGCCACATAGAATTAAGGCAGTTCTGAAGGTGAAAGGGGGTCAAACACAGTATTAGTATGGTGTTCCTAATAATCCTTTAGGTGAGTGTACATCATCAAATTAAGATAAACAAGGTTCTGCACTAGAAACAAACTATTTATAATGCTTGCAAGAATAGGCTACATCCTAAAATATAATTAGAAGTACAATTATAATCCATCTGCACTTGAAAATGTATGTGATTTTAAATGTATTTGCTTTCCCACTTTAAACCATCTTGTAATACCTTTGAGTATTGAAATGCCTTGGGCAGCAGAGAAACACATTCAGTTGATTAGAATGACTAGACACTGTTGATGAGTTGCACCCATGCAAGAATTGTGGGGTTCTTGGGTTTGAGCATTTGTTTGGCTTTTCTCTTAGGTGCGTCCAAGCAGAGGCTGAGCTCTCTTCAAAACAACTCCGTAGTCTCAGGTGGCCTAGACGCCGATCTACTGCCGCCCTTCCACCCGTACCAGCCTCTGGAATGCATCGTCGAGGAGACGGAGGGCAAGCTCAACGAGCTGGGCCAGCGCATCAGTGCCATTGAGAAGGCCCAGATGCATTCGCTCGAGCTCATCCAGGGTGAGCCACTCACCAAAGACAAAATCGAGGAGTTAAAGAAGAGTCGGGAGGAGCAGGTGCAGAAGAAGAAGAAGATCTTGAAGGAGCTGCAGAAGGTGGAGCGGCAGTTGCAGCTGAAGACGCAGCAGCAGTTCACCAAAGAATACATGGAGACCAAGGGGCTCAAGGAGGAGCTGGGCCAGGCGGCAGGGGTGGAGATGCCCCGGCACCCCCCTGCCCCTGCGGGCCACACAGCTGGGCTCTGACAATGAGTGCGAGGTTAATCGCAGAGAGGAGGACCACAGGCCCACCCCTACCAATGAGGAGTACGAGGATGACGAAGATGATGAGGAGGAGGATGATGAAGACAATATCGACTGTGCCAAGCTGCCACAGGTGGACACCATTCTGTACAGAGAGGCAACACAACTACCACCACCACCTCCGCCTCAGAACCTGGTCCTCCAGAGTCCTCCTCTTCAGACCAGCTTCGTTCCCATCCAGCCTCTCACCCCGCAGCAGTCCACAGACTTCAGTAACGCAGACTACCCGGGAAGCAGCAGTCCAGACCTGCAGAGGGTGCTGCTGGGTCAGCAGCTGACGGGGTTGGGGCCAGGGCTTCTCGCACAGGCACCCGACGGACTCATGGTCGCCACGCCCGCACAGACGCTCACAGATACGCTTGATGACATCATGGCGGGTGAGCTCACTGTGGCTGTCTTTGTTTCCTTTCAGGATGTCAACTAATGATAGGAAATTGAGCTAGTTTGCTCCCAAAAGTTGTGTATATCTACACGTGTAAAATGTATAGTCTTTCTCTCTGCACAAATGGGGGTATATGTGTACAAATATGGCCAATCAAACCAAATTTTCCTACTCAAAATTCTCTAGAACATGAATATCCCTCCCCCAATTGTCTAGCAACGACTAGCAATAGCAAATAAAGATTTATAACTGATGATTAAAATGATTAGAGATGAGCACTTAACTTCTTTTTTTATGGGAAATTCTGCAGTACAGGTGAAAGGAAACTTCTGATTGAGCCAATTCAGGCGGTCTTCAAATTAGCTAAAATCTCTTTTGCACATAAAATGACTAAATGAAAACTAAATATAAAAATAAAAGCGATTCAAAATATGTAGAAGTACTAAAATAGTAAATTATACTAAAATAACACTGGTCTGACTCTTGTCTTTGCAGCTGTGAACAACAGAGTACCTGTGGTAAACACTACAACTTCGCCCTCCCCTCAGCCCTCCGCACAGACGCCCATCAACACAGTCTCCCCATCCTCCATGCTCCCTCTGTACCCCTCAGTGGACATTGACGCGCATGTAAGACCATATTCTCTGCATTTAACACACATGAAGCAAAATGACTGCTGTGGAAAATTTGCAGACATCATAGATTTGTTCATATTTGTTTTCAAGCGAATTATCTATTTTCCCTTCAGACTGAGAGCAATCATGACACGGCACTGACTCTGGCCTGTGCTGGTGGCCATGAAGAGCTCGTCTCAGTGCTCATTGCACGTGGGGCTAAAATCGAGCACAGAGACAAGAAGGGTAAGAGACTCCATCATTTGTTCCGTGAAGTTGTATCGGTATAGTACATTTACAGAGATGTTGAGTGTCGCTCTATGTGTCTGTCCACAGGGTTCACTCCCTTAATCCTAGCTGCCACTGCGGGCCATGTGGGTGTGGTGGAGATCCTACTGGACAAGGGAGGGGACATTGAAGCTCAGTCTGAGAGGACCAAAGACACCCCTCTGTCCCTCGCCTGCTCGGGTGGTAGACAAGAGGTACCCCTAACATTTTTAACTCTGCCTCATAAACCATCCAAAATGCACCAAAGACTTGGAAGTACATTGCTTTATCTCCATCTTTGCAGGTGGTGGAGCTGTTGTTGCTCCGTGGGGCTAATAAGGAGCACCGTAACGTTTCTGACTACACCCCGCTCAGCCTGGCGGCCTCTGGGGCTACGTCAACATCATCAAGATCCTTCTGAATGCTGGTGCTGAGATCAACTCTAGGTCAGTACATCTGTTCCCATTGATTTGATCAGTTGTCTTAAGACTTATGTCAAGACACTGTTTGTTTTAACAGTATACACTTCCTTCTCTTTCAGGACTGGCAGTAAGCTGGGCATTTCTCCGCTCATGTTGGCAGCCATGAACGGCCACGTGCCTGCGGTGAAGCTGTTGTTAGACATGGGCTCGGACATCAATGCACAGATCGAGACCAATCGTAACACAGCGCTGACCTTGGCCTGCTTCCAAGGCCGAGCAGAAGTTGTCAGCTTGCTTCTGGACCGGAAGGCCAACGTGGAACACCGCGCTAAGGTCTGTGCTCACCTGTCCACGTGTTGTTACTTGGGCAGTGTGGTCCTTGTGTAGTGTGTGTAAAAATGCATTTAAAAATTGTAAATGCTCTTCTCTTGTTCTTTTGCCATAAAATTGCAAAAGCAAAATTAAAAAATGAAAACCTAGCACGTTAAGTTTTGCAGAATGTTGGTTTATAACCTTAATATGAATTTAAATTTTAATGGGACTTTTCTTCTCCTAGACTGGCCTTACCCCTCTCATGGAGGCTGCGTCTGGTGGTTATGCTGAAGTGGGCCGTGTGCTGTTGGATAAAGGGGCGGATGTCAATGCCCCTCCAGTTTCCCTCCTCTCGTGACACTGCCCTTACTATTGCTGCAGACAAGGGTCACTACAAGTTCTGTGAGCTTCTCATTAGCAGGTATGTCTTTGTAACACTGGTAGTGTACAGTACCACTCAGTCCTCTATCCAAAATGTAGCATCTCATGCTCCTGTTTCTGGTCTGTTAATGTAGAGGGGCTCACATTGACGTGCGAAATAAGAAGGGGAACACCCCTTTGTGGCTTGCTGCTAACGGTGGCCACTTTGATGTGGTGCAGCTGTTGGTGCAGGCTGGAGCTGATGTGGATGCAGCAGACAACCGCAAAATAACCCCCCTCATGGCAGCATTTCGCAAGGTGAGCAGTTTGTCATGCTGTCCATAGGACTGATGAACATCTTGGCTTATGACTAGGTGTCAATGCTACCCTTTTGTAGAAAAATAATGGATGATAATCTTTTGTAAAGCATTCCAGCCTGAAATATATCCTTTTTAGGGTCACATAAAAGTGGTGCAGTACCTGGTGAAGGAAGTCAACCAGTTCCCATCTGACATTGAGTGCATGAGATACATTGCAACTATTGCAGACAAGGTATAAAAGACAAAAAACACAGCCCTATATACCCATAGAGGACTAGTTGCATGATTTGACAGAAGTCTTGAATTCACATTTACATTGTATCTCTACAGGAACTGCTGAAGAAGTGTCATCAGTGCATGGAGACCATTGTCAAAGCCAAAGATCAGCAGGCGGCTGAGGCGAACAAGAACGCCAGCATTCTACTTAAGGAACTTGATCTGGAGAAGGTTCGTTTCTTCAGATGACCAGTTAGTCTAATTATTGAGCTAACTAACTGAGGATTTTTATATTAGTCACAACATTATGCAGCATGATGTATCATGGTGAACTAAGTTCTTCTCAAATTATGTCATAGTCTCGTGAAGAAAGCAAAAAGCAGGCTCTGGCTGCAAAGCGAGAGAAGAGAAAGGAGAAGCGCAAGAAAAAGAAGGAAGAGCAGAAGAGGAAGCTGGAGGAAGAGGAGGCTAAAGTGAAAGAGGTTTTCTGTGAGATGCAGGATCAAAAAGATGACTCAGCAGAAGGTGAGGAACACCTTGTCTGTTTATACCCAGATTTCACAGACAATTCCTACCTTCAGCTTCAGTTTGCTTTTTTTATAATCAATATGCTATTTTCTAAAAAAAAAAAAAAACTTCACTGACCCTTATTTCCTATCTTATAATTGTAGTTAGCTTTGTGATTTGTTACTTTTGATATGGAACAAAATTAACTAATTAAGAAAAGTCAGACTTTGTCACAATTTAAACAACAAATGGCATTCTGGCACTCTGTAATGTTGCTAACAAATTGTTTTAGCGGCTTCAGTTCAAGTGAACAACTGTAAAGTTTCTGTAAACCATTTCTGTTCTGGATTTTGATGCATCGTTAACCTTTTGTCGTTGTTTTTTCCCCTTTCAGAAGTGGAGGTTCCCATTGAGCCCCCAAGTGCTACCACCACCACAACTATCGGCATCTCCGCCACCTCCACAACCTTCACTAACACGTTCGGCAAAAAGCGAGCCAGTGTGGCCACCACACCAAGCACCAATCGCAAAAAGAACAAGACAAAGGATTCACCTACCGAACCGATAATTCTTCAGGACCCACAGGTGGCGTTGGCGCAGCAGAAAGCTGACAAAAATAAGATCCATGGAGAACCTCGAGGGGGTGGGGCACCGGGAGGCACGAGTGACTCAAATCTAGATAGCACCGACTGCAACAGTGAGAGCAGCAGCGGCAGTAAGAGTCAGGAGCTCCCTGATCTGTCTTCATCGTTGTCCTCTCCTGCACCTTTGGTCCTTCCATGCTCTAACCAGCTGCATGTCGTAAGTGAGAAGAGACAGGGGCCATCACTGCTGGGCTCTCGTGAGGAGAAGGTCATGGTCTCCATCTCCAAACCACACCATAAGTAAGTGTTGATGTACTCCCTAGTTTTCTTGAACTTTGGTAGTAAAATGCTACATGTCACTAGAGGTAGTAACTGCAAATTGCAAAGAGAAGTCTTTCTTGTGGTTTGACAAGATACTGCATTTCCATTTTTGCAAAAAAACTAAAGTAAAATGTTTTTAGGAAGATGTTTCTTTTCACATTAACAGATCTCATGAGATCAACAGTGACTTGCCCCCCAGTTCCCTGCCCCCTTCGTTCAAGACCATTTCACTGCCAGTCACCTCGCCCAACAGTAAGATGAATTTCACTAGTCCAAAGAGGGGCCAGAAGAGAGAAGAGGGGTGGAAAGAGGTGGTTCGGAGGTGAGGGGCACTTTTGTTAATGTTGCAATCTAAAAATGACAGGATAAAACACATTTACAGTGAAGCAAGGACATAAGCCATGTCTAAGGATCCGAATATCTTAGAAACTTAAGCATAAGCTCTCTAGATGTACTTAAAACCTAAAAACGTGCAATAAAATTTAAAGGTGCTTGCAGACACTGGCATAATGTGTTGCAATGTTTCACTTGGGCAAAAATCTAGGTTTTGTCATTTCTCCCTTAGATCCAAGAAGCTCTCTGTCCCTGCCTCTGTGGTGTCTCGGATTATGGGTAGAGGTGGTTGTAACATTACGGCCATTCAAGACGTTACAGGTGCACACATCGACGTGGACAAACAGAAGGACAAAAATGGAGAGAGAATGATTACAATCAGGTAAAAATCATTCAGATAATTTTTAGGACACTAGCAACTGACTGATTCTCTTTGCTGGAATTTCTTACATATGTTTCATCTCTTGGTTTGCAGAGGTGGCACTGAGTCAACACGGCATGCTGTGCAGCTAATCAACGCGCTGATCCAAGACCCAGCCAAAGAGCTAGAGGACCTGATCCCTCGTAACCACATCCGGCTGCCTGGCGCCAACACCAGAATCAGCGCCACCTACACAACCTCCACTGGGGCCACAAGCACTACTGCGGCCAGTTCAAAAGGCCTGCCATCTGTAGTGCCCTCCTCCAGTGTGTCTTTCCAATCCTCCACCAACTTCACAGCTCAGCAGGCTGGCAAATTGGGCAAGAGTATGGCACCGGGCGTCAGGCCCCCCTTCGTTTCTTTGCCACCACTTGCATATGCTCATCCTCAGCTGGCCCTTCTAGCAGCCCAGACTATGAACCAGATCCGCCACCCTCGATTACCCATGGCACAGTTTGGTGGCACTTTCTCATCCTCTCCCAACACTTGGGGTCCTTTCCCTGTTCGTCCTGTGAGCCCTGGTAGTGCTAACAGCTCACCCAAACACAGTGGTAATTCTGTTCCACGTCCCGCCAGCTCTGCTCCGGGCCACACTGAGCATCCCACTGCTTTCATGTCCAGCACCTCGACTCCCACTGCCTCCACCACTTCTCCCACCAGTACCGCACCCGCCAACAACCCCACGCCTTCCTCTGTCAGGAAGCAGCTCTTCTCGACAGATCCTAAGTCTGGGGCTGGAGTTACTGTTGCCTCTACCGGCAGCAGTGCTCCCTCGGCACAAGTTGCTCCCTCTCCCATTAGCTGTGCTCCCACAACCCCTACGACCCCTCCACCTCCATCTGCACCCAGTGCTCCACCTCCACAGCATACCCCTGCCCACAAACCAGAGCCAGCCAGCCTTAGCACCCCTGTTAAAGAGAAGCCCGTCACAGAGCTCGCCACACCCGCTGCAGTAGCTCCATCTGATGGGCCCAGCCCCTCTGCTCCCTTGCACTTCACCTCGTCTCCCTCTGGCCCCTCGATGCTGCCTTTACAGCCCGAGAGCCGGCAGCCACTTCCGTCACACTTTCCCTCCAGCACAGAACCCAGTTCCTCTTCCTCATCACAGCCAGCCTCATCTCACCCCATCACACGCCTGCCACCTCCAACCTGCAGCAGCACAGTCACTAATACCAGCAGCGCCTTACCTCATTACTCCACCCCCAACGTACCCGGTGTGCCCCCACGCATGCAGCCTCCGGCACCCTACTACACCATGACTCCAGAGCAGCAGTCTGTGTTTGTGCCTCCGGGAGCCTCACAGGAACTCCTCAAACAGCAACAGCCTCAACCTCAACCCAGCCTGGCTCCAGCAGGCATGCCCCCTCCCTCTCATCCAATGTCCTCTGCTATGGGCATGATAAATGGCTCTCAAATGCACCTGCACAGTGGAAAAGCGCAATTGCCCCCTAACTTTGGCCCTGCGGCTATCTTCAATCACTTTAGCAGCATCTTTGACAGCAACCAGGTGGGCAACAACCAGGTTTGGGGTGCCTGCCATCTACCTGCATGTACCCCTCCGGAGCAGTCCTACAGCGCCCCACCTAACGCCTACATAAGTGGAATGGGGCAGATTGAAAGTGTAATGCCTCCTCCCGATGGCTCAAAAGCTCCCGGGTATCGCTGTTCCTCTCAGCGAATTGTCTCCAGTCCCATTGGTGAGTGCAGTCTTGACCTTAAGTGTGTCATGTCTTGCTCCTGGTGGACCACCTTCATGCATCATCCTGCTTCAACACACCTGTCTGAAAATTTCTAGGGCTGAAGACCTTGATTAGCTGGTTCAGGTGCGTTTAATTAGGGTTGGAGCTAAACTGTGTAGGAAGGTGGCCCTTCAAGACCAGGATTGGACACCCCCTTGCTTCTTTGTTTTGTGCTGAAGGTCAATTTTTTTTTAATGTTCACCCTGTATCACAGGTATGCACCCCATGGACAACTCTATGTCTGTGTCCACTGCGCTCCCCAACTTTACCACTAGCATATCTGCCAGCCCTGTGTACCTACCAGGTCCTGCTCCTATGGGCACACCATCCTTCAGCCGCCAGCACTTCTCTCCCCATCCCTGGAGTGCCTCCACCTCTTGTACGTGAATAAGTATTTCTGATGCAGATGTACCACGGACAGCATTATTTTTTATTGCTCATGTGTTCTTTCTTGATGGTCCCTTCATTTCTCATTGATTTTAGGTGAGTCTCCAGCACCTTCCGTGTCTTCCGGGGCATCCTCACCTCTTTGCACATCTACGGTGACTCCCGCTTTGATCCAGACAAAACCTAGTAACTCCAACCAGCAGGACCGCAAAGTGCCCCCTCCAATTGGAACAGAGCGCCTGGCCCGCATTCGGCAAACTGGCTCAGTCAACCACACCATGTTGCCCACCAGCTACACCCCACCAGTTGGACAGGGTGGCATCTGGTCTTTTGGAGTGGGCAGTGCCACCGGTGCGTCTGTGACTGAGATGTAGTCAACATTTAACACATTGTTCTAGATGTTACTAAACATATTTGCTTATGTAATGACAATTGTTTTTATGTAACTCATTGCACTAAATGTGAAGTGCTGGGTTTAAAAGATAATAAATATCGGTCTCTGTTTTTCACAGAGACGATGTCAGGCTGGTCTCAGCCCCTGATGGGAGGACCAGTGATGCACCACCAGATGCAGGAACCGTCGGCCTTCTCTCAGCACCAGGCTATGGAACGAGATGATACTGGGATTGTGGCTCCTTCTAACACTTACCACCAAGCTCTTCCCACCAACTTCATGGATTTTTCAAAAGTACGTACTGTACAGTAACTCTTTAAAAAAAAAATTTTTTTTTAAATAAATATATATAATTATCATTATTATGCTTAATCTTTTTGGTTGTTTTATCATTTTAATTTGTGGATTTATTCCAAATGTTTGGTTTTATGGACTGTGTAGGGGTTGCCAATGTCAATGTACGGTGGCACGATGATCCCTCCTCACCCACAGATGGCGGAGGGTCCTGGAGGCCCTGTATACAATGGTCTTCACACATCTGACCCTGCCTGGAATCCCATCCTAAAGGTTGTTCCCAACACTGCTGAGAATTCAGACCCACAGCAGGTAATTGCTCTTCGTGGACCTCGCCTGAAAGTGTTTCTGGAAGTTACAGCCCTTTTTGCCATCTAACTCTTTGAATCTTTGTTGCAGGTATGGCCAGGCACTTGGGCCCCACATGTGGGAAATGTGCATCTGAATCATGTCAACTAAACATTGATCGAGAGGCCTAGGAGCAGTAACAAGAAACACGTTAAAAAGAACAAGATAATTACCTAATTACTGAGACGTGGTATTAACCTAGATGTGTCCCCAAAAAAAATGTTAAACAAGTTCAGAAATTTGAGATGGACACCCTTGATGTGCCTAACTAAAAAGAAAGAATCCAGTGTGGATTTAATGCGTTTACCACTGTCTATGAACAAATCAATTGCCTGTTCAACAGGATACATTCTGAGTAGTATAGCCATTTTGACATTTAAGCCCAACATAAAAGTGATCTTGGTCGGCAGGGCTCAGTAGGACAGTGCGCTATTTATACTTGGCCAAGACCTAGATGATTGCTTAAAGAACGAAATCAGACCTTTTAGAGTGGTAAATACCTGTATAATTGTTTACATACTGAAAAAGGGTTAAAAATGAGAGTAAATTTCATGTCGTATAGTGGCTCTACTTTATGTAGCCTGTATTAATGTGAAATATTTACCTTAATATTCAATAAAAAGTTGGAAATGTATCTGGTGTGTGTTATTTTGATCAGTTTTTTATTTTTTTATTTTTTTTTACATAGGTGACAGCTCACAATCCATGTTCTGTTAAAAGTATGACCATTTTGTGGGTAACTATAAGGTAAAGCACAGGAACTAGTGCGTAATGTTAAGAAAATATTCTGTGGCATAACTTTTCACATTTTTAGAATGACTATGTTTTTTGAAAATCTGGTGATCTACCAGGAATTAAAGTGATGTCTTAGGATATGGGCAGCACAACTTGTACGACAAAAAAAATAAAATAAAGGACTGTTGGGATATAGAACAACACTAATATAGTCTTGCATGAAATTACACATTTTACTGCAAATATGGGAGGCATATGTAGAGAGGACAGGTCATCCTGAGATTGGGCTTTTAGTACAGCACAAGGTGTTGTCATATCTTATCGCAGAGTTCACATCATGTACCCAACTGAACCTCTCCGAAAATCTCGTGCTGTTCGAAGAGTTTACGTTCCATGAAATGGCTGTAAACACTTGGTCCTTGCAGAGGGCCTCAGCGTTGTGGAGACTTAGGTCTCTGCAGAGCAAAAGTGGGCGTTTATCACCATCTGGGTGTTTTGAAACTGCTGGGTGTTTCTGAATCATGCAATCTAAATGATCCCCCTTACCCAACCCCACCCCTAAACCTAACGTCACTATTACATCAACCAATCAGGTATCATGGTGTAAAAACACCTTGATCTCGTAACTCCCATTAATTTCCTGCAGAGACCTATACTTGGCGTTGTGAGACGGGTGCGTGGTTGGATCCTCCCACCTTACGTATATCTAAATCTAAACCTACCCGTCTCTACGGTCTCTACCCCATGATACCTAAACCCACCCATCTCCACCCCTAAACCCACCTATCTCCACCTCTTAGAGGTGTATCCAACCACGCCCCCTTGATCTTGCGTTCTGCAGTGAGGGGCTACTGGCGTCGGTGGTGGAATCATCCCCCTGATTGGCCAGATTTCCACGTTTGCAGCACGTCAGAAATCTCCTCCCTCGAGATTCACTACTTGTGCAGCGCACAGACACACAATTTTACGACATATCGGCCAAGATCTTAGCGTGTTCATTCAAGTCTCGAGCTTAGATTCAGGTTCACCATGTCAACCAGCTGCGAAGCCTCGTCGACCTGCCCGATTCCAAGCCGCTGCTACCGGTCTCCACTCCTCGACAGCTACAGTCAAACTCCTGGAGGAACCGTGTTTTCAACAACTCCTGGAGGTAGCATGACCTGGTGTGCTTATTCTTAACCGCAGGATGTACTTTAGAACTAGTAAAGTTAATTGTTTTGTGCGCGAGTTTTTCCCACATGGTTGGAACCCGAGCGCACTTTGTTTTTGTATGACGTAAGTAATTGATAGTTTGCATTGCGCGGTCATAACGCCAGAGGCAATGCGATTTTTACAAGCGGCTCGTTGCCTTTTAAGCAATTCCGTGATTTACTGTCGTCAGCTGCATTTGGATTTAAAGGAATGTGTGTTTGTTTTAATCATGCTCACATTTAGCCCAATGGACCTGCACGAAATTAATTTAAAGCACCCTTTAACGTTAGACTATAGGTAGTTTAATTTGTCTGCTAACAAAGGTTAAAAGCGAACGCACGTGCATCACAGAATTCTGTAAAATTAATGTTCATTCTGAAAGCCATGAACGCTAGTGTCATTTCTACAACATCTCACAGTATGTATGCTAAGACTAATTCGGAACGCATCGCAAATAATATTTTAGTTTTCACCTTTTTCGCACTGTTAAACACAAGTACACCTATATGTTTAATAAATATCGAAGTTGTTTATCATACTGTGTCGTTATTATTTTTATATATATATATATATATATATATATATATATGTGTGTGTGTAAACAAATTGGGTCTGGGACAAAGATAACAGAAAATACCTAACCTCATAAAGCTAATTTAAAATGGTAAACTAAATGAAGGCATGATATAACATTGAAAAAAGTTAAAATTTAAACTCGTTAATATAAACAAAATAAAGTAATACAATGTAATAAACGCCTATCCGCGAACTGCATTACGCCACAACTGTCAACATTGATCACGTGGTTATTAAAGCTCACATTAATAAATGTGACTTGCTTCAGTTTTTGAAACCAAGCCAGTGGCTGTTATATCAATCGACCTTTAGTTACAGCACATTTATCCATAAAAACCCATCAAGCTTTGACTAATATCTCACATATGTATTCGTTTTAATGACCAAATGAGATGCAGCACATCATATTGAATTAAAAATGTTGTCATATATAACAACTTGTTTCTTAAGTCAGACCTCAGTCAGTCCAATCACACTTGGTCCTTGTGCAGTAATGGATGATGTTGCTTAATTTTCTTGCTACTTGGGTTACTACAGGACATCTATACTGGGGCACCTTGTTTTTGAGTGTTTTTGCCTGCATGCATTTAGAAAGCACCCTAGTCGGCTCTTCATTCAGCTGTTTCCATTACTCTAATATGAGCTAAACTACATTACAGACTTTCACTTGGGAGACACAACATGTTTTTCTGAATTCTTGGAGCAGAGCTCAACAGGAAAGAAGTTACTTGAAGCAAAAAATGCTAAAGACTTATGCCAACTTTTTTTTTTTTTTTTTTTTTTAATAGGCTGAACCTCTTAAACTAATTTTGATATTTTCCCTGCAGGAACACGGATCATCTATGATCGAAAGTTTCTTTTGGAATGTCGAAACTCGCCCCTCGCTCACACCCCACCCTGCTGCCTCCCCGACATACCAGGGGTCACCAGACCCTCACTGCAACCAGCAGAGCAGGAGAATGGCAACAAAGAGCTCACTGGTAAGTCACTCCTTATCATTTCCATCTTTTATTTTTTATTATTATGCTTACACTTGTTTTTTGTTCTTCATCTTAATTCAATTTGGCGTCTCTAACATGTAATGTATACAGTTTTCAATCTTATAAATAAAGTCTTATAAATATCTGCTTTTAGAAATGTACTCTTTGTATTCATGCTGGTTTCAATTGGTTTTGAAAAACGCAACATTTTCCTTACACCACAAATGCATTTGTACATTTTATTTTAATATTTAATAAATTATTAGGTTATTTAAATGATATAAAACTTTTTTTATATATATATCTAAAAACATGTTAATTCAGAAGTTAAAAACAAATTCATCATAGAAGGGGAATTCAAAGTCATTTAATGTATTTTGTAAATGCATCCAGACAAAGAACTGACCCAAATGCAAGTACTAAGTAGAGTTAAAAACTCAAAGAATTTATGCTGAGAAGTTATACTGATTTAAAAAAAAAAGGTTAACTGATAATTTTCCCTAGGCTGCCACATCCATTTTCCTTTTTCTCCCCTTTATTCTAAGCTCATGGTCACATTTTGGTGTGACTGAAGTCAGTTCATGAGAAAAGCAAACAAAAATGCATCTGACCTGCTCAGAGTTTGGCAAGTCTGATTTCCCTATCGGGGAATATCCTGAGGGTGTACCATGCTTCATGTGAAAGGAGTGTCGCTTTCAGTTATTTTTTTCTAGGAAGAGTTCACCGTAACACAACTTTGAACCCTCTAACCCTTCTGTCTCATTCTTTTTCTCCACAGTTGATGACGACCAGTTTGTGATGGATATGTGATGGATGTGAAAATGGACTGACTCGTACTGTTCTACCAGTGCTCATGTTCTGAGGGATGATCACACCAGCTGTGGATTCCTTCATTATTGCCTCCAGGCTTTATTTTTTACTTTATCTAAATGATGAAATGCTCAGGTCAAGTGTTTCTGTTGTGGGGAGGAGTGTTTTGAGTTTGGTGGATGTTATGGTGAAAATGCAGCTTCTGCTGCTGTTTGATTCAGTGCCTTCCTTACTCTTTATTTACAACCATTCTGAAGGTAACTGTAATCTACATTTGCAATCTACATCTGAGGATGGTTCAAATGAAGCTATTTTATTTTTGTAATGGAACTATGACCCTATGAAGGGCATTTAAGTCATATATGCCAGAAATAAACAGTTGGGATGATGATGATTTTTGTACTGTTTGCTATTCATTCTCTGGATGTAATATGACATTTTGGAATAAAACTGAAACAAAACTGTATATATTTGACTTGTCTCTTATTTTACTTTTTTTTTTTTTTTAAATCAAAGACTTTTAAATTAAACATTCCCTCCTGGTGGAATGGCCTGCCCAACTCAATCAAGAGTCCTTAGCCATCTTCAAGAATTGGCTAAAATCACATTTCTTCTAACTCTACCGCTGTCTATTCGAATTCTATTCTTAAAAAAAGACACTTGCACCTTTTAGACTTGCACTCTATTTATTTACTACCTGCCTGTTTCCTATTTTTAAAAAAAGCTTCTATAAATGCATCTGCTAAATGACTTAATGTAATGTAAAATAACTGAGATTGTGTACACTGTAAAAGCTTAATTTCTAAATAAAACTAATGTTATTGCTATTAGTTTTTTTTTTTTAATTCAAAATTGTTTAATTCATGTTAAGTTTGTTTATTTGCTCTAATTTTGAAATGTACTAGCAAATTTCTGACTAACATTTTTTTTCTACATTTATTTTTATGTAGAGTTAATGTATTCCGATTATTTCAATTCAATACAAATCCCCATCATAATGTTTTTTAAAGACTGAAAAAGAGAGAACAATGGGATTACAATGAGATTGAATGGAAGTGAATGAGCCAAAGGTTTGGAGAAAGTGACAGAAATGTTGAGCTTATTTTATAAAACCACTTACATTCATTCTGTTTGAAATCGTGCTCTAGTTGAGCTGTGAAGTTCAATTTTTTATTTCATGGTTATGGTCATTTTAGGGTTTTAGGTGTCATGCAAAATTGGGTATAACTGTATACAGAAAAGGTTAGCAGGCATATTGTTTATGACTTATAGCTGTTCTGTTGCAACAAATTGGCTCACAAAGATTTAAGTGTTGTTGTCGTAGTTTCACTTGTAATTGTACTTATGATTATTCCTTTAATTTTAAATATGCTTTCCATCTGCATAGGATGAATATTGTAAAAATTACTTCTTTACCATCGTGTTCTCTTCAGATCAGTGTAGCAGCAACAATAGAGTGTGTCCTGTCTGAGGTCACATAGTGGAAAGTACAAAACAGTCATGGAAGAAAGACTTTTATTAAAATTCACTGGAACAAGATCAGTGTACTGGACACCTTCACGTCACTGTAATATCAGGAGTCTGTTTGTTTGAGGTTAGGATAGCATTTTGCATTTAACCTAGTTTTGGATAAAAGCAGTATATCCAAACCTTACCAAGATCTTACCAAGAAGTGCCAACTATTCAATTAGCTATAGTTTAGTGTAAGTCATTTTAGTCTTTCCACCCTCAATCCAGAAAGTCAGAAGCATTCTCATGATAAGAGAGAGGGATACTTTACTTATAATGAGAAATAATAAAGTGCTGCCAGGGCACATCCATTCTGTCCCTGAACGATAACTAGTACTGGCCAGGCCTTCTGATAACAGTTTCTTATTCTAACTGTGTGCCATTACAAACGTGACAGAGAATGATACTTAGATGATTGTTTTCTCTAAACGGATTAATGATTAATTAAAATATATTCAGTAATTTAAAATTCTAATTTAAAAATGTACCAAGACCGCAGAAATGTGCTGATACCAACAAATCACAAATGTTTATGACCTACACTAACCAGACTCAAATTATCTGGTATTTTGAAAGACTTCTTTTCCCTGACACACAGTCATGAGCGTCTGCTGATTGTTTCTCTAACATGTGTCTTTGTTGGTCACATCATATGATTTTTGGTTAAAAATATTAATAAGCAATCAAGCAGTTATGTTGAAATATTTATGTCCGGGAAAAACAACAGAACATTATGACAATATGTTATGTTTATTAATTTATATTTATAATCTCTCTTGACATTTTTTTGGTTCACAATCAGATTATTGTTATTGATAATGCAGTTTGGCCGAAACCGTGATATGAACTCACTAGTCATTACTGTAATAATAGCCTCTTTGGTACACAAACACCCTCTTATCACATTCTTCTCATCATCAACCTTCAGACTCAGTCCTGCAGTTGTTTCTTGGTCTAACCGGCATAACGTAATGTTTACACCAGCTGGTGCCAGCTTCATTTTTCTCATACTGAGTTTGATTGTTAATTCGTGACTGTGTTGTTTTTAATGTTCCTTTTTTATGTTTACAAACTGAATGCATCTCTCCAAATGTGACTTTGTTTTTTTATTAATGTAAAGCCTTGGGTATTAAAACAAACTGTAATGTACTCATGCCTCAGTCATGTAGCCTATTGTTATACATCGGTGTGTCAAAAGAACACTTTAAATTGAATCCCCACCTCAGTTTTACTCAGCATTTAGACTCAGCATAACAACATTACCAATAAACAGACCCAGATGTCCTGCAAGCTGTCCATGTGGAGAGATTATATAGAGCTATATTATATTATAATAATTAATATGAATATAATGTAAGACCTCCAGCATCCTCACGATCCTACAGAGGACAAGCATTTTGAAGTATGGATGGATTTATAATGTAGGATTATATGCTACACGTGCTACGGGAATGCATGTAGGCCTATTCTAAACTTAAAAACTTAAAACAAAGATAACATACCTGGCATTAAAACTTGGCATAATAACTAATTATTATTTTAATATTTAATATTAAATGCATCATAGTTTTATAGTTATACTGACAAGCTACAATTAAAAAAAAAAAACACTCCAATGGACATTTTGCATACATCTGCACTTTCATGTGCACTGGACACTCTTGCACAACTGCACAATGGTCAGTTTTCATTCATCTGCACTCAACTCCCCCAATGTGCACTAAAGACACTCTTTGCAAATGCACATATTCTAACATAATATCTGCTGTGAGCCACCTCAATTGTGCACAAGCACTTTAATCTTACACTCTAACATTTCTTACATGGCTACAATTTCACATTTCTACTTCATTTAATACTTCTGCCTTGTTATATTTATTGTGCTCGTCATGTTTATTGCTAATTTTATTTAATGTGCTCTTATGTCTGATCCCTGTTGTCATGAACATGTGTGTGTATGTATGTATGTTTGTATATATATATATATATATATATATATATATATATATATATATATATACACATACATTTTTTTTTAAGTGTCTTTGCACCTTGGTCCATAAGAAACGACATTTCGTGCTTCTGTATAGCCTACTGTGTATGTGGAAGCATCACAATAAAGTAAAGTTAGGATGTATGGTTTCTTTATATTATGTTTGTGTTTTATATTTTCATGTGTATTATTGTAGTTCTAACTGTACTTTGTGTTTATTGAAGTCTAATAATAAAATAACAAAATGTAAAAAAGAGTCTATGGCAACGAACGGAAGTTCTATAGTGCCATCTAGTGGTAAAATCTTTTAAAAATGCTTTGCTAAAATGAAGTGTCAGGAGTTCAGAATGCTATATTTTACAAAAACAAATTTAAAATTGTAGGCCTATTCATTCGTTTTGTAGACGCGTTCTTACCAATAATTTGTGGTTATATTATGTTTACCAAGTATAGCCTACGTCTTAGACGTCGTTGCTGATGTCTTTTGTGTGAACATCCACTGCGAATAGCCTACAACTCGATGCAAACTTAAGAAAGTACGTTAGAAATGACCAGTGAGTTCTACTGAGCGCATGTGACTTACCTCTCTTCGTGTTTTTAATGTTTGTTGCGTAAATTATAACCATAACACTAGATTCCAAGGAGGCTGGGATGCGAGCCCACCGACTTAATGTTAGAATTGTTTGGACTTGTGTTAGGACTTGTTTAGATCTTGTTAGGACTTAAATGGTTACGACTATGCTGCCAGTCGTCATACCGTTAATGCATTTAAATGATCGTATGGCACCACTGGATAAAATGCATTCGTAGAAATTTCGTACTTTTATTTTTATTTAGTTCTCTAACAAACAAAACTATGAAACAAATAACACATCAGTTACTGGTTCAATTCCCCCCAAGTCCTTCTCTTGTTGATCTCAGTCATCCCCTTCTGGTGTGTGACCGCGTTGCGTTCAAGGCGTGGACTCTCCCTGCCTCTCCTGTTCAATAGCTGCAGCAAAAAAAAACAAAAAAACAAAACATCACAAGAAGACAGGCTTTGAGAAGTGTTTCAAGTGGAAAAAAAAAAGTTAATTGATTTTATTCTGCAGAGCAAGAGAAAAAATAACGTGATAAAAAAAATATATGTATATAACTTGAAATAACTTGTTGCATATCATTAAAAAACACTGTAAAAAAAAAAAAAAAAAAAACACATATTAGGCCTATATTTCAGAGGATTTTTTAAACATATTACTTTCCAAATCAAATTATGGGAAGGTACTGATGAATCTAGAAAATCACAAACCCTGAAATATTTATTTCATTTCATATGCAATTAATTTCCTGAATTACATTTTTTAACACATTTTTAAGTGAGAAATTACCAATATATTAAAAACAAAACAAAATACTGATCATTACATAATCACCATGAGATCTTCAGCCACTGTTTCAGGATCAGATACTCACTTTCTTTGGTTGGCAAGGGATTTTTTTCTTGGGTCTCTGTCTTCCTGAGCTTGGTTTTGTCAAAGGATGTGATTTCTGTCATGTTGGGCTTGTCAGACATGTTTCTGCACTATAGACCAAACAAAATACATGTTTAATATATGTGACCCTGAACCACAAAACCAGTCTTAAGTCGCTGGGGTATATTTTTAGCAATAGGCAATAAAACATTGTATGGGTCAAAATTACAGATTTTTCTTTTATGCCAAGAATTCTTGTGACATAAAGTACAGATCATGTTCCATGAAGATATTTTGTACATTTCCTACCGTAAATATATAAAAACTTCATTTTTAATTAATAATATGCATTGCTAAGGACTTCATTTGGACAACTTTAAAGGCAAATTTCTTGCACCCTCAGATTCCAGATTTACAAATAGTAATTTTTTTCAGCTTTCAGATGATGTATAAATCTCAATTTTGAAAATGTGACACTTCAGACTGGTTTTGTGGTCCAGGGTCACATGTATGATTTTACTTATGCAAATAAATTCATATTTGTTCCTCAAGCTTAAACAGATAAAAAATGAACAAACATCTTCAGTGGAGTTTAGTGAGGGCCTCATTTGACCAATGTCTCACCCATTTTTTTATTTTTTATTTAAATTGTGTAACACTATAATAATTCAATCTATCTATGAAAAATTGCCTAGCTGGTGCTCACATTTAGGAATGTGTTCCTTAAAATAATTTCCAATCTGCCAAGTCAGATGACCGTAGGCCATCCTGCCTTTATGGGAACTGGGAATGTCTCGCCTCTGTCTTTGTTCTGTGCCCTGCTTCTCAGAGTAATTTCTCTGCTTCTCTCTTTAAATCTCTAGACATGTCAGACTATCTCTCTGAAAATAAGTAGAAAGAATACAACGCCACCTCTAAAAGCATCCAGAATATTGGAGTGTAGAAAGTCTTACCGCGATGCAGTGTATGGACACGAGAGCTGAACGAGAAAGTATCAGTCTGTCTGTGTGGGTGGATGGAGCAGCAGGTTCTGCTTTATCTGTGTGTCTGTGCTGATGAGGAGGGGGCTACACACCGCCTGTCCCCTGGGTTATTTGATTGGCCACACCCCCCTTTGTCTTTCTTTTTTCTTACCACAACATGAAATATTCATGATCTTGGAATTAAGGGAGGGGCAGATTTGAGTGTACACTTGCTGACCTTGCACGGCAGAGGAGTCTACCGGATTTTATTCAGTTACAGAAATGAGACCCAATTATGTGAAAGATTCAGGAAGCGGAGCAGGATTCAACCTAAAAAACAGAAGATGAAAGAAATTGTGAAATATTATTTCAGTTTGAAATAAGGGTTTTTATTGTAATTTTATGTAATTTAGTTCTGTGATGATGGCAACGCTGAATTTTGAGCATCCATCTTCAGTGTCACATGATCCCTCAGAATTCATTCTAATATGCTGATTTGGTGCTCAGGAAACATTTCATATCAATTATTATCAATATTGCAAACAGCTCTGCTGCTAATATTTTTTTCTAATTATTTTTATATTTAAGGAAATACACACACGCACACGTATACAAACTTATATGCACTATATGCACTAAATATTTGTCTAATTTCTTTATTTGGTTCCTTATTTCCTTATAATTTGCTCTGTGACAACAATTGTCAATTTTCATTTTTTGACTTGTATGACTCTGCATGTGGGCAAACATAAGTTTTACCATGAGCCACATTCTTGAGACCACATGGTGGTGTGTGACCCGGTTCAGCTGCTGTGTCCAATACTCGACCAGTCATCCAACACCAGACACATGGTGCCTCAGAGCAGCTGTATCTGAACTGATCCTTATGGGGAGGAAGTGTCCAGAGATCTATAAGAACCACACAGCTGTCCCTCTCTAGGCCAAGAGACACACCTTTGACCTTCAGAAGGAATAGAGAAAACAAATCACAAAACGTCAGCATTTTTCTGTACTTCAAAATTATAATATTTCCAGCATTAGTTGGGCCACACTTATGGTGTGTTTAAAGCAAGCACATGACAGTAATGGGTCCAACTTAAAAATAAACATACATTTCAGAATGTGGGAATAATAATTTTGATTCTAAATAAATGGCTTTCAAAATATGGCTTTCTATAAAATAAAAATAAAAACTCAACTTGTCCCCAGGGTGGGGTAAACTGAGCCTAGGAGAGTGTAAGTTGGGCCACATGCAGTTAAACTGTGCCATTGATTATGAACATTTTCACCTAATGTTAAATCAAAAAAAGACTTCTTAAAATCTATGTGTGAGCCATGTGATGGACTGACCAACCATCCAGAGAGTTTCCCCACCTGTGGCTCAAGACACTGGGATAAGCTCCAACTCCCTGCAACCCTAATAAAACAAAGAGGTTTGGATAAAAGAATGGATGGATGACTTCTTAAAAGTTTTATTTAAAGATACAGTTCACAAGCTTGAAGTCATTTTAAAAATTATTTAACAAACTTTAGAACAAAATAAAGTTCAAACTGAAGAATAAAAAATTTAAAAACTGAAATTAACCTGACAGAACAGGGCTAATAACACCCCATTATAAATGTTGCAGGGAAAAACAATTTCCTAAAAACTTAAATGGCCAATTTTCATAAACAAGGACTATTTAAAATGTTCAGAACAAGATCAAGTTCAAAACAATGGACAAAATAAAAGTTTGGTCTAAAATTCATTATTTTACTTTACTTTCCCTCCCTGTTTTATCTTTGTATCCTTTCCTCTCTGGTCATTGCTCCTCCTCTCTTTTCTTTCTTTCTGTCTCTGTCCTCTGCTTGTCTCCTCTCTCATCCTTCCTCCTCCTCTCACTTCCTCTCTCTTTCCTTCTCCCTCTCTCCTCATCTCTCGCTTCCTTCTTGTTTGCCATTCTCACTGTAAATAAAATATCTACTACCATTATTACCGTTACTACTACTACCATTCATTAATGGTGAATGTGTGAGTGTGAGGGTGTGTCTTACACACACCCACCCACACACACATAACGGTTGAATAATTCTAGAATGGTTCTTACTTTTTTCTGGACTCATGTAAAAGTATTTTTCTATTCTCACCACCAGATGGACTCAGAGACACACAAAAGTAAGGTTCTCTGTGCTTCAACGATGCACAAGCGCCACAAAACATTTCCCAGAAATAAAGCATCAGAACATGTGGACAGGATTTAAGCGAAATACTTTTCATTGCAAGTTCTTGATCTTTCTTGATACTGTTGGCCTTTATGATTAAAATCCCTTTCAACTTCTGATACTGAAAGCCTAAATCTGAGAAAACTGTCTAGTTGTGCCATTGTGTGTGTGTGTGTGTTGGGGGAGTATAATTAGTTTGTTGTTACTCAGCTGGTGCATCATCTGTAATGAGATCATCTTCACCATCTCCATATCAAGGGTATCATTTACTATTTATGAAACAGAATCAGTTAACACAACATGCCTTTGGTCTTCAAATGACAGGTGTGGGTGAAGCCCTAAAAACAGCCAGCCAGTAGACGGAGACAAGATGGCAGAGTGATTAAGGTGATGGACTCTAATGTGTTGAGCACTGAATGTGATTGTTTAGCTTTATTCACTTGCACATTCAAACTGACACAAATCACTCCTCATTTATCATCCTGGAACATGCTTCTCATGTACAAGCAAAAATCACAGCAATATAATCTGCTTTGTGGACAGCTGGTCCAACTGAATAATAGCAACCCTGACTTCTAGTCACAATTAATGAGCTGAAATAAGAGGAGACTGTTTATTCATAACCTTTGAATAACCCCACAAAAGCCCTGGGGCTGCGTTAAGAGATTTGTCCTCAAATTTGCAGAAAAATCACCCCTTTCCTCTCGCTCTCCTTCAAGCAGACTGCGCTCGATGTGCCGCAGCTGTGCTCAGCAGAGCAAAGCAATGTTCACCCTTTTTAAAGTCCACTTTCCACATGAACCTGCCTCTACTCATGCACCTCTTCATCCATACAACATCAAACATCGTCATTGAGAGGGTCGCCTGCAGCGCATCTTAAAAGGTAATTTATATCCCTTTAAACTCCTAAAGCAACAACGTCATACACCGCAAGTCCACGAATCACCTTTCAGAATATGCTTCACACCTGAAATCCAGATGGTTCATTTATTGGGCTATGCGTTTATCCTGGTTTGACAGTTTGCCCCTCTTCTGGATGAAGAATGTCACTTCATCCTCAAGGTTGTTTGTAAACGAGATTGTTTTAAGGCCCAAAATAAGTTCAGAAGTTCACTATGGGAGTTTAAGTGTTTGGTCATCATCACAGAATAATGAAAGAAAAATAAGAACAGATAAAAGCTTAAAGTTATAAAAAACAACAACAACAGACATCACTAAAGAGTGCTGAATAGAAATAAACTTTCACAAATGAAGGAGCAGGCAGTGAAGTGCCTATTAACCGTCAGCTCTCCGCTGTGAACATTTTAATTGCTTATTTGAGCTAAACCTATTAAAAAAGAATGGAAGAGGTTTTCATGCTGGAAGGATTGGGTTCCGGCACAATTACTATCACAGTAAGTGTTTCATGGACATCCAAATAACCATATTTATCTGTGCAGCTGTTGTAGTACAATACAATAAGATATGTTGATTTTAACCAAACTGTTTTGGTTACCATTGACTTCCATTGTATGGACAAAATAGCAAGGAAACACTGAGATATATATCTCAAAATGTATTCTTTTGTGTTCTGCGGAAGATAATCAGTTATACATATTTGGAAAAAAATCATGGATAATAAATGATAACAGAATTTATAGTTTTGGGTGAACTACACCTTTAAGTCAATTAACCTCACCTGTGCCATATTGTTGATTACCACAAAATTAATTTCAGCTTGAACCTCAAAAAGCAAAAATCTGGGTTACTTTGTCTTTGAGGAACTTGACATATTGGCTCCATTAACAATGAAAGTTAATGGCGTCAGTAAATGTTTCAATAGTACAGCATTGCGTAAAAAAATATGCATTACTTTTTATTGGGAAAAAATGCTTTTGTTAGACAACCTAATAAAACTAAAGTTATGAGTGCACTAGATTTTTTTAAGAAAACAAAGGATAAAAGTAGTCAAAAGTATTTTGTATGGTAATCGCATTATGCCACAAATGCCTTAACTCCTGTTCTAGTTTATTTTGTACTTGTCACTCCGCATTAAAACTCTCCTGACCTTATAATGCCAAAACAGACCATCTGAAACAGCCAACAGGTGAGAATCACAAAGCGTTCTGCTGCTCAAACTAATCTAGGGCAGCACTGACGCGTGAGTCAGTCTGTGCCAAAAAGCTTCGTTTAAATCTCAAAAGAGCCAATTGAACATCCATCCTTGGAAACCATGGAGAGCTTTCATAAGAGCCAGTTGTCATGGCAACTGTGTACTAATGGAAGTCATGACAAAGGGATTGCACACACCGCCCAGGTCTGACAGAGTCACATGCAAGCGGCTGTGAATGTTAGAGGACAAAACTGGAGCAGAGATGGTGAAGAGGCTGGTTTGGTGCAAGACTTGTGTGACTGTGTCAAAGGCTGGATGTGTTTGTAACACTATTGAACACCCAGCTGTGTACAGATGGGGTCTATAGCGACAGAAAGGAGACAAGAGTGCATGAGAGAGCATCTGCATCGCAGGGTGTCTGAAAGTGCGTTCAGCTACGTAAATGCACAGTGGATGTGAAGGAGGTTTACATTAGTGCTGTAGTATCTCGATTACAATGCTGCATTGTGCCTGATAAATCACACCATGTTCTGCCTTGCTTATGAGATGCATACTGTCTCTCTTCGTCTTCTGTCAGCTGGAGTTACGGCAGTGAGTTCCCTGCAGTAACTCAGATGTCTCTTTCCCAACTGTGCCTGTAGAGTATGAGGCAGAGGAGGAACGGTCTACATTTGTTGGGAATGACTCGTGACTGGCTCAAAGGAGAAAAGATCTCACCTGCAAATCTCTCCAGGGGTGCAGGCTCCCTGGTCACCGGACTTTTCTTGCTCCCCATGGCAACGTTCATGCAGAACATGGGGTTATAGACATATCTCGGTTAAATAAAGGTTAAGAATTTCTCCACTGGTAAAATGGTAAAATACTACTCTCAAATCTGAAATGGAAGCTTAAAACACAAGAAAGTGCTTCGTTATCTCTATGCAGTAGATTTTCTTTTGCAATCACTTTTTTAAAGAAGATATACTTTGGTATCCCATTACTTATTAATCATAAAAGTCATATATAATAACTATTTTTAATTACCCATGGCCCTATAGGATGTAGGGTATAGGATGTTATTTCATGTATTTCATTGGAATAAAACTTATGATATTGGTGTTGCTAGCATTTGAGCTACAAGAACACTTAAAAGTGTAACAATAAATAAAAATAATAAAATAATATAATCTTATTCCTTTTCCCAAAACACACAACGCGCAGATGTTTCATCGATCTTAACCATTCAAACAAAGGCATTATGGCATTTTTGGTTTATTTTATTTTTTTTATCTGATTCAGTTGGGATGTTTATGTATTTCATGTTTTATTCCTAGATTTCATACTGTATGTGAAAATGCCTTCAAGATGTGATGGATGAGGTGTTTGTTCGGACAGTTTATTTTGTGGTCAGCTATAAGGTCCTTCAGTTGCTCAAACTGCCTTTGGCTAATACACTTACACAAACACATCTCTTCCAAGAAAATACCCACATGGATACTGTGTGGCAACATCACAAAGAGTCCCAAGAGTTTTACCTTTCGTTTCCCCAAGAGAGCTTTATGGTGTGTTAGCAAATAGGTACTGAGGAAGAGAGAGAGAGAGAAACCCTGCTATCCAATTCAAATCTCCTTGGAGTTCACATTATTTTACATTTCCAAAGAATAACAACACAAATATTGCCATCACATAAATCCAAATTGGGCTTGGTTAGTTTGGATTAGATACATTTGCATGACGGATTAAGTGAGGGGAATAAATTAGTGTTATACAGGATGCTTCTGTTTCAGAAAGTTGCTTTCTGTGCCTTTCAATCCTGATCATTTCTAAGCACAGCTAACTTGAATGGTGACAGGAAAAGGCCATCCTTTTTAAAGAAAGATAAAACACAAGCATTCAAAAGCACAAATGTGTGACTCATAATAAAGACACCCACTTCGTAAAGAATCGATGGCTGTTATTATCAAATCAAAATGACTCACAGCTCTCTGGGAGGCCCTACAGGGACAGTGATAAAGAAACAACAGCCCATCGCTCAATACCTTTCAGCTGTGTTTTTGTGCGATATGCATAATCACTGGTTATAGCATCAGGGTCCTTTGAGAGAAGACAAAGGGAAATGGCTGAAATTGTGATGGCTAAAACAGATCTTTAACCACCCTCCCTGCTCAAAAATCTACCATCCCAAATTGTCAGTTGTGAACTTCTTGCCACCTACTGCTCCACATTTTTCATTTGACTTCCACAGTGAACTATAATCTCAGAGAGAAGGCAATTCTTTTGAAAAATGACAGGAAGAAGTGTGGGTGTGTGAAATATGCCGACAGGTGTAAGATGGAGCAGCTGTACATCAGTTAACTCAAAAGGTGTGTGTGGCTAGTGTCGTTGCATTTAAAACGCAACTTGTATTGCTAAGGAATGGAAAAGATGGACAATTCAGCTGCAGGCGCCATCTGGTAAGACACAGGAATTCATTCAACATGACCCTCACAGTGCATTATGGGTATTCTCTAGCTGTCGAATCTACATCAGTTTCAGTAAATTATGGGATTGAATGAGTGCACTTGATAACGTCCATTATGGTTTTGGACACCAGTACAAATGACTGTTCCCTCAAATAGTGCCCTATTTAAGGATATAGGGGGAAATTTCGGACAAAGCTGAGACATATAATTTTTTAATGGCTGCTAAAAAATTACTTTTCCATAAGAAGTACCTACTCAACGTATGCAATTTGGATGTAAAATGCTGCGTTAATGCACAGTATGTTGAAAAAGCCAAGAGACTCAATGCAACAGTTAAATGTGTGCATGTAGTGCATATTTACACACACACACAAAAAAACTATTCAGACATAGTGCGATTCAATAATGCATTGCATGTGAACCCATCCTTTGACTGTTCTTTCTGCCGTTTAGTATTTTAATTGAGGTGAGAAATTGCATGTTTTTTAAATACATTTTCAAACCTATAGGTTTTTTAGTTTTGCCTAATCTTGATTCAATCCAAGATAGTTGGTGTTTAATTGCTGTGGTTTTCTTGTACAGATCAGTTGGACCGATGTGAATGGAAGCAGATGAATTGGGGCTCTGAATTGCTTAGCCTCTCTCTGCCCTAAATCGCATGTACCCAATTACCAGAGCCACTGAGGCCTGACCACCAGATTACGAGCAATTGGAAGGAAATTTTGTTGTAATTTGGATGAGGGAGGCCAATTTAGTGATATTTTTCAGAAAGCCGTCACATAGGTGCCACAGTCTGTTTACCCTTCATATTGCTCACCATATAAGGCTTGCTTTTCTTTAATATAGATGGAAATGTTTGTGTTTGTAACATGCAGTGGGCTCCAAAAAGTCTGAAACCACTAGTCGAAATGCTTTATTTTGCTTCTGTTTTTCCCCCTGTTTTGTCATTTAATACGAACATGTTTTACTAAGTATATTAGCAGTATAAAAGAGCAAGAATTTCACAATATCTATTCAGATTTTTGCTTTAATGACAAGTTGTGTAAAACCTGATAATCATGTTCTCCAGCATGATTTGGGAATGATCCAAAGAAGACCTCTGAGTGTCTGTACAACTAGACTAGTAGACAACAGACTTGGAGAACCTTGGACAAGTCAGTAACCTGCCAGTGGGAATTGTTTAGTAATCCTGTTTTGGTGAGTGACGGAGGAAATAACTTGGTAACGTATGGAGCTTACATAATTTGGTTAGGGACTGAATCACAGGGGTTTATTGGAATTAAGTTAAATACATTACTTTTTCTTCCATCTACCTTTCACTGTCTCATTTTATGTATATATGACCTCATTTTGTGGAATGTTCTGATGAAGCCATTTGTTGTTGTTTTTTGCCCTGCAGCTATGGCTACAGACAGAGCACACACTGAATAAGGATGTTCCTTCATGCCTGCAGATGGGCTATGATGCACTTCTGAGGAGAGCGTATGCTTTGCTTTTGCTGAAGTCTGAAGCTCCAGGACTGCAACAGCTCCCATGTAGCAATATTTGTAAAGGGAATATATCAATGGCTGTATGTATAAAATGACCTGGAGTCAAAATAGCAGTTTTTGTCAAGCATGACCTTGACATATTACATTTTTCACATATGTTTTGTACATTTCTTTATTTCGAACATATTTAATAGACAGGTTTGCTGTCACCCCAAGATAAGTTGCAGATATGTTTCATGATCATTTAAACTACAGAATCAAAAGTGAGGAACAATCACAATGATTTATCAACAAAAAATAATTCCACCAATGAACTAATGAATCCTGAATGATTGACCCATATTTCCTCTCATTTGCACAAGCTGTGCTTTATGTTTTTTTTTTTATGACTGAGAACACAAGTAACATTGATTATGCAGTTATTAATTATTTAAATATTAATTCTATACTAAAATATGTAATCTAAAACAAGTCCCGAGACCTTCCTTTCTGTTACTACAGACATTTTTTTACTGAAATCTGTGAACATGAAACGTGAAGTTTCCTGCCAAACCTGACTGCACAAAAACAAATCAGTATTAGTAGCATCTTTAATAAGGGTACGGGAAGAACACAGTTTTATGTACTTGTTCAATAACAGAATTTACAATTTTCTTTTTACCCAAATTAACGTCCTTAATGCACTTTTAAAAGCAATTTTCTTTACAATTCTTATTTTGTTTGGGACACTTTAATTTATTGTCATCTGGGGATTAGGCCTTATTTTCTCCTGCTTAGTAATAGCATTTTAATGATTGTTTTAAGGGGGGGTGAAATGCTCGTTTTCACCCAATATCCTGCTAATCTTGAGTACCTATAGAGTAGTACTGCATCCTTCATAACTCCAAAAAGTCTTTAGTTTTATTATATTTATAAGAGAAAGATAGTCTGTACCGATTTTTCCCGGAAAAACACGACCGGCTGGAGGCGTGACGTGTGGGCGGAGCTAAAGAATCACGAGCGCGAGTAGGCTTTTGCGTTGAGAGCATGTGGAAACTGTGACATTACCATGAGGAAAAAAACATCTTCCAAAACAAACCATGGCTAACAGTCAGATTCAGCCGTATAGACGGTTTCAACGGCAACAATATAAACAAACGTTACTGCGCGTGCCTGTATTGTGGACCTAACTTAACTTCCGGTAGATTTCCAAATAGAATAAATAACAACAGCCAAGTCCCTCTAGAGTAGATATTTTTTCATAACAAACAAAATATGTTTGCTGCGTGGATCAGGCGGACTTAATGAATATGCAAATTCATTATTTGCCAGCAGGAGATGTTTTAAAGCATAGACATAAAGCGCTAGAAATAGATGTTTCCCCAGTAACAGCTGTAAACAAAGCAGAGCTACGCTCACACGCTGCTTTATCAGGCATATCAGAATCAGAATCAGAAAGAGCTTTATTGCCAAGTATGCTTACGCATACAAGGAATTTGTTTTAGTGACATAAGCTTCCAGTACACAGAGACAACAAATAGAGACAACAAAAAAAAATAGAGATTTACAAATTGGCAAATAAATAAGTGTATAAACAATTGTGCTATAAATGATAATGGAATAGGACTGAATGAGATGAAGGAATGTTCTAGGATGGAGGGTTAACAAATAAATTTAAGGATATAACATGCAAGTCTTGAAATACAGCAATATAAAAACACCTGTGCCTCGCTTTGATATTTAAACATATAAATGTAAGGAATTATTATTAATAAAAGTGCAGTACGAAATGTTACTCATGTTTATTCAACGAAGCCTTTTTGAAAATCGATCAGTTTTAAAATTGTGGCGAGTCTCCAAAAATAAATATATGTATGGGAAACACACCCCGCAGCACAACCACCTGAGCCCAACTTCAGTCTACTCATCACCTTAACTTTAACTGCGTTTGTAGAAGGCAAGGCACTGCAGCCAACAGACCGGAAGTTAACTTAGGTCCAGGCGCGTGCGCCCGATGAAAACCGTCTATATTTATGATCCAGAATCAGATCCAGAAGCTGAAATTTAACAAGAGCAGCATTAGCAACGACGTCTCTATGTGGTATGTACTGAAACTGTATATATTTGCTTAGCGGTTTTGGAAAATGACTAACTACCACTTTATGTCGTCTTTTTTTTTGATGTGCTTACGCGCCGATAGCTAAGTTAACAACACAGAGATATTTGAAACAGTTTTACTCACCGCCTGCGGTTCCAACACACGATCGTGACCCTTTTTCGTTGGGACTGCATTATCCTTAAGAGATTAACGATATGCAAATCCGGCATCAAACTGGGCCTTGTTTGTAAAACAAGCATCTTCGAAATGCAGGGAACAAACAAAAACACTTGCACAACTCCGTTGATGCTCTGTAAAAATAAACTCTATCCACTGGTCCCTTAATGCTGTTTTTTTTTTTTCGGTAATCTGTGCAGGGTTGTCTTGCCCTGGAAACCAAAAACACACTCCTTTTGTGACAATTCGCTCTCTCACTCTGATCAGTGAATGTCTGTGCTCTCAGTGCTCTGCTATACGGGAGCGTACGCTCTTCTGGCAGACGTGCCCTTAGGACCCATATAAGGAAATTCCGCTCCATCTAACGTCACACAGACCCATACTCGAAAAAAACTTTCTGAAACTTGTGACAAACCGGAAGGAGTATTTTTAGAACAGAAATACTCCTTCAAACATACAACTTAATTTTTTTAACTTTGTCCATGTTTAGCATGGGAATCCAACTCTTTAACAGTGTAAAAAACTCAGTATGCATGAAATAGCATTTCAACTCCCCTTTAAGCAGCCTACCTACTTTTTACAAATGCAAATTATAACTTGGTACTGTGATTAATTAAAAAAATTTTTTTTTGAAAAGACTGATGCCTCTCCACAGTTCTGTCAACAAAAAATATTTATTTAGCCTTCCTCATAAATCTATTTCAAATAGTTTGCCATTATGTGCAGTTAATCTGGTTGTGCATTTTGAAATGCTTTTGTATTTGCATGTACTACCATATATTATTTTCAGCTGAGATGAATGAGGGCCATTTGGCACCGTATTGATTTGGTGATTAAGGTAATGAAAATAAATGGCTCTGTTGGTGCACAAAAGACTATTTCTCAAAGATTTACTGAGAGTCTACAAAGTAGAAGTCATTTTGTTTTGACAATATTTGGATGAGTCATTAAAGTTGTAGGCACCAATTTCAGTGCTGAGTACAAGCTACCATTCTTCTTTTTTATTGCACATGGCTGGGGAAACTATAATAATCTTAAATCGTAAGATTTACAAAGGGTAGTCAAGACATTTTTCATCAACATTCACACAGATCGATGATGAAGGGGTCAGCAGCAATTACATATTGTACTGTGAAAGGACAGCCATTGAATTAGCAAATTACTCTGTGAGCAGTTTCAATGGAGTGAAAACACTATGTTACTTTTTTATTAAGCTTGGGAATTAGCAACAACCAAAAGTGGTACAGAAAGTACTTTTTGGTGTCGATGCAGAGCTACACAAGTGTTTGCATGCTCTCATGAGCTCTTTACAGGCAGACCTTTTCTTTCCATCCGTGCTTTGAGAGGATCAACTTTGATGGTATAAGTGGACTGTGGTGAAATAACTGAGTCATGCTGAAAGCTGCAGAAAAGGCTTCTCACAAATATTTTTTGGAGGAATAGATTATATGGGGCCATTTTGAACTCACTTCCCTAACAGTATGCTCCCAGTGAGATATGAATAAAGGAGGAGGAATAATCAGCATGTTGCATTTAATTTGTGATCTGCATGCTTGTGGGTGAGACTGAACTTTTGTAAAATAAAGCACAAGTATAGGAGCTCGCTAATTTCTTTTCAAAAGCTATTTATTCATGCATGCTTCCAGTGTGTAGATTTGATTTGCATTTGATAAGTACACATTTCATACAGTTGATTGGAGATAAACAGATGGTTTGTAACTTTTGAAAAAAAAATTAAAGTTTGGACTGGAAATTAAAAAAACAAAACAAACAAACAAACAAAAAATTAATAAATATTGTGGGATAATAGTGTGAACAGTTGATTTCACTTGTCACCATTATAGTGATTAGTGTTTAACACATTTTGGTGAAGTCATAGTACAGTACCATACACAGTTGTCCTTTTTAATTTGAAAGAAAATCTATTACTATAAAAATACAGTGAAAGTATGACAACTTATAGACAAGAATTTACTGAAAATGTGCACTCATGGTAAACTTCTTCTCCATATATAACATTTCTGAAAATATTTAGAATTTTGAGAAGAAGATGGGATCCACTGAGATGTGCCATCTTATATTTATGAACGGAAGGAAGTATTGAATCTGAAAGAATAAGCCTGACTGCAGCAAAACAAGACCTTACAGGCAGTAAATATTGAAAGTATTTTCACCAAAGTGATGAAATTTGATTTTGTTAGCATGCTTGAACACCCTACTTCATCCAGCTAGCCTCTTTATAGCTATAATGATGTATAAATATGTCATTTAATTTTTCATCAGGATAGTTTTCCTAAAAACAGCCAAATAAGTTAAATTGTTACTTAAAATGTTCCTAGACGTCCACGCTCCAAAATCTCTCATTATACATTCACTATATTAAGCTGCTCTGAAGTTTTCATACTCTGTTCTCTTAACAGTGACAGCTGCAAAAGTGTGAAAAGTCACACGGTCAGGTTTGTGTTGTGCCTAAGAGGCTGTTCATTTCACTTTCTGTTATCTCTCTCAAGGGAAAAATGCTCAAAACACTGCCGTACTGCTTATATCAGCAAAACATTTCCCACAACTCCCCATCACCATTTCTGCTTTGGCTGTGTGGCACTTGCAAACACAACAAAATAGTGGTTCAGTAAGTGAAATTTGACAATAGGCACAAAACTTAATAGTAATTGCTAATTCTTCCAAAATGTTTCTCTCTGCCTTTTTATGAAAAGTTGTCAGATCAACTAAATTAAGAGGAACAACTGTTGAAGCTTTTAGTGTCCTCATCTCTCCCAGTCTCCAGCAGGTTCTTCTTGTTATATTAGAAGAGGAACTGTATTGTTTGTGTTACAGTGACGGACTTCCTCATAATATGCAACCTTTATACATTTTTGTTGTGGTCTCAATATTCTATTTAGTCATGAACCATATTATGAAACATATGTAACATTTATATTCGCCCTTAAAGTTAATTGATTCTTATATTTGATAAAAGATTGTGGGAAAGATGCTGGAGTTCAGCATTCAAAAAGAGAAGATGTTTTGAAACCGTAGTTTCAAAATTGTTTGGCGTATTTTGCACAGGATCTGGTTTTGCAGGTTTAGCATGGGGCTACAATTGTACATATCGAAAGTTTTCATTTTTAAATGTCAGCTGACAATGTGCATTATGCACATGTATATCATATATGACATGCTTTTGATGAAGTTTGACAAGTATGACATACTTCTCTGAAAATAACTTCTCAGCAGGATGTTTTGTGGTTTAACAGCAGTTTCATCATAAACCTACTCTTTAAACCATTGCTGTGTTTTTGATTCGTCCTTTGTTCTAAGGTCACATGTAGGGCATCAGCCCCTGTAGATTAGAAATAATCAATGACGGCAAACGTCCTTGACTCCTTGTGCTTCCTCTTCACTCAGTCACTCATGTCTTATGTGTGCATTAACCACACATAGTCTTTATGAACATAATTCAAGACCAAGAAATAGATCCCAGTGGGACTTTCTGATCATAAATGTGGGCTGTGGTCCCATCACGCCTGTCTATTTTATGCTCTGTTATATGTGTATCATCTAGATACAATTTCTCCATGGTGTCATTGACTTTGTATTACTTGGTTTTATTTCAGTGTGGCCTCAAGAGCTGGTGATGGTATAGGAAAGATGATAAAGACTTGCAGTGATGGGTGTGTACTTCAGAAATGGTTGGGGTTTGTTTATTGTTTGCTATGTAGTTATGGAGTGAACATGGTTTGCTGAAGTATGGATAGATCAATCATATTAAAGTGTGTTTTATATAAATAATCTGTTAAATATTAATATGATTATGCGTTTTAACATTTTACATTTTGTTTATTTAAAAATCTATTTTTTAATTTATCATTAAAGTTAACATGGTTTGCTACAGTATGGGTATATACAATCTTATTAATTTATATTTAATGTTGTATTTAATTTTAATATTGTAAATGGTTTAATATTTTAATATGTAATTATTATTATTATTATTATTATTATTATTATTATTATTATTATTATTATTAAGTATTAATATTATGATGATAAATTTTTTAATATTTCAAATTTTTACAAATATTATTTATTTTCAATTAAAATTGTGAATTTTATATATATAGAATTGCTTTGGTCAGTGATGATGATTTTAAGACCTTGGTCACCGTTTACTGGAGTAATTATGTGTATTAATTAATAAAATGTCAATTCATATTAATATATTACATTTATATAATAATGATATCTATTATAAAATCTATTTATTATATAAACATTATTTTAATAATATTTTATTATTATGAAATTACTTCATATTAATACAGTACATTGTGCCCCAGTTTCATGTTTTTTTTTTTTTTTTTTTTTACATTGTAGCTGAGGGAATATTTAGCTCAGGCAAACAGTTTCCACCTTGTAGTTGCCTACAGATCCTCTTGTAATGATCATACATACCTATTTTTCTCACTGATGTGTGGGCTGCTGAAACCAACATAGTAGCCAAGATGATGACCTGGAAACGACTGAATGTGATGTCATTGGCACAGGAATATTCTGCTGCAGGTTTCACTGGAGCTATTTTTCCTTACGCACCCCAGAGAAGTGGTTTTAAATGCTCTGACACACAAGTTCTCCAGTGCTGAAGCTGCTACAGATGTTGCAGGGCTCTGGTCCTCTGAGAAGGCACATTCCAGGCAGACGGCTGTTGAACAGAAGCTCTGTGAGGGCAGCGTGTGGCCCTGAGGTAGTGCAGAAGATCACAGAGCTACCGTTGTTCATACTGCTCAGTGTATAGAGCATGAATGGCTTTCTGGACTGAAGTCAACGTATAAACACAATAAGTTAAGGTAATAAGCTTATAAACATAGAAAATGTAAAGGTCTGCTGGGAAAGTCAGAGAGGGATGTCATGAGATTAAACAGCCCGTATCATCCTCATGACTGAGCAGAATGGATATATGTTTTGTTTTGTTGATCAAAGAAGTGCCTTACCCATTGTATACATTGCTTCTGGTTTCCAGTGGCTTCTGAGGCTATTATATCTCTGCGAAGCAGGGCCTGGTGCAAACTGACACTTTTTTGCAAATTCAACTCTTCCCTATGTATTAATGACAGCACATAGTGTGGATTAACTTTCACATTTCTCTTCTCCATGTGAAATGACAAGTGCTGCAAAATGCAGGGGAAGAGAGAGAAATAAACAGAAACAGGCCTGCAACTCCTGAAATATATATATGAGTCACGTCCCTGTGCATAAATATTAAGCACCATGTATCATGTTTGTGTCCCACTTGCACATCACTGTTTTCCACATGTCCTCAAGCAGAATTACACGTTATGTTACAGATATATAATATATTTCATGCTTAATAGATTTAATACTTAATATATAAGAACTGTTTTTTTCATTTCTTCTGTTTTTAAACTGTTATTTGGCCCACTGCAGTCTCAAATGTTTGGATGTTTTGTTACATCGTTGGCACCCCAGTAGAATATTCTACAGTAATTTGCAGTTGATATATATTTTATTTCTGTGATGGACTTTAATTTTCTTGAGAAATATCTCAACGATCAGTGCTTTTCTTGGTGTTCATAGTCTCACAGCTTGACAAAGATTTTATTTTGAGGTGGGAAATCAGCCATGCTCAAATCTGCAGGCCTCCATTGGGTTGACTGAGCTTTGAAATCCCTGAATGAACCTGCTTGCTGTTTCCTCATTCCTTTTGTTCCTTCACAAACTATACACTTAGCACCAGTTCTCAGACTTATCTGAAATCCCCCTCTGATATCTTATTCTCGACCTAACATATAGTAGCCTAATCCAAATCATTCCATTCCCAGTGTAGAGAGATGAGAATTATTCATTGGCTTTCAAAGACAGAGAAACTATTTTTTTCTATACTCACAATTCCTTTCTTTAGAACTACAGTGAGACTACTTAATTCTCTCTCCTTTAAGTGCATTCATGTTTACTGCATTGCTTTAACCAGCCTGAACTATCAGACCTCTGTAATCTGTTAATTGTCCCTTATGACCAATATTTAAAATTAAATTCAGGAGTTTAAGTTTAATGTAAACAAGTCTGGATTGCTTTCTGCAATGCAACTGCACACTGCTTCCCCTCAGCTCGGCTTACTAGGTAAGCTTTACTGTAAATCAATTAAAACAGTACAATAAAAGAACAATGCAGTTTCAATTCCTGTGATTTAACTGAGATTTGGAAGTATTATTATTATTATTTATTTTATTTTTATTTTTAATACTTGAAAAAATGACAGGCCATCCAAAGTTAGTTTCTCCCCTTGGACAGATTTGACCCATTCAGTGCAGAGGATTCTGAGCGTGTGTTGTAATGCTATATTTCTCCAAACCTCTTCTGATTTAGAAACAAACTCATCTACATCTTAGATGGCTTGAGGGTGAGTATATTTTCAGAAAATAACATTTTGGGGTGAAATATTCCTTCAAGGAAGCTAAATTAAAATGGCATGAAATTGAAGGATCTTCAAAATGCTGTAGTAGTTTTTAATAATGCATTAATTTTTAAGAGACTTTCATCACAGTGATATTATAATGAAAAAAATAAAAAAATTAAATTAAACATCCTGGTCCTTTTAATGGAATTTTTCTCGTTGAAGGTCATGTTCTCTGAAGTGGGTGTGGAGAGCTTCACCAGTCACTGCACTTTCCATGTAGAAATGAGTGACAGATCTCTACATCTGATTGCATGCTGTACCTGGGAAAGAGCGCTTCAAATTACCCTCTGCACTTCTGTCACCCAGTGAAACAATTGAAAGCGAGGGCCCCATCCACCCACTGTTTGGCTGTTTTAGCTACAATACAAAAACAGAGACCATGAGTTTTAATGCATGGTTTCATAGACAGCGAGTGAGTAAAATCAGCTACCACTGCCCTCCGATGTCCCGAGCCCACAGACGAAATGCAACTTACGTTTATTGCCCGAATCCAAAACTCTACAAGTGTGACCCCCAGTTAAACTCATGCTGACCATAACTGGCTCATCCGTGTGTTGTCATGGTGACAGTCAGCTGTGATTAGCAGGACAGATTTAATTACAGGAAGGCTTGAAAAGACAGTGCAGTCTGGGCTTGTCTCATGTCATGTTTCTTTGAGCCACAGGGCAGGGGTTTTACCATGAGCCAATGAGTTAAGGACACATGGAGCCTCTGGGCAGACAACGCTGAGACCCCTGTGACCTGTGACAAATGCTTCGGCTTGGAAACGGAAATGGAAATAAAAGTCACAGAAAAGATCAGAAAGTGATAAAAAAAAAAGGCCAATTCATTTGTATGTAAATCCACCGTATATGCCAGGGGTATAGACAGTGCAGAAGAATCAACCCCTGATACATTTCTTCTGGTTCATGGCATTAAAAGACTTGGGGAAATTGTAGATTTATAAGCTACAAGCTATTCGTAATTTAAAGTGATTAAACTGCTCTTTTAAGTAGCTACACTGCAGGCCACTAAACACACTGAAGCTACATCAGGGAGAAATATCTTTTTAGATGATATGCTCTTTAGTAATCAGAACTGTGTTATTTTAGTGTTATATTTATATACTATTATATTATTTATTAATATTTTCAACTTGTTTTCATTTTAATTTTTTGTTTAATCAATTTACTTTTTTATTTCATTTTATTTAAAGATTTAGTAAAACTTACAGCTTTTATAATTTTTATATTTCTAATTTTAAAATATTTTATTTGAGTTTTTTATAAACAAAAAATGTTTTGGTTAAGTTCTTGATTAATATTTATATTCAAAACATCAGCTGTAATTCAAGACGAATTTTGATAGTTTAAGTTTTAGTTAAAAATGCTGATTGATATGTATTCATCTGACAAAAAAACAAAAAAAAAAACAATAGGGATCTCATTTAGGGTGAAAACTTAAAACGATTTAGACTAAGTACAACTGGTAAATTATAAAAACTATTTCCTTTCTTCTGACTTCAGAAAAGATTTAGAATTAGAGAAAAAGAGAAAAAAATTAGAGAATTAAAAAAAATATATAATTCCATTAAATCATGAGAAATTATTGCAGTCCATTTGGAACCAATCCAAAGTTTGGATATGCACAGGTGACCTCTAATATATGAAGTTCGGGCCTACAGGAATCTACAGTACGGCAGAACATACTGTGCAGGTGGATTCCCAGCGGCTCACAGCTGTCATTCTGTTTAAATTGCCCTCATAGATTCTGCATAGTTTGTCTTAATAGTTAATGAATGTTATAGGAAGCTTTCACATTCCTCACCATTCTAAGCACTGCCTTTATGACTTGACAGGCATAATTAATGCCTGCTACAGTCACGCGACTTAAACGGCACAGATAAAGCAGCCGTCAGTCTTCCTCCGCGCCTGAGCTTTGAGAAATGTCTCTGAATTAGAACCATGCATTGAATTTCAGTTAGGGGAGAGGAAATCGGTTGTGCCCTCAATTAAGTCCTAAATGAGTTTCTTAAGGAGCCATTTGCAAAATCTTTATGAAGTTTTAAATAGATGCTTTAAGGGAACGGCTGTGCCTTTGCTGCCCTCAATTATGAATATGTGACAAACATGAAGACTGAATGTGACTATGACTACATTAGCTTTGATGTCCTCTGTGCATGACCTGTGATCTATTGTCACTGATCCTCACAAATGTCAGCTTACGTAAATGCCTTCCAGAGAGGGTTTATTTATATCCAAATCAATACTGTGTTATAAACGAGCTCAGGTGGGAGTGGGACTTGTGAAGCAAATGTCTTTCAAATGTGACTTGTGTGTCTTGTTGACTGTGCCCAGGAAACTGCATACTGAAATCCCATTCAGGCTTTGCCAACAAACTGACCTTTTCTTTAAATGGTTAACAGAAGAAAATATTATAAAAAAATAAAAATGCTTGTGCTATGGTGTTGTGTTCAGAAATGGTGAATGGAAGGTTGCTGGTTTGATCTGGTTTGGTTACCAATGTGCCCTTGAGCAGGGCTTTTTCCAGAGGGACTGTCATGTTGTGGCGATATTCTTTGGTGACATCTTGTGAAATACACAGAGACTCACTGTCATGTGGCGTTATAAGCATTCTATTCTATTCTATTCTATTCTATTCTATTCTATTCTATTCTATTCTACAGCATGTACATGTAGCAAACAGGTTGCAGAAATGCAATTCAAATTAGAATGTAAGTGTTGAATTAAAATTGAAATGCAGACATTCATATTGCTGTAATTTTAACCTTGAATACTGGCTTAACATCCTTGTTTGAAAACTTAGAAAAAAATAGGCATATATATGCATCACTAGATAGATACTGTAGATGGATGGATGGATGCACAGACAGATATATAGATGTTTGAATCGCCACCTGTATATTCAGTTTCATTTCATCAGGTTTGATAAATTAAGGTTTGTGGACCAGGGTGTTCAATTCAGTAAATTAATTTTCCTGTTATCCCAATTCAAATTCCTTTTCAACTTCCTGTGGGTATGAATAATTCAATTAAAATGTGCACTGTATGAACTACAGAGGATCTGAATCCTCACCTCTCAATTTCTATACAGCCTGGCTATTCTCTGCCTTGGATCAACCCCAGCTCCCAGAAGAACAGTCTGGTGGTATCAGAAACACATTATCTGCTTTCTGACACAAAGAGCCCTGCAGTTGTTTGTGGGGAACAACTGCAGCGTGCAGCACCACTAGTTATGTTATGGACTGCTAAATCTCTTTTGAACACACTATAACCACCTGTTGCCAAGTCTGTGTACTCAGCTCCACAGTTTGACCGCTGTAGGAGTAAACTGCATCTGCATCTATCCATTCAAACATCTTAAATAGGCTTGAATGTGAACGTCTTCTCAACTCTGCTCAATTATTGGGTTGCAGCTGGTGCTGTTGGTGATTGCTGTTTAATAACCACTGTAGCACTATCCACACTCTCGTTCAGACACTTATTATTCACTCTTTAGATACAGCACAGTTTTGTTCCTGTTGGCACAATCCAGCAAGCTTTCTGAATATCTTCATTCCCATTTGTATGACAGAACATCTTTGACAGTGATGTCTTATCTGGCTGTGGCAGAGGAGCTGCATTTCAAACCATAAGCACTAATGTCTATTTCATCTCGGACTTGACTATAATGCTCTTTCCTTGGATTGTCCCAGTTATCTTCATTATTTATTTTAAACTTCAGTGTACTTGACAAACACACTACAAAGGATTTGGAAACGAGGCTAAGCAAAACACTAAAAAACATGTTACAAGCAATAACAGAGAAAGGGAAAAGAGTTTTTTTTTTTTTTTTTGCAACAGGACATTTCTGTGTGTGTGTTAATGGAGTGAGTGGGTGGACAAATGAGTTTTCAGTCACTCTTTAAGTGGCAAGTTTGAGAAGTAATTATTAATTTGTGATAATGATTGCCTGACTGTACATTAAGGAGATAGTTCAAACAAAAATGAAAATTCTGTCATCATTTAGGCTACTGTGTTTACTCTCATGTTGTTCGACCCCAGACTTTCTTTATTCTGTGTAACATAAGAAACATTTGGACTTTCTTTTTACGGACACACAACAGAGACAAAACACTGATTTCTGGGAGAATTATCCCTTCAAAATAAGCCCATGAATATATATATATATGCAGTCTGAGGATAACCAACAACTGGCCGACAATTTGAATGTGTTTAACTGCCGGTTTGAAAAGCCCACTGTCAAACCCCACATCTGCTCTGATCTGCAATTAACACATACACCTACCCCCCTGAAAACCCTTTCCTCCTTCTTTTTCCTACCATTCAACTAGCGCATAAGGTCTGTGTACAAGAAATGAACTGGGTCTTCAGAAAACAGAAGACTAAGAAAGCTTAGGCTGGGTAAACACATCCAGGGCTCTCACGATCAGCACTGGCGCCCGTCAGGGATGTGTGCTTTCCCCACTGCTCTTCTCCCTGTAAACGAATGAATTCACTACAAAAGACCCCTCTGTCAAGCTCCTGAAATTTGCAGATGACATTACCATCATCAGCCTCATACACAATGGAGATGAGTCTGCTTACAGACAGGAGGTTAAAGAGTTGGCTGTCTGTGTGTCTGTGGACTACTGAGAAAATTATTGTCTCACCCCTGCCCAACCTCTAAGATTTTACACCTTTACAGTGAGCAAAAGGGCTAAGAAAATCACTTTGGACACCACAGACTTAGCCCACTCTTTCTTTCGACTGTTGCCCTCTGTTTGGCGCTACAAAGCACTGAACACCAGAACAGTCCGGCACAAGCACAGTATTTTTTTGTTTTGGTTTTTTCCACAGGCCATATTCAACCTGAACAATTAAAACTTCCATAATCATAAACTGTCCATTATAACTGACACATTTATACATAGCATCTGTAAACTGTACATTTATAAACTACATAAACTGTGCACTTGTAAATAAAATATCTGTACATTCATTACCTATATTTCTACTTCTGTATTATATAACATTATTAAAATTTTCTGTTTTTCTTTTATTAGTGTTATATTTCATCTCTGGAGACTGTGCAATTCCTATGTATGTCCTGTCATCATGTATGTTTGTACTATGTCTCTACTTTCTTCTGCACTGGAATCTCCTGTCGCCAAGAAAAATTCCTTTTGTATGTAAATAGTAAAGCAAGAACATACTTCTGAATGTGTGCAACTTTCATTTGCACATGATGTTTCAGCTCAATATCAAACCTGGCTAAATTAGTAAGAATAAATGATAAAAAATACATAAATGGAAATATTTATTTGCTTCAGGCATGCGTGTAGTCAGTATAGGTCAGATTTGAGATAGAGGGCTATCATCTGATGATATACATTAAGAGTGCTTAGATTTTCAGCTCTGAGACTCATCTTTGGATGTTTGTTGCTATGGTTACCGTTCTCCATGAAACATGTCTTTTTACTTCTGCATTGACCCACCAAATTTCCTAATTTTGCCAACTCTCACAGCTTTGCATTTTGCTGGCCCTTATGACAAATGACAAGTAATTTTAGGAAGTCAGTAAATTGACTTTTAAACTCTGTTCCTAACACATAAGCATTTTCTCCTATAAATGCTAACCTGTAATGTTTTTGAGATAGACAGATAAAAATTTAATATTCCTCTGGGGAAAGAGTGAATTAGCTTAAGTAAGTCAAATATTTATTAGGTTTAACCTTAGAGAGGAGTGGTTGTTTGCAAAAAAAGATGCAACCTTGTCATGGTTTAATTAAGGGATTCAGGATTTGTCATATTTCAATAAATCAATGATATTTGTCCTGATTACTTGTATTATATAATCCCATAAATATGTATGAGTATGTGCATGGGACTCAGTCAAGAGTTCTTACTTAATATGTCCAACTAGTCTTCATTTCCTGTCAGCTTACTGTTTGAACAGCCATGCATGTCTTCGGAAAGTTTTTCACTGGCCTTTATCGAATTCAATGTGACATCTCAACAGCAACCAGCTTTTCTCTTTCCAGCTTAGAGTTGGAGAGGAGTATTAAAAATGTTGCAGTTGGAGCTCCTTTTTCCATCCCAGCACTTTGTACACAGTGAGGTCTTGCAAAGCCAAACAAACCAATGAAATAAATGAAAATAGCAGAAAACAACAACAATTTTAGCATGGGGAGAAATGTCATCTAACTATTATGGACAGAAAATACCCAATTAATAGAAAAAAAAAACACATAAATGGAAATTACACTTTCCTTGGCCAAAAACAGGAGTAATTAAAGTTGCTAAAAATAAAAATAAAAATGCACCCAACCTCCAAATTGGACCCCCTACGGATACCTTTTACCTCTATTTACAACAATCTCAATAAAGGTTTTAAAGAAAAACAAATGAGAATTACGAGTGTTTCCAATTTATGGCACCATGCCATTACAAACAAAAGGGAAAACACAAAATAACAATAACTACAACACCAGATTCAATCAGGAGGAGGTTAGTTTCAGTGCAGGTTTAGTGTCTGCTGGGTGTTTATCCAGGTACTCATTCTCCCATTGACCAATCACACCAGGCGTGTCATCACTGATGTATAGCAGTGTTATTTAACAGAACCTACCAGAGGAAAGTGAAATAAGAACCAGAAAAGAAAACAAGCAAGTAGATTAAATGCACACATTAAAGACATATAAAAGTATTTGCACAATTTATTTGTGCAGACAAATAAATAATAAAATAAAATAAACACACACACACACACATATACACACATTGTACACAAATTCCGTGCCGCCAAGACTCAGTTGGCTTCCCTTAAGCAGTTCATGCTTTGGAGGGCTTGCGAGTCTTCTAACTCTGCCTTGTCCCCAGCGACTGCTGGATTTCTGGTATCAAAACTTGTTTGGCCCATTTCAGTCTAGGCCATCATGTTTTGGTGAGCACATGTCACAGACTCCTGGGACATATGGCAGAGGCCTCTCCTGTCCTACTCCCGGGGCTGCTTCACATGAGGCTCTCATCTCTAATGGCCAGCCCTCTCCCTACAAAGTGTCACGTAGTTGCTCTTGCATTCTCTTGACATGGCGGGACCATCTCTTTCTTCAGCAGAGGGTCAAGATTGGCGCTGTTTGTCATCACCAAATGATTACGATGGACACCACCCTAACTAGCTGGGGTGTGATCTTCGAATGCAGACCGGCTTGAGGTGTCTGGTCATGGTGTTAGTGGTGTTCTGCTCATGCAGTGGACCTAATCAGCTGCCCGACTGGTTCAGTAATGGAGTTTCTGTAGCAGAAGTTTATGGCTGGAGTGGCTGCTACCACCTTGACATTTTATGTTGCAGCTATGGCTGCTCGCAGGGATGTGGATGAAGTTCCCCTAGGTAGACATGGTTTGGTCTCTTATTGGAGTTTATTTGAGCTGAGCCTTTGGAGTTAGCTCCTGAATGGATTCTGACCCTTAAGGCATCGCTCCTGTTGGTGTTGGCTTCTGTTTGTTATTTGAGATTTGCAGGCTCTCTCTGTTAGCGAGCCATGCATGGGGTTTGCTCCAGACCTTGTTAAGGTATTCCTATGGCAAAGACCCAGTTATGTCTCCAAAGCCTTGTCCATGTCAATTTGCTCCCAGATGGTTAAGCTTCACTCCGTCTGCCCTCCTCCTTTTGAGATTAGATTTCTCACTGGGTAATGCATATGAGGTACAAGGTCTGTATTCACCACTAGGCATTCAAGCTAATTCTGCCAGGAGTGAACCTATGAAAGAGAGCGTCTCGTGTTCTCTGAAAAGGGAATGAGATGCTGCATTCCCTGCCAAACGTCTTGCGCTGCTGACAGGACTTCTTCAGCAGGAAATCTGAGGAGTGGATGGTGTGTTCACCAGTATTAGAGTGGATGACACAGTGATGATGGTGTGTCCCCCGCGCCATCGGCCAATGAACTGGTGTGATTCCATACGGATTTCAGACAATCGGCACACTCAAGGGGTGTTCCCACTGCATCATAGCTACGCAGCATCTCGTTCCCTATTCAGAGAACAGGGCTTACACGAGTAACCCAAGACATTTTTCAGAATGTATTTGGAGAAATTTTGTATTAAATTACTTACTCAACAATGAATCACATACAGTGAATTGGTGCCATCAGAATGAGAGTTCAAACAGTTGATAAAGACATCACAATAATCCACGAGTATTCCACACCACTCCAGTCCATTAATTAATGTCTTGTGAAGTAAAAACCTGCATGTTTGTAAGAAACAAATCCATCAAGGAATTTTAACTTTAAACCGTAGCCAAAAAATGAATCATTGATTCATATTAATGTGCTCCTTCCCCTGTTATTCTCTCACATCAAATTCCACCAACATATTTGTTTAGAACTGTTTTAGACCATTTTTGCTTGTAAATGGTGTTTGATCTGTACATATTTCTCTCCTTTTTCAGATGACACATTTTTTTTAAATGGAGAAAGAAATATTATGGAAAGACAACTAATGTTTTAGCTACAAAGCAAAATCTTGATGATTGTTTCTTTCTTTATTTATTTTTTAATAGAAGCCCACAGCCTTTTGCTTCACTGAAGTTGTGTGGATTACTGTGATTTTACCAGCTGTTTGAATTCTCACCCATTCACTGCATAGGATCAATTGTTGAGCAAGTGATATAATGATGTAAATGTCTCCAAATCTGTTCTGTTGAAGAAACAAACTCATCTGCATTTTGGATGGCCTGAGGGTACATTTTCTGAACATTTTCATTTTTATTCCTTATTATGGTCACATTTGGGAACTTTTTCGAGTAAATATTACAATTTTATTCATATGAGTAACATCTAAATTGTTTTAAAAAATTCCTCAAAATATGCATTTAAATTCCCAAAGTGATATAAGCCTGAGCATAAATTGAAAACAGGACACTGCTAAAATCTTTACTAAAATGCATTGCAGTGGTGCAGACAAAAATAAAATGTCGTATTTATAGGCCTGTGAGAAGATTTCAGAGGAGAATCAGCAAAGGATTGCAGAGTCAGAATCAAAAAGTGTGACAGTGGTCAGAAAGTTTCCCTCAACAACAACTGAACGATCAATATTTCTAAGAGAACAGATTCTCACAGATAGCATCCAGGAAGTTTCAAACATACACAGAATAATGTGAGTGCGTCTGCAGATTCTCCTGCTGAGGCTGATAGCAAAAAATGCCTGAGTCAACACAAAAGACTTCAGCAGAACTGATGTTCAAGGTAGGACGACTCGGAAGAACTCAGTGCTTCCAGAGAGAGACAATGTGAGCTTCTGTCAAAGGCTGGTCAGAACGCACTGACAGAACTACTGCGTGTCTCCCTCCAGCTGTCTACAAAGAGCAGGGAAACCTAAAGGTAAAGAAGACTAGCAGGCAACACTGCAAAGGTTTGCAGGTTCAGTTCAAAGTGGAGGTGATCCAGGAACTGTTCTATAAATGAACTCATGTTTCTTCATTTACTATCATTGCAGTTAGATAGATTAGGGTTTTTGTAATTAAATACTTTTTTTAAGGTCACAGAAGACCGCTGTGAAAATAAAGTTAGTAATACATGATAATAATTTTTTTATTTGTAATATACTAGTTTGGAATCATAAAAAAACTAAAAAACTTAAATATTTTGTGCTGCATTTATTTGATGAAATATACAATAAAACAGCAATATTGTGAATAATTATTACAGTCTAAAATATATTTTTTTCTATTTTAATATAATTTAAAATTGCAATTTATTCCTTTCAGCCAATGCTTTAGTGCAGCAAGACCATTCAGAATTCGTTCTAATATACAGATTTTTATTCAACATACATTTCTTATTATAATTTATTTATGTTGTAATATTTTTGTCAAATTAATGCAGTCTTGGTGATGTTTCCTTCAAAAACATTAACAATCTTAGTTATTCGAAATTTTTAATCGCCAATGTACTTATTTCACTTACTTGTTTAATTGCTACTGATGTAATGTCTGTACGTGACATGCAATTTCAATCACGTACCTGAACATTCTTTTTCCAGTCCAAGGAGACAGCTGTAACTGTGATTTATTATCTCCCATTAATTATGAGTTTTGATTTGCATTGTACCTTTCGGGTTTACGTTCTTACTGCATATTAAAAAGGTCAATAACGTTGATTAGAAAAAGACAATTCACAACGTGCAAGCAATTTTTTCTAATAACTTGTCTGTTTGTGAAAATAGTGCTATATAAATCCGCTGTGAATATTGGTTGGAAACATACTACAAAATAACAATAGTCTTCATCACTACAGTTTATCGTGTTTACAGCCGTTGTTCTAATGGATTCCTTCAGACGCTGGGAGTTTCTTCGCGCCAATACAAAGGTCCTGAATATTTAATGAGGTAAGTAAGCCTACTGAGACAGCATATGATTGTCTGTCTGTCTGTCTTTTCTGTGTAAATACAAGCCATATATATATATTTTTTTCTTTTTTTTTGATGAGTTGAAAACAATCTGTCTGTTCCTATACAAGTTATAATATTAAATTTAAAATCACTACATATTATACCATCATTATATCCCAAATGTCCCATTAACTGGATAATTAACCTTGAGCAATAATTAAGCATGTCTAAAATGCCCTGATCTCCATATTTCTCAGTTCTTGATAACAGTCATTAGAGAACAGGGATGAAATCGCCTTTCCTCTGTCAATAGTGCATACATTTGCCCTCCCTTACATCGTCCTCCCACTTGTGTGACTAAAGTTGTGTAATGAGTGGGATCCAACAAATCCCGAGCCTCAAATGAACTAAAGTCAAAAGGGGATTACATTTTAAAGTCAAACAAGTTCACATAAGTGTCTAATGTCAAGATAACATTGGTTCCCTTTCCCTCTAGATAATTAATAAAAAAACCCTGTCACAATCCATTGGCTTTCATCCATCATGGACTCTATTGCATTATCTTTCCTGTGAAATAAAAGAACAAACAGATTACATAGAAACAAAAATACAGATTGTTCAGATTTGATGACTCTTGACTGATGTAAAAATTCAAAAGCTCCCTTTTTTGACTCTTTTGAGCGGAGTCTTTCCGATTTTGGAGTACAGAATTGACATACTGCATCATATATTGTTGTTAGATACCGTAATAATAGAATAGAGATCAAGTTCTAATGTAATCCTTCTGTGTCTGTGCATTTACCCTATCTGTTTTTCCTAAAAAAGGGCCAAAGCTTGAAAAATTACTGTCAGGAAGGGTATATTTATGATGAATATTAATAATGTCCATGTGACACTACAGTGTTGTTTAGCATTTGAATTGAACCTAGGGTTTGTGACTTCACAGCATACGATAATTCGGTCTTCAGAGTGAGTTTTGCTTCATGGTTTCAGGATGTTTGTTTAATAGGGTTATCTGTTAACCAATTTGTGCCGCTAACTTAACCCACCTGCCTGTTTGACTCCTTGTGGCACATACGGTGTAGACTAAAATGTCAAATAATTCAAATCCCAATTTGTCACACTCCCTCTTCAGCTCTCTTTTAATAGACCATGCAAAATATAGAGATGCACAATATGTTGGAACCATATAAGTTACTGTTTTTTTATATAGGTTTATATAGGTATTGGTTATATTTTTATAGGATAATGTTGGAATTGTTTACCCAAAAATGAGAATTTGCTGAAAATGCACTGACCCTCAGGCCATCACAGATGTACGGCTCGTTTCGTAGAGTTTGTTTCTTCATCGGCTATAACATGCAGCTCTCCACTACATGAAATGTTAACTGATGGACTGGAGATGTGAAGTACTAGTGAATTATTGTGATATTTTTTTTATCAGCTGTTTACTCATTCTGCTGGCATCCATTCACTGCAGAGGATCCATTGCTGAGCAAGCCATGTAATGCAACATTTCTCCAAATCTGTTTTGATGAGGAAACAAACTCATCTACATCTTGGATGGCGGGAGGGTGAGTACATTTTTAGAAAATCTACTTTTTGGGTGAACAATTACTTCAATTGTGTGTGCTCATTTACAATGTTTGTACATTCAAATTACCTTTGTCATCATAAATTTTTCGTTTAAGCTAATCTTTAAAAATGTGAATACTTTAATAACACTGTTTATTAACACTGTTAAATTAATATCCCTTTGCATACTTCACATTCTGATGTTGTGGTGCCAAAATTACTTTTATCTTTCAAAATGACTTATTTTACTTTATAATTTTTTTTTTACAAAATAGTAAAGAATTATAATATCTATCATTTATCAGTTTTTGTCCAAAACATGAAAATATGAGCTCATTGTATCAATGCATAACACTGTCTTTAGTGTAATTGTAATGAACAAAGAAAGAAAAAAAAAATCATACAGAGCATTATATTGTTGTGATGCTTAAAGTCACTTTATTTAAAATGATTGATTTGAGGTTTTAGACTTTTATTTATATATTTTTTCCATTCTGAGAAAAAAGTGTATGATTTTCATATGAACTATTTAGCTGTTATCATCCATAACATTAAAATAATCATCAGCTTGAATTTTAATATCAGTGCCTCTCTAGACATGTATAGCTACTGTAGAACATAAAAAGCCTCGATTCTTCATTCACATGCGTTCAGCAGTCCGTCTGCAGGTGACAATGTCCCAGGGGGTTTATATGAGCATCAACCGCGAAAGCACTGTGGAATATAGTCTGCAAATGTAAGGCTAAATATGGATTAAAGGAATGGGCAGGAACCTATTACTCATTCCGTCATGTCAGGAAATGCTGCAGAGTGACATCACGTCTCCTGACACAAAAAAACATAGAGAGCAGTGCTGTAACACTTCTAAAATAAAATGTGGGAAAGCCATCAGAATGCTGTCTTGGGGGCTATTTGTCTTTTTTCATCAAATATAGCATTTGGATGGTTTTTGGCAGCCTTTGGACTTCATCTTTCCATCTCTTTTCCGTGATCTTTTTGGCTGGCGAGAGTATCACTGTCCTCTTTATAGTTCTCACTTCTCCACGGACAGATTTTCTGAGGGTTGGTGATGAAGATGTGTCATGCTGTCAGCAGATGTTCCATTTCCTGTTATGATTCCACTATTTCTGAGTTTCTATCATTGGCTTGACATGAGGGGCAGAAAGCTGACTCTGCTCCAGGAACTAAGGACCATCTGAACTTCTTAATCTGAAATTTCAGCCGGATCCCAGGTGGTTTATGTGGCGAGAATGCTAACATCTTAAAATTTGCATGTGACAGAATCCCTAAATTTGTGAAACTGCTTCTTGTGTTTCTAATACTTAGCCCACTCTGGGAGCTAATGGACTTTTACTTTCTATAAATAGTTTTTACGTTTGTCAGATGAGAGCCAGAGTAATATGCTTCGTAGAGCCTATGTGATTTCGAATACAATAATACACTTGATCAGTTCATGTGTCAAGCATAGCACTCTCTTGGTATGGAAATGCTTTCCTAGACAGTTTCTTGATTATGATTCCTTACATTTCTCCTCAAGGAAAAATACACACACATCAGCTTTGAACAGACTCTGAAATCCTGTTAGTCAACTGAGCGCTGATGTTCTATAGAGAATATAGAGCACACAAATGTACAAACAGAGAAAGTGGAGGGGAACAATAGGTTAAAAAACAACTTTTGAGTCAGAATAGGAAGCTCCATCTGTCCCTTTCTCCATCTCTTCATCATGTAAACAGATAAGCACAGGCAGTGTTTTTAGTGTTGTCATCATGTCATGTGGCATTTGCAAGATGTTTAGAAACTACCATGAGTTGATGGTATTATGACAATGTAGTTGTACTACTATATTCTGTTAGTACTATATACTGTACATACACAATTTTTGTTGTTTCTATGATTATATTATATTTGCCGTCATTAATGTTCACTTAAAGTGATATTTTAGTTTTATTTATATACAATTATAGGTGTATAACTGACTTTTGTCTGAGATGCAAGTTTGCCTGCTGTTTGGCACTTCACCAAAGGGATTTACTGTATTAGTTTGAATCAAGCAGGACATGATAATGACCTTCACACTATTCTTGCTTCATTTTACCTTTGAATATTTTGAAACGGGAGCTTCCTTTGTAGTAGTACTTGCTGTTTAAACACGACTCTGATGTTGGTCACACTAGGGAATGTAAATGGCAGGATTTGCAATTGCAAGGTCAGATCTGTACATTTGAATTTTGCATGTTAGTGGAGAGACAAGGTGTTTGAAAGTCCTTAACGGTCATTTTGAAGGATATTTTTGTGGACACACAGCCAATGATAGATAATAAGTTGGCAGGAGAATTATGCCTCATAAGTCCTTAACTAGGAATTGTTTTGCTGAAGAAGTGCATTAGAGTGCTTTAATTGATTACACTTCTTTGTTACCGTTCAAGTACCTTTTATTTATTCTTAAACGCTCTGCTGAGCTGAAATGTCCCACACACATCATTCAGCAAGAGGTTATAATTTTACAAAAGAACAACATTGGGCTCAGCCAGGCTTTGAGGAATAAAAACAGCATCAAGAGAGGACAGCGAATCATTCCTTCCATCTGGTAGCATAAAGACCACTTCTTACTTGACTTCCTCAACACAGGCTTTGCTGCACTATATTCACGTCAAAGTCACTTTAAATAATCTGTTTTGCCGTTTTATATGCATGACAATTAATTTTATTTTCGGTCATTTTTAATTGTTTTGAGCCATTGTCTAAAGCGGTCTGAATCCCTCAGTTTGGAAGTGTCCATCACTGCACAGAAAATGCATGCTGGGAATGGCTGAGCTTTGAAGTTGTGTACCTTTGTACTCTGCTGAACGTTTCCTCAGTTAATGTGAATAATACATTGGGTGAATAATGCATTTGCTTGTGACTGCATAAAGTACACAGTGCTACAACAATTGTGGACACAACACTATATCTGGAAAACATATTCTGTTCATCATACAAAAATGATACAACAAAGAAACTGACCTTTACTTTAATATGCAATGACCCGCAAAAATTAATATAATTTTCTTAATATTAATAATACATATTACATTTTTCATGTACATGTTATAATGGCTTTCTTTCATGTTGTTTGTGGTGGGGGGTGGGCAAATGTTCAGTTCACATTTTAAACTCAACAAAATGGTAAAATACATATATCAAGAACACGCTCACAGATGAAAACAAAACAGCGCTGGATGAAGTAGATTAGAGCCTTGCACTGGTCTTAGATATAGGCCCCAGTCCGTCTTTTACCCCTTTCCCTCAAAAAGCTTTTATTATTAAAATGGTTCAGATTTTTAATGGAAAAGTTATTATATATATATTTTTTGTATGAAGTAAATTTTGGAGCATTTTTTTATTCATTTAATGTACTTTTTTTTTAAGTAACGATCAGCTGCAGACAGTGAATTACTCATAGCCTATGTTAGATATATTTAGCCTTCTCAATCATCATGACTTGCCTACAAAAAAATCTATAGATATAAAACAGTTCACTCATATAACAATGTTAGTTTAAATGCTTCAGCTAGATAAATGTTCACCATTAGATGCATTTCCAATCATTTGTGCAGAGAGTGGAGCACGCTCTGCAGAACGTGGAGGCGCCAGCGCGATCACTTGCATTACAAGGTAAGAGAAAAACCTCATTACAAACTGTAAAGGGTCTATAGGGTTTTATTTGTGTGGACTCACAATATCAACAAAACGTTGTGCTTTTATAAAATAAAGAAAACAAATGCTTTCTGCCATCTGGGGTTTGAACAGAAGCGCTTTACAATGATGAACCTAAACTCAGCGAATTGCCTCACAGACCTGATAAAAATAATAATCATAATATATATATAGAAAGCTTTAAATTAATACTTTAAAACTTAATAATTCAAATTGAAAATAGAAACTCTTTCATTATGTTATCTGTGCATTTCTATTTAAAGGCTCAAGCAATGAGGAGATGGCGAGTAATTTTTTCCATCACCATAATTGATGTTCTAAAATAAGAAAAATAAGGAAAAGCCTAAAACAGGCCAAATAAAATTTGCGTTTTATTTTATGATTATGCACAATAAAAAAGAAAACACAAATTATAATGGCATATATTTAAAACTTTGTTCTATAATTGTATAGCTGCTTTTTCTGATTTTTAAGTTGCTCTGTTCTGAATACCTTAACATTTAAAGGATCTGCTAAAATGCAATTGTTTATGATATGTGAATAATTTATTAGCCTTTTTTGTTATTTACCCATGCAGCAAATGCTTTAAAAACAGCTTTAAAATTACTTGCTTTCCAGACTTTTCACTACAGTCGATAGAAATATGGGTCGCACAAGGCTATAATAACAGCTGAAATGTTTGCGGGGCAAATCGAAGGTCAGTCTGAGTGCTCATGGTACACCTGCAGGCACATTTGACTCAGACAGTTGTCGTGGGAACCATTCATGAGTCAGCACTTAATGTGCTTCCCTATATGAAAAGAATTTTAGGGGGCCCTTGGCTTTTGGGAACCAAGATGGTTGCCTAATTTTGCAAGATTTACAATGAAGGACGGTAAACAGCTCAGCTGGGTGATTATTTTTTATAAAAACTGTAATTACATGTGGTCACAAGAAAACATTTGCACTATATAAGTGACTGTAGGTCCATATAAACAACTCATTAAGATTTACTGGGCAAAATAAGCAGATTCATCACTCTGATGACTTCGTCCATCTCAAAGTGTCTAAAGCCTGGATGAAGTCTGTCCAAATAACTTTGTGTGTGTGTGTGTGTGTGTGCATCCATTCAAAGGTTTGAGGTCTGTAAGATTTTAAAAATATTTCATATGCTCACCAAGACTACATTTTTTTAAAAATACAGTTAAAGCATTAATAGTTTCTAATATTATTACAATTTAAAATAGCTGTATTCTATTTTAACATATTTCAAAATTGTAATTAATTTTTGTGATGAAAAACCGTATTTCAAGCAGCATCATTTCTCCAGTCTTCAGTGTCACATTATCGTTCAGAAATCATTCTAATATGCTGATTTGGTGCTCAAAAACATTCATTATTATTGTCCGTTTTTTTTTTTTTTTATTCTTTTTTTTTTATCAAGTGCTGCTTTAATTTTTATTTTTATTTTTTGGACACAATGATACATTGATTCTTTGATGAATTAAAAAAAAAACAGCATTTCTTTGAAATAGAAAATGTTAATTTAAAAGTCTGTACTTTTGATCAATATCATGCATGCTTTTTAAATTATTTTATTAGTCTAAATTAGTCTTAATAGCCCCATATCTATCTTTGTCATGAATATATCATTTTATGCTAATATGGTTATTATATATCTACTGTATATAAAGTATTTATATACAGTGGGGTTGAGACAGTTCCGGAAGTAATGGACAAATATGAAGGGTTTCCTATTTTATGACAGTAGCATGATCAGCTTTGAGCCAGTAATCCGAACAGAAATGTTCTGAGCATCAGAACATGGCACTTCCTTGTAGCTCTTTTATTTAGACAACTTTAGAAATAGCTCTTTTATTGGCATGCTTCTACCTTGCAGATGGGAAAAGACAGAAGCAGAAGCAAAACATGTCTCAGCCCAAATTCAAACCACTATCCAAGTTCTGAACGGTGCTATTAGTGATAATGACATAATTATTGGCTCTAGTTGGTAAAACAGATACCTTTTGAACACACACTGCGAACAAATTATCACCCTTCCTACACATCTTTAAAAATGTATAAGGATCTCAGGATACAGGGGCAACAACTTAATAAATTCAGTTTCTTTTTAGCACATCTTTAGAGTATGTGTTGAAAGAACTGATGTTGAATGAAAATACATGCAGTCTTTCAAGACATTGGATTTCTTTAATACTTTTCATATGACTATATCCATTAAAACATATTTAACAAACGTAAATATTTTATAATTAAAGTCATTCTCTGTAAGCAGCAAGTGTTTATGGATCAAAACAAATAAGACATCCTTTGATACACTGTAGTTGTCTTACTGTCTGACTTCTAATTACATGTGTGATGGAGCAGAACTCATATGGCAATTAATCACACTGTTTGAAAAAAATTATAGACTGACTGGCATTCCTAGCATGCCAGAAGCTTTTCTGTTTTTTTTTTTTTTTTTTTAATCTGTTCTGTTATGTGTGTGTGTCGTTGCTTATGGCCATCTGACATAATTTCTCAGCAGCCGTCTGTGCAGTTGGATAGCTAGCTTTGGGAAGGCCCCCATAAGGAACTGATGGACCATTACATGACAACAACCTATGACTGTCAGCACTTACAATAAAACATATTTCGGTCCCACAAAATTTCTAGACTTGATATTAGTCCCCTGTTTGTATCGTGAATGATTGGTGTCCGAATTTCATTAGTTTTCTTTAATATCTTGCTGTCTTTCCGTTTTGTAGTATTGCACACCTGTAGGGACACAAGTCGGTTCTGGGGCATTTTGAGTTATTCACAGATTCTGAAAGTGTAGTCTCCAAGCTTTCCAATGATGTGTAACACATGGAAATCTGATAATATCTGGAAAAAGTTGTGGCCATTTGAAGGTAGGCACTCAAAAAAGCTCAAAGGGGAGAAAAATGGCCTCTAAAGATTGTGCAGTTCTCACCTGTTCTCACCTGATGGGAGTGACAATAGGGCTCATTTACATCTCATTTAGATAAGCCATACCCATATAAAGCCATATGAGTTTTATCTTTTTACAAAACCTTTTTTGTCAAAACTCTATTTGAACTTGTGCATTGTAGATAACGTTGCAAGGCACTCCTTTAAAATCTGGCCATCATTTTTAATGTTATTATTTTAATGTTTATGCAAACAAAAAGTACATATTGATGCTAATTTTATTTGTTATTTGCTTTGATGTTTATGGAAACTCACCCCATAAGAAACAGAAAAGTATTCTTGCAGATCTCGTTGCCTCCAATGAAATAAGTCGTTCGGGCACACTTTCTCTTTGTCGGGGTTTTCTTTGGGGATGTAACCATCTCCGAAGTTTGCACTGTGCGTCTGTTTGCCTCTAAATGTCCAATAATTTGCATGACCTGCCACTCTTATTCCGCAGCTAAAGAATCTAGCCGTATGTTGTACATAATGTCTGGAGAAAGCTTCTGGCTACAGGACTGTCTCCCATGCAGAGAGTTCTCTTTTCTCCTCGTGTAGCATTTAAAGTCAAAGTTATGGATTTTCCTGATTTCTCTGTCTTTATCCCCATCAGATGTTACTATCAATATAGCGTCTGATATCTTACGGTCCAACTCGTCTGATGCCAGTCTTATACATTCTTCCTGGAACACAAGGAGGAGGTTCCAGTCAAGGACAGACACCCGGGAGGGGGCCACCAGACAGAGACCACAGAGGGCGGAGCAAGGGAGGAGACAGGAAGAACCCGGAGCAGGAGGAGCCAGGCGGGACCCAGGCCACAGCCATGATGGCGGCCCACGGTGGAGCCGATGGAGGGAGGAGCCATGGTGGAGGAAGGGCCGACGACTCCAGGGGGCCGACCGATGGAGGCGGAACAGGTGGAGGAGGATCCATAGGCAGAGAGCCAATTAGTCAGGGTGACGCCAAGAATATATATATATGTATGTAGGTATATATATGTATATATAAATATATATATACAGTGAAAAATTGAAAGTGATGTGACTTGTGTCAAAGTATGGTGTACCATACTTGGAATTTTTGCTCTACATTTAAATGATACATATAAGTTTTGTTTATTTATTTAGGTATTTTAAGAAACTCATTGTTCTTAATTATGTATTATTTTGATTACTTTTTATAATAATATGTATATAATATGCTTATTTTTAAGATATTATTATTTTTTTTTTTACAAATGGCTATTTATCAGGCCCATATTACATGAGGACAGAACCCAAAAGGGTTTATCCATTATAATAATGATAAATTATGACAAATGTGTTTATCGCAGCACCTCATAATTTATCATTAGTTCCCAGCTTTTGCAAGCTTATGATCCAATATACAGTATGAGTACAAGTTCTTTGTTACACCAAAAATGACAAACTATGGTTTTGCATTTGAATCACAGTTCACCAGTTTAGGCTTGTGAAACCAAATATGACCCAGAAGCATCAACCTTTGTTCTTTGTCTGCATATAATATATTTGCCAGTTTACTTGTGAACTCATGTGCAGTGGAAGTTGTTTGGAGAACATCCCCTTTGGTATTTTTTGGTCTGTAGACAATTTCACACAGGCTTGATTCTGCTCCAGCAAAGCTATAATCTTGTTGTGATCATGCTATGCTGTCTGTTTCTCTGTGTGATTTGACTGGGAGAGAGAGAGAGAGAGAGAGAGAGAACGAGAGAGAGACAGAGACATGGAGAATCTGCTCACAGAAGGAAATGGGGGATCAAAGTAGGATTCCGTCCTAAAAAAATTCCAACGGGAAATGTGCACACTTTTGATCTTAACAACAGACACATAATGCTAACATGACTAAATGTTTGAGTGTGAAATGAGAAATGTGTTCTAGTGAGAACAGAGCCGTGATACAGTTGACTTGATGTGAACTGACACTTAAATGGGTCCATGAGGAGCATATGCTTAATTTGGTGAAGCTTTTCAAACTGAGCAAATGTACTTACATATGCCAAGTCTTAATTCATAATTATATAATCCAAGTAAGATTTTATGTGTGTATGTATTTATTTATTTAGATGTTTTAACATCTGTTATTAGTAAATAGGCAGTTTTGGCCCTGTGGAACACTCTTAAAACAAACTTTTCACTCTCTAACTGGTTAAATTTGTTCACAAACAACATACAACAGTGAACATACTACTGTACATACATCACAGGAGAACTGTCATTTTTATTATATTTTATTATATGTTAAATGAAAAACTCTCACCACAGTGTAATTTTTGCGACATATCAAAAATCTTTGATGGAAACATTTTTGGACTTTTTTGTCTAATTTCTTTGCTAGCATAGTATCTTATAATAGAATAATAATACACTTTTTTCATAATTTCAAAAGTCTACATCATGATTTTTACCTTTGTTTCTTTATGCTGCTCATATTTTATGAAATGGTTAGTTTATTTCACTATTTGTCTATCAATATAAGCAACGCATAATAAGCACATATAAACAGTATTCATTTACATTGGTGATAATAATAAGAAATGTTTCTTGAGCATCAAATCATCATATTAGAATGATTTCTGAGAGATCGTGTGACACTGAAGACTAGAGTAATGGCTGCTGAAAATTCAGCCTTGCCATCAAAGGAATAAATCATTTTAAAATATATTATAATTGTGTACCATTATTTTAGATTGTAATAATATTTAACCTCACCATTAACCTCACCATTAAACTCAACCTTATTTAACTTTTAAATTATTAAATAACTAATATGTTTCTCTAACCTCATTTGACACATTACTGATGCTTAAACACTTGAGTTGCATCCCAAAGTAAACATGTGTATTTCATAAATGTGATTGTTATCTAAAATAGACATATTTTGCTGCTATTAATGGTCAGTTTGACCCCTGCAAAAAAAAAAAAAAAAAATATATCTTAATAGATTTTGGGCTAAAACTGTAAAATGATACTGCAATCAGAAAATCTTTTGAATTTGAATCTTTTGAAATTCAGCTTTGTCATGTATTTTGCAGTTCCATTTGGTGACACCAGTGGTGCATAAATGACAGGTTTTCATTTTAATTCAAGACTTAATAAAAGTTCAAAGTCAAAATATTACTAAAGAGACATATGTGCCCTTTAAAAACTGTATAAGCCGATCTGCCGCCAGAATATAAAAGCTCAAATTCTACATCTGTATATCTGCCAACCCATAGACAGGACATTCCCATAGACAGGACATTCATATGTTGCTACAAAGCCCTTTTTTTTTTTTTTGACATGTTCTGCAGAGAGTTGATTGATGAGAATAGGAAACCCTATAGAAGATGCTCCATTTTGAAGTTTCTTTCATAAGAATGTTTCACTTGCTCCTGATTTGGCAGCCCATTGTACTGTCTGGTGTCTTTCTGTGTCTGTCCCTGTCCATGGTCCTGGACACGGCACTGTGGAGAAAAGATTGCACTGTGCTTGGCTGAGCTACGAGGGTGAATCACTGTGACAATGCACCATGACTGAAAGCTCACTCAGCTCCGTCCCACATGCATGTGCAGACAAGACTGTTCTCCCTGGGTTTCTGCCCAAAGAACTGACTCAAATCAGACACAATCCAGGAAAGCTTTTCACAAGGCAGACGGCTGCTTGTTGCTTTTGTGGTAGGCTCTCTGCTGTGGGATATAGGAAGAGTGAGTTGAAACAAAAGGTATAGAGTAAATCTTTTCTTTTTATAAAATGTGCATAGAGAGCCCTTTAAATGCACAAACAATTGTTCTTGCATGTCCTTTTTAGCTCCCTTGAGGTTGACTTTAAACCTCAGTTGTGTAGTTTATGAGAGATGATCTGAGTACTATCAATACTAAATTCAGATTCACGCATTGTATGACAAGTTTCTTTATTTAGCAAATCTGCCTTATCAGAGGTTAAAATTATTAACCCACATGAATGCAGATGACTCAAAAGAAAATGACGTCTGATATAGGTTGATGAGCCAAAAAAAGTGTGCAAAGGATGTGTTCCTTAATTGGAATCATCTTCAAATGCCACACGATTCATATGAGTTTTCACTCATCATCCTGTCATGGCAGGCATTTTTGCATGGTTCTAAAAAATGATTTTTTTTAAAACTTAGAGTATGCAGCCATGTGCAGTTTTCCAATTTGCTATGTATATATAATACTTTAATAAAAAAAAAACAAAGAAAAAATAAAAAAAACACCAAAGGTAAATTTATCACGATTTGCACAGAAATATTAAGCAGCACTACTGTTGAATGTTGGTATCAGTGTATCAACATGGCTGCTGAAAATTCAGCTTTGTCATCGCAGGAATAAATTGCGTTTGAAATATATAAAACTCGACTGCTATCTGCAAATGTGAATAATTATGTGTGCCACACTGTTTGTACAATAATTCTCAAAAATCGTATATTATTATAATGTAATTTAAAATCCACTGTTTTTGAGCACTTCACAAAAATAAGTAACATACTATGAAGTGTACTATGAAGTAACATTTGACTAAATGGCAATGTGAAAAGGCAGTTTCAGACTTTCAAGAACAGACTTTGAGTGAAAATACACCCTTAACCCATTTAAACCAATCTGTTCCTGTACAGCTGGGTAGAGCAAATGGAAAAACAGCGGAAGGCATTTCTCTCCTTAAATTCATTTTCATCATTTGGTCTGACAGACTTTATCTCAAATCATCCATCTGTTTTCTATGGAGCGAAAGATGACGAACAGCACGGTACCTGTCTGTGATGTTCAGTTTGCTGCTTTTTACAAAATCTGACAATACTTAATATATTCAAATGGAACTGGACAGATGAAGGTGAGCTTACAAACCAATCAAATTAAGCATGCGAGACCTAGTTACCAGAGCAACATATTAGCAGGGAACATATTAATAATATTAGCAATATTATTATATTAGCAAGTAAAAAATATAAAACAGGGTCCAAAAGTTTGAAATCACATTCATCATAGGAACACATTTGTACAGATGGATCTCAAATAATGGCAGCGCACATGATCATCAAGTTTTAAACAAACTTATGGAGTTCTTGCCAGATTGATAGCAGCTGTCATGCAAAACACTTTGAAATTGATGTTTCATTTTTAATTCAATTTTCTCTTAAACTGTTATGATGATGATCATGAATTAATTATTTTATAATTTTATTAATAATTATTATTTTATTTTTTCTGAGAGAAGTGAAAGCAAAGAGGGAGGAAGGTTAAGAGGAGCTCAATGCTGCTTCTGCAGCCCAGCCCACAGGCTCACAGTTGGGAGGCCCTTCTGCTCTGCTCTTGGCCTTTCTTGAAAGAGTCAGTGATGTGTTCACATAGACACACTCACATTCAATGCACTAAATCAGGAAGCAGTTTAGCAGAAAAGTGGTCTGAGGTCTGCTGGTAGCACTATTCAGCAAGAGCTAATTAGATCTCAAAGTTCTAACAAATTCACAAAAGCCTCAAGTTCAAGTTGCCCAGTGGTTACTTTTAAAATCTTAGTTTGCAGCTAACTGTTCAAAAGGTTAATTAGTAGCTCCACTTTAAACCACAGGAAATATTATTTAGTTATATAAAGTTATATACAGTACAGCTACAGACCTGTCTCTCTCCTTCTATTCAAAGCAAAAACCCTCGAACCAGTTATTTTCAACTAGGTATCATTGTTTCTTTCACAGAACAACAAACTGGAGCCTTGCAGATTGCAAAATCTGATTCCAAATCATCAGTTCTTATTCTGCTGGTTCTGTCTGCTCCTTTTGACAATGCCAATCATCAGATCCTCCTGTCTGCCCTCTCATCACTGGGCATTACAGGGATTCTACTTTTTTGGTTTGAATCCTATCTCACTGGTAGGTCTTTCAGGGTGGCCTGGGGAGGTGAGATATCCAAAGCGCATCAATTGGTCACTGGGGTTCCTCAGGGATCAGTTCTTGGACCCCTCCTCTTCTCCATATACACTACATCACTGGGTCCCATCATACAGGCACATGGCTTCTCCTATTATTGCTATGCTGATGACACACAGCTCTATCTCTCATTTCAACCAGATGATCCAACAGTAGCAGCACGGATCTCAGTCTGCCTGGCGGACATCTCAACATGGAAGAAAGAACAGCACCTACAGTTCAACCTAGCAAAGACTGAGCTTCCTGTCTTCCCTGCCACTCCAATTCTACAGCATGAGTGTACCATTGAGCTAAGTTGTTCTACAATTACCCCATCAACTTCAGTCAGAAATCTTGGTGTAATCTTTGATGACCAGCTGACCTTCAATGACCACATTGGAAAGACTACTCAGTCTTGTGGGTCTGCATTGCACAACATCAGAAAGATCAGGCCCTTTCTAATGGAGCATGCTGCACAACTTATTGTCCAGGCTCTTCCATCAAGCACATTCAAACCTCTACAAATTATTCAAAATGTAGCCCCAGAACTGGTCTTTAACGAGCCCAAAAGAGCCATGTGACACCTCTTTTTAATCTCCTTACACCAGCGACTGATGCAGCTTGCATCAAGTTCAAGACACTGATGCTTGCGTATAGAACAGCCACAGACTCAGCACCCACCTACTTCAACTCACTACTACAACTATACACCCCCTCCTGAAGTCTGAGATCTGCTAGTGAGCGACGCCTCATGGTACCATCACAGAGAGGCTCAAAATCACTTTCCAGAACATTCTTGTTCACAATTCCTGGCTGGTAGAATGATCTTCCCACCCTTATCCGGAATGCTGAATTGTAAGACAAGCTACTATTGTTAAGCTAATACTGCAGTTAAACTCAGCTGACAGCATCTGTGCCATAATGTTGATTACCACAAAAAAAAAATTCACTTTATCATCCTATTCTTAAAAAAAATAATAATAATAAAAAAATTCTGGGTTACAGTGGAACACATAAAATGTAAATGAACAGGGTCAATTGGTAAACATTAAAATGTCCATAAACAAACTACACCACAGTCACATGACAATATCACCATTTCTGCCAATTATATATATATATATATTTAACTCTTTTCCTGAAAGTTTGAGTTAGATACATGCATGTTAACATGATATTAGTGTGGAAAAACTGCATTTTTTGTATATTTACATCCATGTCAGTACAACTCCCTAAAATTACTCTAAATTTTATAATCTACAGTTTTAAATCTCAAGTAATACGTTTTAACATAAGACTTAATGTAAGTATTTTCATATATTTCCTCTGAAAATTTGCCCTATTTACTCCCATTGTAAGTGCCTCAAAGAAAACAAGGGATGAGTCAAACATTTTTTGGCAGTCACCATTTTGTCACAATGCTACTGATTAACTTGTGCTGAACCCAGACTGTTTATACATGGGCACATGCATGATGCTGTATTGGATGTTGCGTACAGGAATTGGTGTCTGGAAATGTAATTAACTTCAAAGCATGCTTGCTTTTAAGCTGATTAATTAGAAGCTCTCTGGAATGCAGAACTATGAGGAAAACTGCTAAGGATGAACAGATTAGAAAGATCATGATTGGAGAAGAAGCAGCACATGACAGATGACCTATAGATTTAATGACCTGATTATACAACACATGCTCCAATAAAACTGATTAGGCCACAGAAGGCTTGTTTAATCGCTTAATATTTTCGACAGTATTAAGAAATTTGCAAGATGAAAGTGTGTGGTCTTTCTCTTACATGTCACAAGAGGTTCTGTGGTAGAGATAACATGACTGGCCTGAGTGACTGTTATTTTAGATATCACTAGGCTATGGTGTTGCATTTGACGCTAAATTGAGCATCAGCCATTTCTGTACATCAGTGACTGTTTTTGGTGACTGTCAACAATTATTTCTATCAGCTTTTAGAGCTAATTTTAGTATTTACTTTGGCATTGTCCTCTTCTTCTTTTTTTCTTTTCTGTGTGCTATGAAAGTAAATATATCATTCTTTTAGAATAAAGATGGGTTGGGATAGCAAATGAACTGTCAAAATTCATAGAACTCAACAAAACTTCTGTGTCATGCCAACTCAAACATAGTATTGCGTAGCCAGACCTTCAAACTGACGGCAGAAGGTCTGGACTCCATAGCAGCTTTTATTGGCCAAGGACTGCCCAATAGGCTGTCTGATCAACATGTGTTTATTAAAAATGCTGAAACTATTTTCCCCTCAGACAAAATAAAATAAAGACAAAATAAAGAAAAAAAAGATGCAAAGATTCTCTTTTTCTTGAGCAAACAACAACAACGACAGAAACATTACAATGCCAAAATAAATAAAAACCCTAGAGCTGGAGAGATATCTGAACAGTGTTTCAGTGTTCTCTGAACAGCTGAGACAATACAAGGCTTAAATAAGTGAAGGAACCAGAGCTTATGCTGTGTTGCTCTTGTTTCTACTCTGTTTGCATTCTGCACTGTTGAGCAGTCAAATTGAATCAAATTAAGCACAAACCATTAGGACACACAGATGCTCCTTAGTGTCCTTAAAGTTCTAAAACAGCCCTTGTACACATAATATTTTCACTTTTATGCTCTCTTTAATGGAATAAAGACCTGCTTCTGAACAGTGTAGGCTTAGTTAAATGTTACAAATGTTGAGGCAAAAAACATATTTTCCTCCTTTTTTATTAATAAGCTATTATAAAGGATGTAATATGACACAGAAGCCAAAATGCGGTCTGTGTCTGAATCTGCTGTGCATATACAGCTACCATACATTGTATAGGAATTCTAAACCATTACACATTCTCACACTTGCATTATCTGTTCAGTGGCACCGCCACTGAAGTTTTTGTGGCTACACAAATGCATGAAAAAAGCTCTCCAAGATACACTTCACCCATATTATGTACTACCTCCCCAACAGACTGGATGGCAATGTTGCTATGCATTTTTTATTTTTATGGAAGTTTCTCGTTGGTCTCTCTCTCCTTTTTGTCTGCACAACTCTGCATTTTGTTGCTTCATTAATAAAATAACATTAAAAACATCAAACTTCACCCTCTGGTTTCAGCTGAGAAACACATTACTAATTGTCAGATTACAAATTATTTATTACATTATTAAATGCATTATGCATTAGATGTGCAAGCCTAGCAGAAGCTGCGGTGAAGAACTGAGTGGGGGATATGGAGCTTTGACTGTAGGTGTGCCTGAGCCCATCTCTCGCATGGACAGGGCTGACAGCTTCGCCGGAGGAGGCTGGAGAACTAAGCATAAAAACACTCTCAGTAGTGCCATTGCTGGCTTTTTAATTGGCCTTACTGACGGATCCTGGAGGTTATTGCCGTCCTATGATCAAAGACTCCTACTCATCAATGGCCTCCAATCAACTAATAAAACTAGAAATAGCCAAGAACTTTCACCTTTATAAATGTCCTTCTGTCTAAGCTGTAACACTTCTTTAACTGAATCTGAAATATACATGACTGTGTGTAAAACTTTCCAATTACATGTCATTAAGTATGTGTTGCAGAATGTCTTCAAAACTGGTTGTCATCTGAACTTTTGATCCCCTGATTGTTAAAGCTAGTCAAGCCTTTAAGCCTTTTTTTTGCAATGTTCTCTTAAAATGCCATGCTATTTGCTAATGGTCAAGAAATATTATTTTGACCTTTATAAAACTGTACCACACTATACAGTATGTGTAAGTACAAAGCCCATTTTTCAGTGTGAGTTAATAGAGCTTAAAAACCATTAATGGGTAAGTCTAATAAAGCCTGTCAACATAACCTACTGAGTGAATATTTCATTTCATTTTATTTTATTTTATTATTTGAAGGTATATGCCTAATTCTCATGCAAATAATACATTAATACAAAGAATCTTAATGCTCCTAAAATAAGCATTATTTATTTGCATCCATTCATTGTAGGGCTTTCTTTATGCAATAAATAAATTAAATGAGCTGTAAAAATAATAAACGATGATAAAATAAATTTTATGCTATTTTATTTTGTTGGATGGAACACATGCTTAATTGTCATGAAAATAATACACTGATACAAAGACGCTTAATGGTCCTAAATGGTTCCATCTATCCATCAAATGGCTTTCTTAATGCATTAAATAATCATTTGAAGAATTTTAATAATAAAAATACAGTGGAAGTCAATGGCTACCATCAAATGTACTGTAACTCACATTCTTCAAAATTCAAAACCTTCTTTTATGTTCAACAGAAGAAAGAAATTCATACAAGTTTGGAATAAGTGGAGAGTGAGTAAATGAACTATCCATTTTGTGTCCTGAAAAATAAGCATAATTTTCTCCATTCATTCATCGTTTTTGGGGCTTTCTCTATGTAGTAAAAAACAAGATGATATGAAAATATATTATAGTATGATGATGAATAATGCAACACTTTCCCCCCTCTTTTAATATCTTCCTTTTCCTTTTTACTTTTTTTTTAACTTGCCTTAATTAGCAGTGAGTTAGTGAGAAGACATTAGCAATTAGTATAAGTCCAAAGATGTTTTTTTTTTTTATATGATCCATCATTCATCAAATTAACCAAGCTGATATCTTAACGCTGAGGAAAATGCTGACTCTCTCAATTGGGCTCTAGTGAAAAATGATGAGAATTTGGGCTTTTCGCCTTCAACTGGCAGTTTTGTAGCATCGCTTTGTAATATTTGTTTCAGGCTGACGTGTTCTTGAGGGACACAGTGGGGATGAAAGTCATCACAGCTTTTCTTTTTTCTTCCATTGCTGATAAGATTCTATCCCGACCGCACTAACAAATGTTGGTCCAACCCTGAAATTACTCAAAAATATCGAAAGTTTTGTCGAGGGCTTCTCTCAAAACCAAGTCAAACCACTTCTGTCCTCACCTTCCTCCACATGCAGCAGTTCTTCTGCACAGGTCTCTTGGCCCTTGATGTGTTATGTTTGTGTTCACAGTATGTTTGTGGACCCATAAAGCTGAGAGTCATTACAACCCCCCGCCCCCATCATCAAACCCACAAAAATGCTGTTCAGTTGCTATTACATCTGAAATAAAGGCAATTAAGGAGGATTTAAGTAAGAAAGGCAGATCCAAGTTTGCACAAAGCCCTCTCAGTTCTGATTCATGCATTCATGTGATCCTGTATCCACGCTTATCACTTTGTGCATTATCCTGTTTAATAAGACTAAAGTGCTGACAAATGAACAAGCTTAGTGCTTTAGGGTGCCTTGAGCAATGATAAAATGAGAGTTTAATGACTTAATGAAGAATTAAATGATATATATGAAAATAATGCTGATTGCCTGCTTTTTTCTGCTAAACTTCACTTGCTAATTTTGTTATTTTGCCAAACCATTAATAAATATTTACTGAAACATTCTAAAAACGACATTCAGGTTTGCTGTTATCAGATTGGCTGACATGTCTTTAGAGGGTGTGGCTAAGATGTCATATGATTGAAAGGATGTAAGGTGGTCTAATGCAGTTTTGGAAGTTAGAAAAATTACAGAAATGGCTTTAGGACTGTGCAGTCGGCCCAGATTCATTCCTCATGTTACATAGAATGACACCTGCTGAAATAATGCTGACAAAGCTGCATCCGTCTCATTCCATCAGCCACATCATTTGATGTTCTTACTCCCCTGTTAAGTACACTGTCATCCCTGCTCGGAAAGATTTACAGCATATTTCTGAGGAAGTGCAGTATGGACAGGCAAATCCAGTGGGAAACGAGAGCATTTAACTCCTGGTTTAGTCTGAAAGATGCTGTGTTGACTGACAAATATGACCTATTTCAAGTTACAGCACTTAAAGGGGTAGTTCACTTCCAGATGGAAAATTCTGTCATTTACTCACCCTCCTCTTGTTCCAACCCTGCATGTGTTTCTTCTCCATAGTAGGAAAAAAATACTATGGAAGTCAGTGGTGCTCATCAAACGTTTGGATGCATTGAAGAGGAGTGGACCAACATTCCACAGGCCACAATCAACAACCTTATCAGCTCTATGTGAAGAAGATGTATTGCACTGCATAAGGCAAATGGGAAAACCCATTTCCAGTGCTCAGCCAAATGAATTAACTTCAGCCAATGAACTATTTTTGAGAGCAGAGAACAGAGTACAAAAATCTAAATCAGTTTTCATAGTCTTAATTCAAAAAAGAACCCGCTCTCATATTTTTGGGTCAAACACTTGCCTCTTTTCTTGGCTTTTATGAAAAAGGGCATGACAGTTAAGACCCTGGACAATTTAATATGAAAGGAATGACACCCCCCCCCCCCCACACTTCTATACACAGACCTTTGTTCTATAATCATGATAATGGCTTCAGTGCTTCCTGTTGAAAGATGTCTTGCTTCCATGTCTGACTTTCAAAGGTGAAAAGCTTTTAAGGTACTGTATTATGGAGACGCAAATGTTACTTCCAGTGCTGCTGAATTAGCTATGCCTCATCACCTTTAACAACTAATGGAGGAAAAATGTTCTGGACTGAGGGCTGTGCCTGGGCTCAAATGGGTCTTTCTTTAAGAGCACTCCCCTTTAAGAACCCAAGTGCGCAATCAAGGCTTCTGTAATAGTAACAGTCAACTAACCTGAGGTTGAGCTGCATTATTTACTCACTAAATATTTAATTCTCTCGTACCTTTATGTCAAAGAATAGCTGTGAACATCGGGACAAATTGCTATACATAGCATGTGAATGTGGAATTCCTTTGACCGCTTATTCTCACGTATAATCCAATATAGCTTTGATGCTGTTTGATTCATTAGCATTACATTTCTTAGGATCAGTTTATTTGAGTACTTTGTCAGGTTAATTTGATTCAGATGACTTTTCAGAAGACGTTTGACTGCCTAAAGATGAATAACCAAATAATGCTCTTTTCTAGACAGCCAGGAGATACGGATACTGTCAGGAAAAAGCTGATTGCGAATTTATTTCTTCTGACTGGTTCAAAAGTATTTCAATGAAGATTAGCAGAATCACAAAGCATGGTGGATTTAAGCTCTCTGACTGTAAATATTCTTAGCTGATTTTCTAAGATGTCCTTATATTTTCTAACTAAGAGCAGCAGTAAAATTTGTGCCAGCTCTTACAAGAATAACCAGAGGACGGATCCTCTTGTAACCAGGATGTATGTCCACTGTTCTGATTCCATAGCACGTAGATCCACCAGAGCCAGATTTATGTGGTCATGTAGTGTTGCCTGGTTCTGCCTACTACATGTCATCGCAGACTTACATTACATACCTGTACAGCACAGTACAGAGGGGGAAAAACAATAAATCATGTTCACGCTAACTCTCATATTCACAATCTATTGCAGTATTTATACTTCCTCATAGATGCATATGGCATCAGATACTTTCTTGGGCTGTATAACAGAAACATCCTTGCTCGGAATCCTATCCTGTATGCTTAGGAAATCTTAAGTCAAGGATTAAGAAGTTTCTTAAATACAAGTTTTCATAAAATTGTTGACAGAATAAAATATAAAAATGTTACAGCTAATATGTGTACTGTAAAATATATATTATTATAATATTATATATAAATATATAAATTATAAATATAAGTAAAAAGATATGAATTGCTTGACCCATTTTATTTGTATCAAGCTAATACGTACAGGTGCATCTCAATAGATTAGAATGTCGTGGAAAAGTTCATTTATTTCAGTAATTCAGCTCAAATTGCTAAACTCGTGTATTAAATAAATTAAATGCACAGAGACGGAAGTAGTTTATGTCTTTAGTTCTTTTAATTGTGATGATTTTGGCTCACATTTAACAAAAACCCACCAATTCACTATCTCAGCAAATCACCTGCAAAGGTTTCCTGAGCCTCCAAAATGATCTCTCAGTTTGGTTCACTAGGCTACACAATCATGGTGAAGACTGCTGATCTGACAGTTGTCCAGAAGATGATCACTGACACCCTTAACAAGGACGGTAGCCACAAACATTCATTGCCAAATAAGATGGCTGTTCACAGTGCTGTATCCAAGCATTTTAACAGAAAGTTGAGTGGAAGGAAAAAGTTTGGAAGAAAAATATGCACAACCAACTGAAAGAACCACAGCCTTATGAGGATTGTCAAGCAAAATCTGTTCAAGAATTTGAGTGAACTTCACAAGGAATGGACTGAAGCTGGGGTCAAGGCATACAGACGTGTCAAGGAATGTGGCTAGTTGTCATATTCCTCTTGTTAAGCTACTCCTGAACCACAGACAACATCAGAGGCGTCTTACCTGGGCTAAGGAGAAGAAGAACTGGACTGTAGCCCAGTGGTCCAAAGTCCTCTTTTCAGATGAGAGCAAGTTTTGTATTTCATTTGGAAACCAAGGTCCTAGAGTCTGGAGGAAGGGTGGAGAAGCTCAAAGCCCAAGTTGCTTGAAGTCCAGTGTTAAGTTTCCTCAGTCTGTGATGATTTGGGGTGCAATGTCATCTGCTGGTGTTGGTCCATTGTGTTTTTTGAAAACCAAAGTCACTGCACCCATTTACCAAGAATTTTTAGAGCACTTCATGTTTCCTTCTGCTGGCCATTATTTGTTTATAATATAATATAATGCTAATGCAAAAACCCTAAAGAAGACATCAGATGTATGTAATTCCTTTGGACACTTTCCTCAAACAAAGCTGATTAAAATCTGAAGCCACCCAGTTTAGAAACTGCATAACATGTGCTCAAGGAAACCTCACTTATTTTATTACAACATTGATGGTTTATTTATAGATGTTCAATAATTCATTCTTTTTTTTTTTTTTTTTTGCTAACTTGCAGTAACTCGTGTTCCCAATTCCCATAAGTCATTTTCTTGGCACTTGCCAGTGCAACACAATAAACCAAGGGAATAGCGGAGTTCCTCCTTCTGTTGGTATGCCAAGGGAGACTACAGCTCCACCAGACTGTAAATGGTCCATGTAATGGATGTTAATGTCATTACATCCTGAAGCTGATAAAGCGATTTGTGCCGTCTGTATTATATAGGGCTATGTCACTATTAATGTAATCTAATTTCATTCTGGGCAATGCAATTATTAAGTTTCATATCATCATTTCATGAACAGAAATGTTGGGTCAGGGTTATTATTCAAAGCACTGACTCAGGGTGAACCTTAAAACAATTGCCTTCTTTTACAGAGTTTTATAATGGGTAGAATTTGGGTATTTTTAAGTTTAAACAGGCATTTGAACTGTGTGACGTCATTGTGATAAATCAATGACTTGTGTGTTTTAAATGTCCCCCAAACTCAATTAAAAGAGTCTGGCCTGTTTATTTACTCTAGAATTTATGTCATTTAGTTTTAAACTAGACTTAAAATAAATTTAGCATCATTTGAGTTTAAAATCCATTATATTATTTATATTGTCAGATTTCCTATTTGACAAACTATTAATGTTTCATTTTGACAGAGTTAAAAGAGTTAAACATATTGAAATAAAAAAAATATTTTGTTAATACTGATTATGTTGTGTAAACTCAGGTGTAATTAAAGTATTTTAGTATTTTTTTACTTGATGGCTACTACTTGCATTGACATATGTCAAATTAATGTTTTTTTTCTGTAAAAAAATAAATAAACGTTTTTTATTTATGACACCAACATGACATTTATTTTTGTTTTTAAACCTTTTGCTTCAAATATGTATATTTGTCATTGACCCATATACAGAAAAGAATGCGGTGTTTATGTGTTTTGTTTTCTTGTTGGATAACATCGTTTACACCAACTGTCCCACTTAGTGTTCTGTTGCTCATAAGCTCTTAACTGTTTATCACACTCAATGCTCCCATGTAATGCTCTTATTACAAATATGTTATGTAGGTTAGAGTATAATAATCTTACATACAGAGGCTTCGTAACATAACAACTGAAGAATGAAGCTGCTGTAAAATGGTACAGTCTGCGCGCGGCTTCAAGTTTACCCAGTCATTTGCTCTTCTACTCCGAGTAGAGTAACGACCTACCGGGAGCGCGCGGTGATGCTCTTAAGAACGCGATCAAGATCCGCGTTTCCTCTCTTTTGCGTACACTACAGAGAGTGTGTTTATTTGTAAGTAGTGTTGTCAGAGATAGACTAATTCACACACCGCTATTACCAACAGGACTGACTGGGATTATTGGATTCTCTGCGCTCTGCTGGCTCTGTTACCGCTATGGGCTCAGTGTGAGTGAAGGGACAAAGTATTTGGTATATATATATGTTTGGCATTTGGCTCTTTGTCAGTTTCTCAAATGCAAACGGAAATATGTGGCAAAGCTTCGTCTTACTCTTCACCGGTTTGCTTGGGTTGTGTTCATGTTCAAGTTTCCCAAGTAACATCAACATAGGTGAGTACTCGGCGGCTACGGTTCATAACCGTGTCCTGACAGTGATTTAAAGTTTCCATCGCACAGGATGAGGTACAGTTAGCCATTTGGGTTTAAATATTTCCTTTCTGGTGTTATTGCTTCTGAATGACTTTTCTAATCTCGACAGGAGGTTTGTTTCCAACCGACTCCCATGAATACGACGTGTTCCGTTTCGCGCTCTCTCAACACAATGATGTTCCTAAACTGGTACCCCAAGTGGACATGGTGGACACGGGGAGCAGCTTTGCCATGACATACGCCTGTAAGTTTATATTAATGTACATCTTCGTGGTCATCTTCCCAAAAACAAAACCTCTGCAGTGCGCACGCGATCTGTTTGCATCACGCTTGTTGCTTTGCTGAATTTCTGTACGACTCTGCACGTGATGATTTAGGCCTTTGCCAGTGAAGTAGGAGAACCTCAGATGTTCTGTTGCTCTTAAACGCAGCTGGGTTACTGTCAATAACGTCAATGTCAGGTAGAACTGCAAAGCTGGCAAAATGTCCTAGAATACCTGAGCTTGAATTTGACACAAGCCAGTGGTGTGTTTTCACAATTGCAAATGCTTCACTTTGCCACAATGGTTTGTTTAATTTTACTCCTTTCACGACCACGTGCCCTTTACATGTTTACAAAATTGATTTATGTCTTTAAGTGTTCTTCATTAAACAAATAAACTGTAAATTTTAATGAAAAATTTAATATATATATATATATATATATATATATATATATATATATATATATATATATATTAGCAATGTACAGGAGCTGTTTCATATTGTCTCATGACAGAAAATATGCTGTCAAATCTGTAAATACACTGTAAAATATTTAACAACTGTGGTACCATAAATTTGCAGAAAAGAAGTGGCTATGATGCTTTAGGCAATGTTTTAGCAGAAAGAAAAAAAAAGCTAAATTATATTACCTTACTGTATATAGTAAGGTTTGACAGCATATTTTCTGTCATGAGACAATATGAAACAGCTCCTGTACATTGCTAATATGAACATTTTTAGATGAGTCGAATAGAGAGCTCATTCCTAGCTCAGCTGCCTGTCAGTGAGGAATGTTGCCCTTTGATGTCTGAGATTGACACAGGCAACCTTTCCATGTTTGTGTTCAACCCTGCCAGCGACGTGCAACCCTGTATAATGTTTAGCATGCAAACAGCTTCTGTCGCAGAGAAGATATTTCTTTTGAGATAATTGTTTGGAATATTTTGACACTTGCACAGTAGACTTATCATCCTGACAAGTTCATATGTCCTTTAGTCTTTCCCAGATGAGTGCTTGTGACAAACCTCTCTCATCAGTGGTGCCCTTTTAAGTAAGTTTCAGTGCCTCAAAGCAGAGTATGCTGTTTACTGGAGGCTGAGCAGAGAAACTGGGGCTGGAGTGATGTTTTCCATTTTAGGGGACTCCTTAGGGGATTTTTATTGGGTGACACCCGAGAGGGCCTTATTAGAGGGAGGTTATCAAAGGAAAGTAAGGGCTGAGTCCGTATGTTCTTGTCACAGGGAAGTGTGAAAGTAATTATGTTGAGCTAATTACATCTGCAGTGAGTTCTCTTCTGGGCGATTGTGCATGGCTGCTGTCTTATCTTCTAATCGTGTCAGAAACGTTCCCAGAACAAAACCTGAGATCACTAGAGCAGTTGGTGTGCCAGGAGGTGAAACAAAATTCAGTTTGCTGCAAGAACAAATCAGAACAATGAATGGGGCTTTAAGAAACATAACAAAAGAAAATCAGTGTTTTTGTGACTTGATTGATATGTTCTGGAGAACTTTAAATGTGCTTTTGTTTGTTATGAGCAAAAATGACCAACTCGCTGTAATAATTTCAAGCCCATTTGGGTCTGTTTTCTTCACTGTCTATTAATTGGCAAATAATTGACAGAATTTACTCACCCTTGTATCTTCATTGAAACAGATTGGAAGAAATTTTCACTTGCTCACTAATGGATCCTCTGCAGTGTAGGGTGCCAAGTCCAAACAGTTTAATAAAAACATCACAATAGTCCACAAGTAATCCATGGTTTAATGTCTTGTGAAGCAACAAGCTGTGTAAAAAAAAACGAAAAAACAACAACAAACACATTTCATCATTAAGACTTTTTTAAACTTCAAAACATTGCTTCTGGCTAAAATATGAGTGCTTTATCAATAATATTGCTTTCTCCAGTGAAACGTCATCTTGTCTGATTCGGGAGAGAAATATGAACAGATCAAGCACCATTTACAAGCAAAAACAGTTCTAAATTTTGTAGCGAGAAAACAACGGGATGGATCTTTTTTAACTGAAGAAAGTGTTGTTAAGGGCTATTGATCGGTATATTGCCTTAATGATAAATTCTTTTCTAACAAACACGCAGATTTTCACTTCACAAGATGATATTTGATAGACTGGAGTTATGTGGATTACTTGTGGATTATTGTGTTGTTTTTATCAGCTGTTTTTGAGCTCTCATTCTTTACTGCAGAGGATCCATTGGTGAGCAAGTGATGAAAGCAAAATGCACCCAATTGGTCTACAATGAAGAAACAAACTCTTCTACATCCTGTATGGTGTGAGGGTGAGTATATTTTCAGCTATTATTATTTTATTTTTTACTTTCCCTTTGAAAAAAAAAAATGCCATTGAAATTAAAATGCTTCAAAAACAGCATGTTAATAATGTGATTATTTCCACAATAATGCTGTCTTAACTTTTTTTAAACCAGGTATATCCGTCTTGAATGACCTGATCATAAGTGGTCAGCTGAGACTGAAAATTGTTTACACTTACACTTGGTATTAGCATGGAATTAGCATCCAACTTGTGATTGGATTTCAAAGGGGTTTCCTTTAAAGTGCCTCAAACTAACTCTTGTTTTAATGCATTGGCTCTCAATCCTGTTCCTGTAGCCTCCTCTATTTTACACCCACAGCCATTTCCAGGAACATGGGGTGACAATCACTGTTTTAGTGCAATAGTTGATTGACAAAAGTATAGGTGGTCCTAGTTCTCTGGGATTAAATCAGGACAGAGTAATGTCTATACTACAAATGCAATGTGGTCTCATGAGTTTCTGAACATATGTTCCTGCATTTAATGCTGCAAACCTGATCAGCAGAGATGTATGTTTACATTTTCACTTCATATGTTATAGCAGTTCTCACTTTTTATAATGTCAGATACAAAGCAAAGAAAAAATACAGCCTTTGCATGTTTTATTCATGAACTAAGTATTTCTTTGTATAACACATGTAAAGGCTTAATATCTTCAGAATAAGAAATTTAGATGTGTTCCCATTTCTGCAAATCATTATGTTATCATATTTATAATACTTAGTAAAATAGATGACATGCATGGCAGAAATGGCACACATAGCAGTACAGATTTTCTTAGATATGTGCCTGAACGGGTTGCTGAAGTTGCCTTTACTCTGAAGAGCTACAGTAACCGTTTAGCATGACTCAAATAGATTCATTTAATCTATTATTCATTGCATCATAGCCAAAGTGATTATTTTCAGGGGTTTTGATGTATGCATGTGGAGGCAGAGCCACAAAGGGAGTTATAGTGAACAATACACTTTTGAGGGAAGCTGGAAACTGTCAAAATTTTGGTTTGAGTAGGACAGCTGTTCTTGTGAGAAGGAAAATTGTGAGAAGGAGAGTTTAAAAAGCACTGATAATTGTAGGCTTTAACTGACATGGCAAGGCACTGTACAGTGTTATATCGAGATAAATGCAGTGTTAAGATTAAACTGCAATGGACAGATCGTAGAATACGGTCCTCTTTATAGGGATAATTTCTTTAGGAAAGGGAAGTTGAATAATGAAAGTGCTGATGAAGAAAGAAGAAAAACACGGGTTTGAGGATGAGGGTGAGTAAATGATGAAAAAAAGGTCATTTTCAACTATCCCTCTTCAAGCAGTGCTGAATGAATGCTACATTTCAGCCTTCATTTGAAATGCATCACAGTATTTGACTGTAAGCAGTTTATCAGAATTGGCCCTTAGATGTTTTCATATGCAATATCAGCAGCCCACATTAAAATGGTTATACCATATTAATCCTGAAGAATTCCATGCATCTTTGATTTAATGTTGAAGTTAAAGTTGTCAGTTGCACTGATGAATAGTGATCTACATGATCACTAGTCGACCTCCCAGTGACAGTTGAAAAAGCCAGTGAGTGTCTGTCAGGATGGCGATGAGTGTTTCTCTTCATGGCTTTCTAGCTGAATCAAACCCCATCATCACATCATTTTAAACCTGATTCATTTTCTTCAATACATTAAAGCTGCAGTAGGTAACTTTTGTAAAAATATATTTTTTTTTTACATATTTGTTAAACCTGTCATTATGTCCTGACAGTAGAATATGAGACAGATAATCTGTGAAAAAATCAAGCTCCTCTGGCTCCTCCCAGTGGTCCTATTGCCATTTGTAGAAAGTCATGCGCTCCCGGTAAGAAACAACCAATCAGAGCTGCGGTCCGTAAATTTGTTTGTGTTCAAAATGTAGAAAAAAAGTATATAATAAGCGAGTACACCATGAATCCATTTTCCAAACCGTGTTTTTAGCTTGTCCTGAATCACTAGGGTGCACCTATAATAAGTGTTTATATTCGGACTATTTTAGATTGTTTCGGGGGTACCGCGGCGGAGTAACCCAGTACCTTTGTGATTCTTCATAGACATAAACAGAGAGAAGTAGTTCCGGCTACGATGTTCTTCCGCAAGACGCAAGCAGTTCTGTTTATTAACCGCTAGAGCGTCAAAAGTTACCAACTGTAGCTTTAATTATTTTAAGAATCTTTTTCTGCTTTTGCCATATTACAAGCCTTTATGACAGTCTGTTCTTGGCATTAGTACTATTCGGCCCTGTGGTCCTCCTTTCAGCACGTATCAGTCCTTTCATTAGGTTGACATGCAGTCGGGCCAAATGTCCACAGCATGTCAATCAGGTGGGCTCCAAAGACCCATTGAAGCTCATGTCAGAGCGAGTTCAGGAACAAACACTGTTTTGTGTGTCTTCCCCTTGGAACTCACATAGACAGCTGAAAAGCTTTTACCTGTGTGGTTGCCTAAATTTAAAACTATGTATACAAGTGATGGAAGACTTTAAAGACAGTGAGTGCCTTGATGTGATAGCTAGCCTGAATATCCGAAGACGATTGCCAAGGATAGCTCATGCAGCTATGTTAGCTTCATCTGCAAAGCCATTAGCAAGAACTCAAGAACGGGCTGAGGTTAGCTGTGGTGATTTCAGGATATGCTCCTCGACCTTCACCGGCCTGGAGTGATACAGTTTTTAAAAATGTACCTTTTCAGATATATCACCTTGCAAAGACTGAGGCTACAAGCTGCTTAGAGGACACCAGGGACAGAATCTGATTCTGTTAGGTGACAAAAAGAGCCACTTGGCTGTAATCTCTGATATGATCTAGGAATTTTAAGATAGTTTTTCATAACACACTTTATTTTATGAATGCAATTTGGAAAACTATTTATAGCTTTATCAAAAAGCTATACCATCATGCCAAAACAACACGAATGTGGGTAAACACCAAACAATGAAAAACAACAGAAACTAGAACAGTGACAATAAGGTCTGAATTTTCTTCTGTCTTGATTGCTGTATTCTGTTCTCGTGCTGCATTCGGTTGCACATTATTATGGCAAATATTGGCAGAACTCCACTCATTGACACTTAAAACATTACAGTGCTTATTCTTTATGGTGTGTCTGTAGTGAGACTGTTTAATCTATGCTTTTTTTTTCAGCGCATGGGCAATAAGATTTTCATAGATACTTGCAATTATGTTGGAAAGATTCAAACTTTGTTTCTAAATGCCCAAAGTAAAGATACAGTGTCATTTTATTTAATATTTAAACAAGGACAGCCAATTAAAAACATCCCTAATCTGCAATAATTAACAAATTTATTGTGTCCAGTGTTAAACCCTTAATTCAACAGAAATGCAAGCACTTTTAAAAACTCAAGACAGATGTCATACCTGCTGAACATCTCTGAACTTTTGGCTGTTATCTATACTTTTTCCACACAAGCATGAAGCTCAAGTCCCATAAGAATGAAATGCAAATGCTCAATTGCTCTTCGCCAGTCAACACGCACCATGAGGGGGGTGGCGGAAAAATCACCCCCCTTTGAAGTAATGACAATATTATAATGAAATAATTTTGTTGCTTTGCAGCTTCTAATGAAGATGAACAACGTTTTTGTTTTATCCAGCTGTATTTACAAACATCCAAGTGAAAGATATAACACCAGGAAAAAAATGTAAGAAAAAGAAAAAAAAAGAAAAGAACACACAAATCATTGAGTTAGAAAAAGGATCACCCATTGTGTCAGTATTTGTTGAAGCACCTTTTGCTTCAATTACAGCCTTTAGTCTGTTGGGATATGTCTCTACTAACTTTGCACGTCTAGACTTTGCAATATTTAAATTCAAGCTCAAGTTCAGTTAAATTTGATGCTGACCTTTTGTGGACGGCAGTCTTCAAGTCATGCCACAGATTTTCAGTGGTGTTTAACTCTGGTCTTTGACTAGGCTATGCAAGGACACTCATCTTTTTCTCTTTCAACCGTTGTGTGCTCAGTTTTGCTGTGTGCTTTGGGTCATTGTGATGTTGGAAGTTGAACCTTCTTCCCACTGACAACTTTCTGTTAGACGGCAGCAGATCTTCCTCAAGAACAGACAAATCGTTTGTAGTTGAGGCCAAATAATTACATTCTTATTTGTCTCAGAATCTTGACTGCGTGTGGCCTTTCTTGATGAGTGTCTTTTTTCTTGCAACCCTACCATTTGAGCCACATTTGTGGAGAATTAATGATATTGTTGTCACATGCACACAATGACCACTCTTTGTTTCTACAGCCGTTCCTGTAGCAAATTTCACATAATGATTAAAAAATTTGTGTTATTTTTAAAAAGGTTTAATGAAAAATTAACCTTAATGAACTATCATTTATAAGTTTTTGCTTTCTGGTGACTCAAATGCGGGAATTTTGGTCAATATTTTGCTAAATGTGTTTTTCTGCTGGTAGTGCACCTTGTCTGGTTTAGGCCTGTATGGATGATGACAATAAAAGGGCCAGTAGGTGGAACATAGTAGCAAGTCCATGTTTTTATAAACAATTTACTGAATCATTTTAAACAAATGATTTGTTCAAAACAGCTGATTCAATTAGAAGAGAAACACGTGAGTCCATCTTGAATCACTGGCTCACTTGATTCATTCAAAACAGATTCATTCAAGGAATGAAACACAGTGTTGCTATGCACTGCTCTGTGCTCATACACATGTGTTGATATTCAGAAAAGTACTTGCTTGTCCAATCATTATAAAAATGTAAAAACTCATAGATGGGTATTTTTTTTTATTATAAGGGCATTCTTACTAAATTCTAACAGGCTTCATCGTGCAGTGGATGCGTTTGGACTCTCCAGACGTGTTTTGTTTGTTTTTTGCAAAGTTGGTGATTCAATCCCTCAAAGTCACACATACAGTACAATAACATAATGTCGGGGAATGTCTTTAAATTGTAATCAAGGAAAAAATCATATCTTTTCTGTTGTCTTCTTTTAAAGAACTTCAAAAGTTGTGCATGAACCATTTTGCTTGAAATATAATGATGAAAACTTGCTTCCGCTTGTGAGCAGCTTGTTACAGTACCGAGTTCTGATTGGCCAATCACCACTGTTTAATTTGTGAATCATTATAAGTACAGAATTTTAACATTTAATTTGCATGATATGTTATAATACACATTATTAATCCCAATGGGATGGTGGTTTTACCCAGGGGCTTGCTTTTTGTCATTTTACTATTTTTGCCATTTCAACCATTTTTCCATCCTCTGGCATCCCCCCTCAATTTGAGCCCTGATTATAGACTTCACTGTGCTTCTAGGCATTGATTTAAACCTTTCAATTTTTTTAATCCATCTCCTGACTTGTGCCTGTTTACAACTTTATCCCAGGAATCTTTTGACAGTGCCTTGCCACCCATACTGATTGTTTGCTTCAGTTGCACTACCAAGGATCGAAATGCTCCAGGAAAGCTCTTTTCATGCTGAGCAAGCTACACCTGATTGAGTTTACAAGTCAATTTTTGGAGGGGGTTATTCCAACTTTTTTTCCCCTGATGTGTTGGTGTTATATCTTTCCTTTGGATGTTATAAGTTGCACTGTGAATGAGCAAAAACAGCTGAATAAAACAAAAACTGTATCCATCTTCATTTCAGGCTGCAAGGCAACAAAATGTGATTATTTTAACGGGGGGTGGGGGTGATTATTTTCTATTCTCACTGTATACTGTATGGTCCTTTTTCCCTTTTAAGAACATGTCAGTAAAATATAACCATGCACTTGTTTTCTAAAGAAAACAGAAGGTCAATGTTTGATGTTCTGCCTAAATGCTCTGTTTTGGGTTTCATACAAGAATTAAAGGTTGAGAATGACATGAGGTTGAATAACTGTTGACAAATGTTAATATTTGGGTAAACGATCCTTACATAAAGCTATAAAGCACCACAATCAAAACATTACCAGTAAGAATCCACATCTCTGATTGACCATGGCTGGAATAAATGCCTCCTGTCACCATTTTGGTTTCTCAGCCATGTCACAGGACTGCACATCAGTTCAAACACACTTTTTACCTCAGCTGCTTAAAAACCAAAGGCAAGCAGAGCAGATGCTGCTGGAACAGACTGATGCTGTGGAGCTCTTCTCATCTTCACTGCAGCGACTGAAGATCAGATGAAATAACTCACACTGGATCCACCTGTCACAAATATCTTTCAGCAATCGTAGAGATCACCACAGGCAGGAAACTTGTTTTCTCCTCCCCAACCCAACTGTACATTCATACACACAAACCCTGATATTCCTTCCAACCAGCACTGCATAAAAATGATTGAGTGATTCCTTTTCGTTTCCCACCGTCTTTTATCTGTGGTAGGCATGAAGAACGCTGATAAAGAAGATCTTGCGTTATCTTTCCAAATGATTGAGATTAATACTTTGTGTAGCCTTACATCGACTCTTTATCGCCTGTATTAAAAGATAAATATCTATGCATGACAGTGTATTTGGCAATCCTCATTATCAGTGCTGTGGAGGGGACAATGAGGGTGATTATTATGGGGGAATGAGGCTTAAATAGTACCGACTGTAGTAGATGAGAAGCAGAGAAAGCTATCTGCTATCAGTGTTGTTTTCTGAGGCTGGTTTGAAAGTTTGCTCTCCTGAAGGGAAGATTTGGAGCTGTGGAGTATGTCACAACTGTGGCACATCCCGCGTTCACATGCTCAAAGCCCCAGGGAACCAACATCTCTGAATACAAATAGTATGAATCTCCCCTGGAATTAAGCTTAGCTAGAATGAATGGAAGGTGTTAACACGGAAACACTTTGAAATTATGGTAAATGAGGCTCTCTTATGGTGTTTTATTACAAATGCTATAATTTTATCTAAAAACCTCTGCATTACTATTAATGTATGCAATGTGGTATAGGGTTTAAAAAAGACAGTGGAGCAGGAAAATGTCCCAGAGGGGCATTAATATAATTACAGAATATAAGTAAAGGGAATGAAGTAGGAAACAGTATGGAGTTCAGGTGAAAATGTAGGAAACTCATTTCACTGTTTTTTAGGGTGTTTTGAAACTTTTCTGAGAAGACCCAGTTTTGACACTGTCTGCAACAAAGAACTCGCAAATACATGAAACAGGCCCCCGTGTAGAGTAGTGTAATAAAAATCAACTGCCATGTGCATCTTAAGCACATGGTGTGTGGCCGGCTGTGAGGGGGCGGGAGCAGAGATGATTGGTGGGTGGAGGTTTCACTGTCACTGTAATTACAAAGAAGAATGCAGGGCAAGACGTTTTGAGGTCTTGTTTTTCAGAAGGAAGTGCTTTGTGGGTGATCATGACAGAATTTTAGATAACCTATTTACTACCCAGCACTTGCTTGCTTCTGTAATACCTGTGTCTTGATTGAAAGTTGGTGGTAATGTTTCACGTTTTATATTGATAATGATTTATTTTTGTGTTTGTCAGTATTTTTGTTTTGTTTCCAATGAAAATTACTAAAAATCCTTAAAACAAGATCCATTTCCCTTTTTTGTCGGGGGTTTTCAGCCATTCTGATGCTAAGCACCCTAAATTTGACCATCCTTTTTGTGAAGGACATTCCTATAAATCTTTTATTATTATTATTATTATTATTATTATTTAAAACTTACAATAAAAATTAAAGTATAAAGATTAATAATGTGTAATAATAGTATTTAAATAATTAGATTTTATGTTGTTACTGTACATCTAGAGCACGTAATTAAAATATGATCTTCAAAATATTTAAGTATCTTTTTTTGTATTTTTATAAATGTAAAAGTTTTCATTTCAATTTAAATATATTTCATATTGTTTATTACAACAAATGTTGTTCAATTTTTTTTTTTAAGTTAGATAAATATCCTAAGTTACCACATTAAGCTTCTAAATACTGTTTGAAAAATCTTTTTTGTTTTGTTCTATTTTCCATGGACCCCAGTTTGAAAACCCCTCCCATAAGATATAAGAAAAAAAATATATATATTTATTTAATTACTTCATTTGCAAATTGTATTTAATAATGCAAATCGAATGTCCTTTACGTTAGTTTTAAATGTCTGCTTCTGTACTCTTCCCAGTTTGTTCCCAGTTCTCCAAAGGAGTCTACGCCATCATCGGCCTTTATGACAGGAAGACCATGAACATGCTGATGTCATTCTGTGGCGCTCTACATGTGTGCTTCGTCACGCCCAGCTTCCCCATCAATACCAACAACCAGTTTGTGATCCAGCTGAGACCTGAGCTCCAGGATGCTCTGATCGCCCTTGTCGAGCACTACAAGTGGACCAAGTTCGTCTACATGTACAGCTCCGACTCAGGTTGGCTTTTTATCCTACTAACGTGCAGTTTCAAAAGTGCAATGATGGAAACTACATTTATGAGTAGTTCTACTATGATTTTTTCAGGGTGAGTTGAATATGTCATTCTTAGTTTTTTTCCTGCATCTGCATTGCCACTGGAGCTGCAGTTGTGATAAAATGTTGTAATACTCTGTAAGGTTACTCGGGATGCCATGAAGATGAACTGCAGCTAATTTAGTGAACTGTGATTTAGGAGCTTTAAAAGATATTGCTGGGAAAGTCGGAAAAACGTGATGATTTGATGTAATCCTATTGAGCTGCTTGGCTTATAATAGGGTTATACTTTGACATTTCCAATGCCTCGGGTGTAGTAATTTTACTGATGGCTCCTTGATTCCACAGGATTGTTCTGAAAATCTGTTTGAAGTTCACTGAAAGATCTTCATTTGTGATTTGAGTATGGATGAGCACTGGCTGTACTATGTAAGTGTAGACATGTGTGTGGCTTTCCATCATATTAACCATATCCAACATTATCAGAGTGTCACTAGAGAATAACTCCAAATCACTATTGCAATAATTTACGGATCACATGACCAGAACAGATCAAGGCAATTGTGCCAATGTTGTGCACAGTATTTTCTGCACAAAAACTGTTCTAATTTGTTAACCACCAATAGTCCATTTTAACCAGGACTTTTAAGTGTTGAGCCATACTTAAATAAAGTCATTGTCATTATTTTCAGTACAAACATGCCTCATTTCTATGTAAATTAAGCGAATTATTGATTGAAACCTATTCATAAAACTCAGCGCTGTAGAACTGTTCAGTCATGAAATCAATTTGTAGACCAATCCGTAAGACTAATTCACCATGGCTTCCCTTGGGAATTTCCTGAAGGGGTTTTAGGAAAGCAGTCTTCGATTTGTGAGTAAAATAAGGTCTGTGGTTCAGGTTACTTGAAGTGACTTTAATGTTTTGTTATACAACATAAATTACTCATGGTCGGACCACAATTGTGAATTCTGAAGCCTCTTTATTAAAACTACATCAGTTATCAATTCATTAAGCATGTAAAGTCAAATCTTTGTGGTAGAAGTATGGGTTTCGACAGTTTCCAATTAGGGCTCCCGTGGCACTAGATATTTCCTACATGATTATCATGGACAAAATAATTAATGATAACAATATTATTGCAATATCTGTAGAAATTTTGAGAGTCAATCATGAATCGCACTCAAAATTGAAGTGTATGGAGACAGAGAGAGAGAGAGAGTTCATAACCATAAGTGGAAAAAGGCTTACAAAAAGAGCATACTGTTGATCGGCACTTCTTGCAGACTGCGTTGTCGAAGACTTCATCTTTTTTATAGAATCCAGAAAACATCCACATCGGGTGACCTTTTTTGGGTGCAGGTACAGTGTCCTGCTTTTGTCTGTCATCTCCTCCAGCATGATTTTGTGTGGCAGCATTAGCTACACATACAGTCATTTTACTGTATATTAGCTACACTTATTTCCCTCTTAATGTAAAACCACTAATCTAAAAACCTAAATGAAGTTCCCAAGGGAAACCGTGGCAAGAAAATGCTAATTCTCTTCCCAGTTTTAAGACTACAAACTAAACAGCTCTGTTTGTCTGGTGAAATAAACTTCACACACTCACGGAAAGCAGTTGGTAAACAGAACTTCATTTAAAAGAGGTTTCACAAGTTCACCTTGCAGATAATAAAGCGAGAAGAATAGTATGTGTATTTGTCATGCTGTCCGAGGAGAGGGCTTGATTATCTACGCGTGCTCCTCCTGAAATTTGTTAATAAAACATCACATCTGTGTAGATTTACGACTGATTATAGCAGGATTTACTCATTAAATAATGGAGAAGATGTTGATAACCATATATCCAGATGCATGGTATAGTCGAGCATTTTAAAGAGCTGATTCAGGTGTTGAAATCAGTCAGGACTGCAGTGGTGGAGAGATACTGCACAATGATATACAGATTTTGTGGCAGCATTTTTGCTGATACCTGATTTGCATTATTCCTTTAGTGAATCGGTGCTTAAACAACACAGAGAGCATGTGCAAATAACAAATAACAGCGCTGTCAACAGGCACAGTTCATTGTGAATTCCCCACCATGTTACAAAGTATTGCATTTGTCTACACCCCACTCTTGATTATACAAAGTTAAGGGAAATTAAAACCTGAATCAAGAAACACACATTATTGTTTCACTTATCATGCAGATGCGTGCCAGTGCTGAACTAGGAACACAAGGTCACTGAGTGTTTCATCCACAAACAAATACAACAACTACCTCTGCTCTCCTGTTGCCTGGATACAAGAGTACTCAGTCTCTAGGTTATTTTAAACCTTTTAAGTAACTGTGTATGCATACGTGTGTGTGTGAAATGTTTGTCATGTCATGTAGCACATTATACTAGGGGTGCACGATAAATATCGGCTGATAATTATTGTGCATCTCTCAGTTAAGCCGGTTATCTTATCAGCTGTAAATTCCATAAGGTGTGTGATTTCACATAGAGCAGCTGTTACTACACAGAGCCGTTGTTAACTGATGCACATTAATTATCGGCCGATATTTATCGTGCACCTCTACATTATGCCCAGAGCTCATAGGTAAAGAACATGGCATATGTAATCATAATTATCCTCAGTCTAAACTGACACAAAATCTGAAAGAATGTTTGTTTGTTTCCTTGTTTAAATCAAATTAAATATGCAGATTTTTAAATGTACAGTATATCGGTAACATATCAGTTAGTGGTCGATATTAGACTTTTTTTATCTTCCAGTATTTAATTGTGCATGCTCATTTCCCCTATTTTCACATTTAGATTATGTTTGCAATTGTCTATCGCTTATTGAAAGTTAATTTAATATGACTGTTAAATGTAATCTCAAAATTAATATCCATTTTTCATACTGTGCATTATAATGTTGTGATGTATAAAAAATTTACTTGTAATATATAAAAAACTGATTTTAGTTTTTAATTTTGATTTCTAATTAATTTAGATAAAATAGAATACAAATTTTATTTCAGCCATTTTTTAGTTATTTACCATAATATAAATAATTTTTTGTTCATCCTGATTCTTTCTATATCCATTTGTCATTGTTTACTGCTTTACTGCTTTACTGTTGAGTTTTTTTTTCTTTGATTACTTGGGTTGACATGTCCGAGGATCATTTGTTAATATGCAGTTTTCGTACTGTATATTATAATGTTGTTATGACTAAATTCACTCATTTTAATTTTTAGTGATTTATTTCAAATTTTTCATTTATTTATTCATGTATTTTACAGCGACAATTTAATTACCATGCTGCATTTTTTATATCAAGGCAATGTGTCATGTTAGAAATAGTCCAGCCTTTCAACAAGCTTTTGAATGCATCAAATCTCTAATAGAGGTGTTATGGTGTTCTCTACTACCATGCAAAACTACCTCTACAATTACCTGGTCTCACGCTTATTTTTAATGCGCCATTTGTCAGGTACTCAGAGATGACATCTTAAAGCCACTGCAGATGGCACGAGCATCATCTGTGGAGCTTGCAGCAGTTTAGTGATCACAACCCCCAAATCTGTCCTTGCCAGCTCACACAGATGTTTACCAAGCTGAAGCATGATGAGCCAGCCGCATGTGGGCTATCTCCTCAAAGACCCAGATAATAGAGTTAGGGCCTGTAAACACACAGCCAACTTTGTTAAAGGCGTTGAGGAAAACACACTACATTGGACTCGAAAAGAGATGGACGGAAATTCAATTTGTTCCTGTGTGTGCAATATTTTGAGAAGCGCGGCAAAAGTGGGTGATAACAAGCCAATTCTGCTCTTCCAAGACAATCCCTACACTCATCTGCTTCCCTTTTCGTGCTAGGCAACACTAACGTCCATCTCTCCCTCCGTCTTATCTGCGGGTTAGTGCTGCTTGATGGAGGATAAAGCTGATTTGCTCTGTGGCACAAGACTATTTTATCTGACGAAGTCTTTTAATGAATGCCAGTGAATGTATTGGCTAACTCACCGTTCTTTCAATGACAAACCTAATTCTGGCTTCTGTTGTGTAATAATCCAAGTACTTATTCCATAATTAGCAAATCTCCTTTTAATCTTGTATTTTACAGAGAGATGTGAAATGAAAGCCTTTCAGATGATGGCTCATATTGAAAGCAGGGAAAAAAGAGTGCAGGTAGTATGCAAGTTATGCAGAATTATACAAAATTTCACCCTAGTGACAAAAGTTTCAGCGTATATCCTGCAGAAAGCAGTATTTATGTGGACAACTGAACCCAAGAGTCTCTTTGTACACTACAGTCCAGATTATAGTCTTGTTTTTAGTTAATGATATGCATTGTTAACGTATTATGCTAATAGTATGCAGCGGGCCAAGATCACTGTCTATTTTTGTAATCTATCTATCTGCTCATCTCTATATATAGTTGAATCTCTGCCAAAAGCAAAGACCTTTTTTGTCTCGTTCGGAAAAAAATCATGCAAGAGCTTCGCAAAAGACATGGCGTTTACAAAAATGGACAAATTTTGATACATATTTTGAAAGTGAAGCAAAACAAATCCTGTTTTTCTAACACCAAGCTTCCCTCTAAGAGACTAGGCCATAATGCATGAGCAACTGTGATGACAGCACCAATTACGATCCAAATCCACGTCTGAAAGTGCAACCGAGCATTCACAACAAATGCAAATTATTTAAATACTAAAATTAGCTTATTAATGTTGTCTCTGATAAATTTATTTGAGTGTATGTCGCTTTCCTGACCCATTTAAATGTGCCAGCTAGTTTGCACTGAAACATCTCACTTGCTTAACTTTGTATGGCCTAATTTTCCACCAAATCCGTAGTCAGGCTTTATCAGGAGGTTGGTGGTTTGTATTTTTGTACATTTGTGCTGCTCGCAAACACTGATATGTGTGTTATTATTTGTGTCGGTATTGATCTAGCTTTGGCTTTAAAGGCACTTGCCTCTGGTTAAATTGGAGATTTGATGTCTTTGAAGTTGAAAGTCTGCTGCCTGCAGAATGCATCGTTCATATTGACCAGTAAGCTTATCGTAACCGAGCATAAGCCAACACTGATCGCTGTATTAAAGCGTCATAATTTGATTTTTCAAAATGCACAGGCTTTGATCCTGTTCCTCTGGGTAAAGGCTGACAGGGAATTTACCTAATTTAGTCAGCATGACTAAATGAGATTGTCTTTTGAAGTTGGGAAGTTCTGCATGACCACCCAGATCTCCTTTTAAACACAGTTTAGCATTTATAATTAACTTTTATTTAAACTACTTATTTATTATAATATTTTTTCTTTGAGTAATAATTAATCAAGTATTATTTACTTTTTACTTGATGCTTAAGCTATTTATGTTCACATAAATGTAAACTTATTAAAAAGTGAAATAAAACCATTTAAAACCAACATGAATGCAAAAACTTGTCTGAAAGCTTACATTTACATTCACTGCATGAAAAGGTGTGTTTCCGGACTGTTGACGTCAGCATATAAACACATGAATGGATAGTTTCTGTCAGTTTCTGTCTATGTGCTCTGGCGTTTCTGATTTCTGGACACTGTCAGAAACGGACTGTTCTGTGTGCGGAAATGTTTACTCACTCACTGGTAAATCCACGTACATCCCTGTGCATGACAATAGTCCCCGCAAAATCCAGGCAGTTAAATCTCTGTAATCTGACACCCGTGTCTCAGTTAACATGCATAAATTACTGTATACTTAATATGTTTTAAATCCTATGGGCCTTCTATACAAAAATGTATCATATGCACTTATAATAACTGTAAACGAAGCCACAAACACAGCAAGGCAACAGCAAAACTCAATTTTTATTTTTCAGCAAATGCAAGACTGCAAACATTTAACAGGACTGCAAATATTAATAAACAAACTCAAGAGGACTGCAACATCATTTAGATGGAGAAAAATATTTGCAATATTTGCAAACACAGACACTTCAAGTAAATCATTAAACTAAAATTCAGAAAAATCCTTCAAGTCCTGCAAATTCTTTGGTTTTCCAACATCTTCTGAATATTTGGCTCCATCCGACAATGACTAATAATTTTCAGATCTATCTTTTCACTCTGAGGAAAAATTAAGAACTCATACACAACTATTATATAAGGTGGAAACATTGTACACTGATGGTCCAGAAGCAAACAATACATTAAGAGTTGGGGGTGAACATTTTGAACAGGATAAGTACATTTTTCTTGTTTTGTTTAAAGATAATATCTGTTCATTCATGGCATTAGATCTGGCTTTTGTTCACACAGCACTCGTTCCGGGACTGAACCCGGCAATGTTACTAGGTCCTCGACCCAGGATCAGTCCCGGAATCAATCCCGGGACATGTTTGCTTTCACACAGAAGGCGACCCGGCAATGTTCCGGCAATTTGCCGGGTCCAGCGTGCAGTGTGAAAGGGGCTTTAGAGGGTCAAAAAAAGATGGAACAGATGGCTAAGGACTGAGTTGGGCAGGTCATTCCACCAGGAGGGAACAGTTAATGAAAAAGTCAGTGAAAGTAATTTTGTGCCTCTTTGAGATGGTACAATAATGCGTCGTTCACTTGGAGAATGCAAGCTTCTTGAGGGCACACAACTCTGAAGTAATGAATTTAGGTAAAGGGGTGCAGAGCTAGTGGTGGTTTTGTAGGTAAACATTAATGCCTTGAATTTTATTTTTTAAGCTTGATACGTGTAACAATCTGGAAGACTTTTATTTGTCATTGACTTAGCTAAGGTAACAGTCAAATAAATAGAGGAATTTGATTAATTACATTCAATTAGTCAATAGATCATAGGAGGCTGGGAAATCACTCACCTTAAAATACAGATGCTACTGAGGAGCGAATCATCTTTCATTAAACTAATTATATCACTGCGTCTGCTACACAGGAAACAAGCTGTCATTGTCGGAAGATAGTTCCTGTTTGAAGAACAATCAGCCGTTCTTTCTTTTATTAGTTTCTCTCCATATGCGAGAAACCATCACATGACCAAACCACATGCAGGTAACCAGAAAAAGTCAAATGATCTGAAACGATGCGTGCTTAGTCATACATTGTGTCTCTGCATTGTGTCTCTGCAAATTCACAGCAAGCCATCCATACGCTGGCCATTAATATCACATTATTTAATTTCCTCTAAGAAAATCATAGCCACACAGTTCATACAATTGCCGGTAGTGGCTTTTGATCAACCAGATTACAAAAGGCAGTTTCTCAACGTGTGTTTCTGTTTTCTTTGAAAAGATAATAAGCACTAGAGGAAAAAAAAAATCTGAGAATATATAAGAGGACGCTGAGAATCAGACGTAAGCTAGCTAGACGTAACAAAAGAGCACTGTTTAGTGAGAAAATAAATGTTGCATATCCAAATATTTTATTTAACCATGATTGCTCAAGGTTTTTCTAAAATCTGCCCAGACTAAACAACTTCAAATGCGTCTTAACTTGTCCTCCTTACAAAAACACCCAGCATTTTCCCTAAGCTGAGAAAAGAGGCTTCTAAGTGATATGAAAGCAGATGTTGATTAGAGCTGGAGCAGAACAGTGGAGACCCCCTGCTAAATGTGGAGACAGAGCTGCTCCTCCGGAGTATGTGACTCAACAGAGCATGTGGGTTTTTTTTCCAAATCAAGACTTTACTTCCCAGGATGTTACAGTACATCACTAAAGTGATATTCACAGAGTTGCATCACTGTCTTAAAATACTGATGTTTTGAAGAGGTACAGATGCTTCAACATATTGTGCTGAAACATATGTGTATCCATGCAAGCAGCTGCCTATTATGAATATTCAGTTAAAGCCATATGAGTCTTCTTACTGGGACTTTTTTTTTTTTACTTATTGAAGGTCTGACGGTGTTGCAAAAGATCTTGGACACAGCTGCTGAAAAGACCTGGCAGGTGACATCCATAAACTTTGACACTCTGACAGAGGTGGCGTTCTTGAAAACCATCCAAGATCTGGATGTGAAGAAGGAGTACAGGGTCATTCTGGACTGTGAGCTGGAGAGACTCAACTCCATCTTAAACTTGGTAAAGCTTCATACTATACGTTACTATTTCTAAGAACATGTTTCATTTTTTATATCATGTGTATAGTGCATGTATTTTACTGTGCAGACCCATAACCAGGTGGTTGGCCCAGACGAAATTTTCTGTATGGGATTTTTGATCAAAAGGGTGGAAATCTGTGGAGTTTTATTTGGTCTTAACAATTAGTACTGTAGCAAAACACTTAGTTATTTTTTAACATAAGAAAAACCTACAAAAATGTATACCTCAATTAATAATTTATTGCTTCTGCAGTATCCCCAATGAATTTCTTAATTTCTAGAAGGATTCCAAGTATTGCCAAGTATGGTCAAAGGCCTGCAATTATATTTCACAATTCGCAGTGTATACTCTTAACTTAATGGCTCTGGGATATCTGACATAATTTTAAGAAATGTTATGTTGACTTCATTGTGGGACATTACATGTGTTTTATTGAATAGCATGAATAGCAGATCATTTTTCAGTACACTTTAAAGTTATGCCATGTCTTTCCCATCTGAGGATTGAGAAACAATGAATTCCTCCTTCAGGCACACCAAGGCAATTACTTTTCTCGCCATTCACCATCCAGACAAGATCTCAAAGAAACAGTGCCAAACCCAATGATCAGAAATCAGCATCCGATACAGTTAACCCTGACAGTGTGCTTCCATAGGCCCGCTGCTGTTCACAGGTGTTAATGCGGTCTTCATGCACATGTAGTCATTAAGTCCTATAATTGGACTTCCTATGGTGACAGATGCCAAATCCTTCTTTCCTCCCTTCAATCTCGTGTAGTTCCGACTTATCCTTCTGATCATAGATATTCTACACTCAATGAGCTTGGGAGGGAGTGCAATTAAGTCCTCAATGATGGGACCTATTCATTGCTATTTAGAGAGCCAGGCTAAAAATTATACTTTAACTGGCATCAAAGGAAAGAGGCCTGCCATTAGTTGACAGCAAGAGAGAGGGTAGTGCTTTAATGCTGTTTAATGTGTTGTATTTGTCTTTCAGATTGCGGCACAAAAAAAGAACTTGAAGAACTACCATTTCATACTAGCAAACCTGGTAAGTGAAGAATCCTGTATCCTTCAGTCCTCTTTGGTCTGCATGAATGAACTATGAGCCTTGAGGCTACTTATGATGTATTGTCGGTTAACCTCTTGAACATTGACTGGAATCGCAAGGGAGCGCTCAGACGAATTGATGGTGGTGTTTTACATTGCATGGCTACTTTTTCTCCCTTTTTTCTCTGTGACTGGGGAGTGTGCATGCTTTTAAATGTTACACACAATGCAGACAGATTGCAGATTACCCTCTGAGCTGACAGAATTAGCATTTGTACCCTTTCTCGAAGGGTATGAGATCCTTTTATTTTTGCATCGAAAATAAATTCATCTTATGATATGATTTTTTTTTCACTATATTACCATACTTTTCAGATCTTTCCTAGATTTTCTATGGAAGTTTGGAATGTTTTATTAATATTTGATTAGATTTAGATTTTCTATTTCTAGTTTGAATTGTTCAGGATGGTTGAAATATTTAGGGGCTGCCAATGCATTAAGGAATTCAGTGGAGTAACAAAATAATGGTTGCTCAGAAAACATAATTGGCCAACCGAAGAAGCTGAAGAGACCTAATTTCTCATTATGAATCTCATTATGATTATATTTATGTTTTTATTATGTCATTTCCATTTTCACTCAATGGCTATACTTGTCAGACCTTCCCTGTGGCACTTAGGTCAGGACTATGGTAGTTTATTATGTTTTATTAATATTTGACTATTTGACTATTTGTATTACTTTATTTTTTTTTTTTATATAATTTCAGAATGGTTTTAATATCTTAATATTACAAAATAATAGTTGTTCAGAAAGCCAACTAAATAAACTGTAATGCAGAACTTGTGAACTGTGACTTTACAGGAAAGCATTGTAAATATATGCAATTGGGTTATTTGATGGGTAAAAAGAAAATCCTCCAAACAAGACAAGTACTGTACTTAATCTAATTCAGTGTTGAAGAGAAAAGATGTCATCCCATAACCAATTATGATGAAAGCAGCAGGGATGCAACACTTTGCATTATAGAGTCCCCTGGGTTCATCGCCACAGGGGTTGGTCACCCAGATGAGCAAACATACACATAAACACAGATACAGTACAATTAGCTGTTATCACACAGTGATATTTACCCAGCATGCATATCTATGTATGTCTATGCATGCGACTGTATCATTACCTCTACTGATTCTCATGATGTAACCACATTATATTCATAACTCTAACCATTACTGTGCAATTAAACCTTGTTTCTAATGGGTTTTTTCTAAGATCTAGCAAGACTTAGAATATTTAATTATTTCTACATTGTGTGTTCTGACTTTAATTACTTTATTCTGGTTTACTGTATATTGTGTTCTGTTTGACTGAAAAATATTTTCTGTTCAATTTAATTTATTGCTTCAATAAAAAAAGTGTAATTGATTTTTAACTCATTGTATTACTCTGAAATCTAACACAATTCTGTGTATCAAGGCAGACTCCAAAGATGAATGAATATTGGGATATTGATGTGTTTGCCTTCAGGGATTTCTGGATCTTAATCTCACAGAGTTCAGGAACGGCGGTGCCAATGTGACAGGCTTCCAGCTCATGAACTACACAAACCCTACTGTCAGCAGGACAATACAGCACTGGCTAGAGTTTGACAGTAAAGACTTGAAAAGTCCCAAAAGGAGGCTCAAGGTAAAGCAAGGTCTTAGTCATAAAAATATGATTTTAAATGCTCTCATGATGGACTTAAAAAGGTGTGTGCCCTGCTGAAAAGACCTTGAATTTCCATTTTGATCCTGCATGGGTAATGTGTTTAAGAGGTTAAGATAGTTTGTGAAAATTAAATCTTGCTACTTAAACTAACAAGAAAAACATAAATGTATACTGGTGACCCTCTATGCCGGTCTTTTCAGCAGGGCACGTGAAAGCCTAAGGTTGTGAATAAATCCTTTTATCCTTTTCCCCTTACTTTTCATTTGGATCATAATAGTACACTGGAGCGCTTACATATGACGCGGTGACTGTCATGGCCACTGCCTTCCAGAACCTGAGAAAGCAGCACATTGATATATCTCGCAGGGGGAATGCAGGAGAGTGTCTGGCTAACCCTCCTGCACCCTGGGGCCAAGGCATCGACATTCAGAGAGCCCTACAGCAGGTAACCAGACACTTTTTTTTTTACACCAAAAGAGTACTGGTTCTCATGGCAAAGCTGGTACTTTGTCGGAAAGAACGGCAAACCTCAGAACTGGCCTGTTTTTTTAATTACTTTTTTTTACTGACTATATAACAAACAGAACATCAGGTTCTTCTTAACATCCCAAGTAATTTGATTCAGCCTTATTATGCAATCACAAACTGCTTTTGTTTTATCCATTATTTGATTAAATTCTCAGCAATCGCTTATAGATGTTGATTGTAAATACATTCATTTCAGACAAACAGAAAACAGCCTCTGTTCAGCGCTACATACATATTAACAGGATGCTGATCAATTGAATAGGCTTTGTGACTTCTTATTGGGCTTTTTTTTCTGGTTCAAGACTTAAAAGTTTCAGGGGCTGATGCAGAGCCAATTTTACCGCTGACTTTCCAGCTTTTAAAAATGCCATTATTTCATGCAAAGTTAGGCCTTCACAATTTAGGGAAAAAGGCTAATTGCAAGGAGCCCTTTAAGCATCTCTTTGTTGACCACAGCTGTTTTATAAATGAGCCTCTCATTATAAATTTGGGAACATGGTTGGAACATGTTGCATTTCCTAATTCATGTTATGAGGGTCCTAAATGCAGAGATGAATTTGTGTGGAGCAGCATTTAATGCTGCTTTGAGACACTGAAAACACAGGATCATGAGCTGCTTGTGTGTAAAGGAACACTGTGATGCACTTAGGACTTATGTTGCATATATTTGTTTAATCAAAAAGCAGCAATTGTGATAATCAAAGTAAGCCATAGTGATTTTGATTAATCATGCAGCTCCACGAAAGTATCATTTGGCTTCCTGTACAAAAATGTAAATCAGGTTTCACACCTAGTGAAGTTCTGTGTCGATGATGAAGATGAAATTATGAACAATCCAATTATGTGTGATTGTCTCTGTAGGTGCAATTTGAAGGGCTTACAGGACATATTCAGTTTAATGAAAAAGGACATCGGACCAACTTTACTGTCAGCGTGATGGAACTTGGCCCAAACGGACCCAAGAAAGTAAATCGAATTGAGTTTTTTTCCCTACTTGCACACATATAGCGTCCACACTTACCATCCCATACCAGTAATCATACATTCTGACTTCTCACTTGAAGTTTTAGAAAACAGATCATGCTTGACATTTTCCTGACATAAATTTGATCCGGAATGATTAACCCGAGGTTGCTCCTGAAACTTCAGCACTAGCTGTGATGAAAGCGAATGAAGTGTTAGTCACAGGCAGGCTTAAAGAGCCACGCATTCATTTCAAGTGATTACAGCTCCTCTTAAGCCATCAATATGAATATTTAACATTCTAAAAATAGTGGCTCTGAATTTCCTGTGCAATGCTGTGACATTCCTCTTTTCTGCCTGCAGGTGGGCTACTGGAACCAACGTGAGAAATACGTGAACACAGCTACTTACATCAACATGCTCAATGAGACATTTGGACTGCAAAACAGGACCTATATAGTCACCACCATCTTGGTGAGTTGTTCAAGTCTAGTCAAGTCACCTTTATTTGCATAGTGAATAATACAATAAAAATACCCCACATGGAAAAAACCTATATAAACATATATGTTTCAATATAGGTTTTGATATAGGTTTTTAATATATGCGACATATATAAAATCGGGCAATATGTCACATAAGTGTGAATTACAAATCATGAGTGTTATTAAGATTAAATGGTGTACATGTTTTCTGTGTGTGTGTGTGTGTGTGTGTGTGTGTGTACAGTTAATGGTGCCTTGGAGTGTGCTATTCTCACTAAGCATAATTTAAAAAAGTATTGTTCTGGTCAACCAAACAGATAGTCCCATCCTAAATCCATGCCAATCCATGGTTTGAGCATAAATTAAATTAAATTAAATTAAATTAAATTAAATTAAATTAAATTAAATTAAATTAATGCATTTAGCAGACGCTTTTATCCAAAGCAACAGTGCATTCAGGCTATACATTTTTACCTATCATGTGTTCCCCGGGGAATCGAACTCCCAACCTTGCGCTTCATAGTGCAATGCTCTGCCAAATAGCTTATAACTGTCTATTTTATATGGTAGCTTATTTCTTTAGTGTAAAAATATTTTATAATTATGTGAGCTTAAAATAAAAATAAATCACATTGTAGGATATAAAGTCAAAGTTGTGAAATATAGAGCCTCATTATGGGTGTCACACTGTGTTATATAGTCTTAATTACCTTTTTTAACTATAAAAATTCAATAATGATATTTCAATAATATTGAGAATGGACAGGAAACTTATACTTGAGCTTTATATGCAGTAGGCTGATCTACTTAACACTTAAAGCTGTGGCATACCAAGCTGACGGATGACTGTTGTTGGGCTGTCGTTGAACTTCTGTCAGCTCGGCGAAATCTGATTGGCTGTTCAGCTTAGTGAACCAGTGCATGATCAGAATAGTGAAAGTAATAAAAGCGTGCAAATGACAAAGCCAAGAATGAACACAGAGGCTGATCTTATTTTACATCTGAGCATTCCAGTACATAAATATTTTCATAATGAAATGGCTGTCTGGAATGTGTAAAGACCAACTGATTAGCATGATTCATATTCAAAATGGTTAGCAAGCCTGCTTTGACACAGAACTAGTTTTATCTTCTCTTTTTGAAGGACAAATATATACTACTGCCACTTGCTGATATAGAAAGTTATTTCCTCTTTTGCAAACACAGAACATACATGCTAGTTGGCTATTGCCTGCAGTCTTCGTGGTGTGTTCAAGCTAATTTTTTGGGCTTAGACGCAGGTGACAACAGGCGACAACACAGTCTGCTTGTTAAACCGTTTAGTTCTTTAATGTTGGTTTGGTGCATCACGGTCTTTTTGGTGCGTCACACTGCTCCTTCAGGTCCAGTCATTCCCATTTTACCAAGTAGCCACAAACTTGCTAGAGCATACAACAAAGACATAAAAAAAGCATTAGCAATATTGCTGTCACCATGTACATAGTGATATTTTGGTGCTCCTGGTAGGTTATATCACTTGTTTTATGGTAAAAATACAGGTGTGTTTCCTCATATACACATTTCAGTGTACTCTTGTTTTTGTGTTATATGTTTTTTTTTTCTGTTTATGTTGTTCTGTGTAGATACACAGAACTGAGCTGGAATGCAACCCTTCAATAATATATAAGCTGAGAAATATGCTGGAAATGCAGAAAACATTTGATGTAGCTGTTGCAAGATTTTCTTTCAAGCCTCTTTGACTACTCTTAATCATGTAGTAACCAAACAACTCGACTGATCTGGCCCTTGCTACCACACAAAACCAGAAATGCAAAATTAACCTGCACTGTGTTCTTTATCCTTAGGAGTCTCCATATGTGATGCTGAAGAAGAACCATGAGCAGCTAGTGGGAAATGACAAATATGAAGGTTATTGTGTGGAGCTGGCTGCAGAGATCGCCAAGCACGTGGGCTATTCCTACAGGCTAGAACTAGTGGGGGACGGAAAGTATGGAGCCAGAGACTCAGAGACAATGATGTGGAATGGGATGGTTGGAGAACTAGTGTATGGGGTAAGTAGCTATTATCTGTGAATGTTATCAAGTTTTGTGTGGTAAGGATTTGTTTGTTTGTTTGCTTATTTATTTTATTTTGGCTGGCATTTTAAGTCTGCATATCTCTAGCGTACATCAGTCAATTTAGCTTAAAGCTTCACTTCCTCCATTCCTTGGAGGTCCATTCTGTTAACTGTGACAAAAATGTTTTCTGAAATATATAGCAAAGTGCTGGCAAAGTTTGCATGACAGGACATGGTGTGTCCAAAACTCAATGCCTCGGGTCTAACAAAGGTAGATTTTCCCTTATGTCAGAGCATGTTTGTACAATGTCTGACTTTCTGGCAATTTTAACAACACAACAAAGAGTCCTAACGAAGGCCAATTAGCACTTATAATATCAAAATCATTTATAATAGCAAAACCGAGGTGCATGTGTGGTTGGCTTTTATACGCACTCAGTTTTTTTATTCAGAGCATTTTTACCCTGAGGCTGCAGCATTAGTTGCTTTGGAATGCTAAGCAATGTCAGATGTACTCTGTCTACATTGGGCTAAAAGCGAACACCACAGCTCAGTGTTGTCAAGCAGCATTCGTTCGATTTCTCTTCAACTTGAAGAAAATATGGCATTAATATGAAGTGTAGAGAGCAATAGCGTGTGAGGGATTCTCTTGAGGATGCAGCATTGAGTAGAACTGACTGTAGTGATTCATAATACTTGAAGTTATTTATATGTTCAGCTGCTTCTAAAATGGTGGGTAAAGCTTTTTGTTGGTTTGTGTTTGTTGTATGCAAACTGGATCTCAACGTTTCGTAAAACATTTTCTGAATGTCTGATTGCATCACTTTCTGAGAAGTTTCTGAGAAGAAATCACACATGGCACTCTTTCTTTGCTTAATGATGTAATCATATTGTCTTTGTAGAAAGCAGACGTGGCTGTCGCCCCCCTCACCATCACTTTGGTCAGAGAGGAGGTCATTGATTTCTCCAAGCCCTATATGAGCTTAGGTATATCTATCATGATCAAGAAGCCCACCAAGTCCAAACCAGGTGTCTTCTCCTTCCTGGACCCATTGGCGTACGAGATCTGGATGTGCATTGTGTTTGCCTACATTGGTGTGAGTGTGGTGCTGTTCCTGGTGAGTCGCTTCAGTCCGTACGAGTGGCATGCAGATGATGAAGAGGAAGAAACGGAGCAGCAAAACCAAAACCAGAACCGACCACCGTTATCAGAAACCAACCAGTCGCCAAGCCAGGACGCTCAGAATCAGAATCAGAGAGAGGAGAAGCAACCTGAACACACCAATGAATTTGGGATCTTCAATAGCCTGTGGTTTTCCCTGGGAGCCTTCATGCAGCAAGGATGTGATATCTCACCAAGGTAGGGGGACATTATCATATTTTGTTTCATCTTCCACCGCTGCCTTTTCTTTTGCCTGACTCATATTCCACAAACAGCATCTGTGATGGAGATAATGGGTTGTAAAATAAAGATGATCTTAATTGTCTGCTGCATTACACCATCCCTGAACTACATCTGAAATGCAGATCATGTTGAAATGAGATGCCTCTGAATATATTAAGACTGGAACAGGGAGATTTAATTTGAAGTGAAGGTAAAGATTAGATTATCGATTGACTTTTATGACTTTTATTTTTTAGTTTCTGATTACCTGCATGACCAAAACCAATTTTTATATATATATATATATATATATATATATATATATAATATATATACATATACAGTACAGACCAAAAGTTTGGACACACCTTCTCATTCAAAGAGTTTTCTTTATTTTCATGAATATGAAAATTGTAGATTCACACTGAAGGCATTAAAACTATGAATTAACACATAATAATAAATGTGGAATTATATATGGAATTATATAAATAACAAAAAAGTTTGACAATATGTCATATTCTAGGTTCTTCAAAGTAGCCACCTTTTGCTTTGATTCCTGCTTTGCACACTCTTGGCCTTCTCTTGATGAGCTTCAAGAGGTAGTCACCTGAAATGGTCTTCCAACAGTCTTGAAGGAGTTCCCCGAGAGATGCTTAGCACTTGTTGGCCCTTTTGCCTTCCGTCTGCAGTCCAGCTCACCCCTAAACCATCTCGATTGGGTTCAGGTCCGGTGACTGTGGAGGCCAGGTCACCTGGCGCAGCACCCCAATACTCTCCTTCTTGGTCAAATAGCCCTTGATGCCTTCAGTGTGACTCTACAATTTTCATAGTCATGAAAATAAAGAAAACTCTTTGAATGAGAAGGTGTGTCCAAACTTTTGGTCTGTACTGTATATATACTCACCTAAAGGATTATTAGGAACACCTGTTCAATTTCTCATTAATGCAATTATCTAATCAACCGATAACATGGCAGTGGCTTCAATGCATTTAGGGGTGTGGTCCTGGTCAAGACAATCTCCTGAACTCTAAACTGACTGGGCTTTTCATGCACAACCATTTCTAGTGTTTACAAAGAATGGTGTGAAAAGGGAAAAACATCCAGTATGTGGCAGTCCTGTGGGTGAAATGTCTTGTTGATGCTAGAGGTCAGAGGAGAATGGGCCGACTGATTCAAGCTGATAGAAGAGCAACTTTGACTGAAATAACCACTCTTTACAAACGAGGTATGCAGCAAAGCATTTGTGAAGCCACAACACGCACAACCTTGAGGCGGATGGGCTACAACAGCAGAAGACCCCAATGGGTACCACTCATCTCCACTACAAATAGGAAAAAGAGGCTTTAGTTTGCACGAGCTCACCAAAATTGGACAGTTGAAGACTGGAAAAATGTTGCCTGGTCTGATGAGTCTCTATTTCTGTTGAGAAATTCAGATGGTAGAGTCAGAATTTGGCGTAAACAGAATGAGAACATGTATCCATCATGCATTGTTACCACTGTGCAGGCTGGTGGTGGTGGTGTAATGGTGTGGGGGATGTTTTCTTGGCACACTTTAGGCCCCTTAGTGCCAACTGGGCATTGTTTAAATGCCACGGCCTACCTGAGCATTGTTTCTGTCCCTTTATGACCACCATGTACCCATTCTCTGATGGCTACTTCCAGCAGGATAATGCACTATGTCACAAAGCTCTAATCATTTCAAATTGGTTTCTTGAACATGACAATGAGTTCACTGTACTAAAATTGCCAGATAACATACAGTATCAAATGTTGAAAGTGAGATATTTTGAAATGTTATGCCAAATATTGGCTCATTTTGGATTTCATGAAAACTACTCGTTCCAAAAAAGTTGGGACCGGAAGCAATAGGAGGCAGTAAAAGTTAAATGTACATATAAGGAACAGCTGGAGGAACAATTTGCAATTTATTAGGTCAATTGGCAACATGATTAGGTATAAAAAAAAGCCTCTCAGAGTGGCAGTGTCTCTCAGAAGTCAAGATGGGCAGAGGATCACCAATTCCCCTAATGCTGCGGCGAAGAATAGTGGCGCAATATCAGAAAGGAGTTTCTCAGAGAAAAATTGCAAAGAGTTATCATCATCTACAGTGCATCATATCATCCAAAGATTCAGAGAATCTGGAAAAATCTCTGTGCGTAAGGGTCAAGGCCGGAAAACCATACTGGATGCCCATGATCTTCGGGCCCTTAGACGGCACTGCATCACATACAGGAATGCTACTTTAATCAGGAATGCTTCCAGAAAACATTGTTGGTGAACACAGTCCACCGTGCCATTCACCGTTACCGGCTAAAACTCTTTAGATCAAAAAAGAAGCCATATCTAAACATGATCTAGAAGTGCAGGCATTTTCTCTGGGCCAATTTTTTATTAATATGTAACTATTGTTAGTTTTTAATGAAATGATACACTAAATAAGAAACTAAAAGGTCTTAATAAGTCATTGAGTCATTCATTTAGTTACCCGATACAAACTGATTTGCGTACTGCCCTGCAGAAGCTACAGAATATAATTACATGTTTCCCAGAAGACAAAATAAGCTCAATTTACCCTGATCTTCAAATTCAGTCCTATTTCTCTGGCTGAATTGGCACTTGTTCACACAATTCTTTGTCGCTAGCATATCATGAGGAAAGTGTAACCATAGGTTAGGCTAGTGCTGACAACCCTGAAAGGGTCCTCTAGCCTCATTATGTGCAGATTGGCCTTGAGCCTCTGGGTGTGCTGGCTCCTCTTCTAGTGTTTGACATTTTGGTTGGACATGTATATCCTTGGCTTGAGGGAAGCAAGCAACTCACTCAAACTAGATTACACTGCCAGAGAGCGTTCCATGACAGATGTGATTGTCTATGCCAGAGCACTGTGCCTGACAGTGTTTCTGCATGCTAGCTCAGTACTCCCATGGAAAACTCCATCACCTCTCCCCTCTGAGCTAAAGAAGGAATGCTGAAGTAATGAAAGGTTATGAAGTCGTTAGAAAAGTCCTTGATCAGTGCTCATTGTTTGTGGGAGGTCAGTGGGTTTTCATGAACTGACATGGTGCTGAATCATCATGTTCTTTTTACCTAAGGGCTTCAGACAGTGATAGGGAGCATGTCTGGTCTTTCATGGCCTCCAAAAGCGTATTTTATACGGAAGTTCTTCATCCGATTTTTATCTATTTATATTAAAAAAATTTGGTAACAGTTTTGTTAGCTGATCTGCAATAATTAATCCTTAAAAACAGTTATAAAACACCATAGTACATAATAGTAGCTAAATCATTTGGCTACAGTAAAACAACTTAATATGCAATAAAAAGAATATAAAATTATTGTTATTTATGCCATACTTATTAAGCAGTTGTTTCTTGATCTAAATGGCTAATCTAATAATAATAATAATAATTTAATAATTAATTATTATTATTTGTATTATTATTATTATATCAGTCATTTAGATAATTCAATAAACAACTGTTTAATAAATACAAAATAAGTATAATTTAAAAATATTAATAATATAATAATTTAGATTTATTAACCAATTGTCTCCTGATCTATATTATATTTCATTACATTACATTACATTACACTGCATTGCATTAAGTTTAAAGTTCCGTCCCTTGATTATCTGAGAATGAATTGCTATGAAAAGTAGTTATGCAAACAATGCATTAAATAACTAAGAAAAGTAAAGTTAACTGTGAACAGGTGGTCATATTAGCAGGTGCGCAAGCAGATAAGGATGTTTAGATGCTTTTTGTGTAAAACATCACAAAATATGAATTTGAAATAAAAAATAATAATTTACACAGCACTGGACATGAGTCCTTGTGTTGGTGGGCAGATGTATCTGTAATACTTTTAACTTCTTAATTCTCTTGAAATGTTACTGTACATAAAGGTGCTTGTTCAGCCATCTCTGAAACCACTATTTTAAAAAAGTGTTTTGGTAATGAGGATTGTGTAGGCCAGACAGAAAACACTGCTTACAGTATTTATCTCTGAAAAGAAACATGTTTGTCCTCGACAAATGTCAGAGCGGTCACTCAGAGCTCTGACTGTTCACATTGTTATTCACTCCAGTTCATCTGTGCCATTGCTTCATAATACTCCATTACCTCATCTTGCCTCTTGATTCTCTGATTAGTTTCTGATGAGGTGCTTATGAAGGGATTTCATTAATTCATTATTTCTTACAAAGGTGCCAGAAACAAAGTCTCTTTAACACCTCTCGAGACAGATAGTAAATAGAGAAGCTACTGTAAGCATGTGAGCAATCAAAGCAATTAGCTTGGTTCGAGCTATGCCGTAATCTGAAGTCATGGTGAGATGGCACAGATGATTAGCAAGATGCAGATAATTACTGAAGCACAACAGCCTGACGCGACTCTGATTGTATATAAATTAATAACTCAACGATTGCTGCTCTTCTTTTAGTGGTTCACCCAGAAGTGGGAATTGCAGACTGTTTACTATGCATGTAATTCACTATCACTGTCACGTCCACTAGCATCAACACTGTAACATGTCATAGCACATTTGAGTGTTGCAGCATCTAGGCTATGTAAACAGTGTGCTTATGTGAGCTGCCTTTTTAGATTCTGACTGCTAAAAGCCACCTGTTAGTAGAAATCGCCTGTGTTCATCTGCATAAATTCTTTATTTGAGACACACAACTTGAGTGCTGTAGCATTAATTGGGTTTTTCATTCATTGATGTGATTTATTTCTCTGCTCTGCATCACTGAATCTGACATAATTTTAATTAAAGGTAAAGTAAGAAAACTGTTTAAATGTAAGCACTGTCTATCTGTTGTACTGTCTATCTATTGTTCTATCAGTCCATCTGTCTTTCTGTCATCTATCCATTGTGTCTCTCCATCATTCTGTCTTTCTATCATTGTTTATAGTTCTGTCGTTCTGTCTATCTGTCATTCTGTCTGTGGTTCTGTCTATTGTTCTTTCTTTGTAACGTTCTGTCTGTTGTTTTGTCTGTAGATTGTGCTGTCCGTCTATCATTCTGTCTGTAGTCATGTATGTTTTTTATCCTGTGTATCCTTCTGTCTGTTTATTATGTTGTCTGTCATCCTGTCTGTTTTTTTGTTCTGTCTTTCTATCGTTCTGTCTGTCCATCATTCTATCTGTCATCTTGTCTGTTTCTTGTTTTGTCTGTCTGTGGTTCGGTCTGTCTGTCATTCTGTCTGTTGTCCGTATGTCTGTCATTCTGTCTATTTATCTTTCTCTCTGTTGCCCTGTCTATCATCATGTCAGTGTATTGTTCTTTCTATCTTCTGATGATTCTGTCTGTCTCTCCATCATTCTGTCATTCGGTTTACAGTTCTATCATTGTGTATGTTTTTTTTTTTTATGTCTGTCATCCTGTCTGTCTATCTTCCATCATCTCTGTGGTCCTGTATGTCTGTCGTTCTTTCTGTGAAACATTCTGTCTGTAATTCTGTCTGTTGTTTGTCTATCATTCTATTTATCTTTCTTTCTGTTGCCCTGTCTGTCTGTTGTCATGGTGTGTATTGTTCTGTCTGTCTATCATTCTGTTGTTCTGTCTGTAATTCTGTCTGTCTGTCATTCTATCTATCATCTATTTTGAATTGTGTATCTTCTGTACTGATATTTATATATTACATGTATGTATTCTATTCTTACATTCGATTTAATCTATGCAAATGGCAGCTTTTGTAATCAAAGAGTAAATGCAGGATTCTTTTAATTTTACATGTAGTTAAAACGTCTACAAGCAGGAGCAAACGTGGCTGCGCTAACTGGCCAAATCTTGACACCTTAGAAAATAGTTAAAATAAGTTAAAATAAGTTATTTAAGTTATTATGGCTACATAGGTGTTTTCAGCGGTAAAACCCAATACCCTTATTATGAGAGACAGAAATTCCTCCACTGAACTATTGCTATGAACCTCTTGGTTTGAAGAGTGTTCACGTGAGGGATGGTGTAGATGTGTTTCCTTGGAAAGCTGTCACATAAAGGCCAGATTAATTTTCCAATGATTTAAATTGTCCTGGAGGCTGATGATCAGTCTGTTCACACTGGCTGAAAAATAATCCAAGTGTTCGCCTGGATATGAGCCAGGAGAAGTGAGTGTGTGTGTGTGTGTGTGTGACTGAGAATCAGAGCGGGTAGTAACCCAGAGGAAGCGATACATATTGTGAGCCTTAGGAGCATTATGTGAGATGTGGTGTGTGTTTTTTGTGTCTCTTCATGTGTGTTTGTGCGGGGTCAGACCATCAGGCTTTGCAGCGAGCATGACAGTTCAACCCAGGCTCTGTGGTGCCGCCTTCCTCCTGCGGGCCTCTGACTGTCACTTCAACTTTGTCCAGATTCCCTTTCCCCAGTACACATATACTCTCCCATTTACAAACACTTCCATACGCCGTGACACTAGCAGGTCACGTACACATTAGGTTTAGGTCACACATTTCGGTCACAAGCACATTAGTGTAATTTCAGAATACAAACACACATACAGAGAAGCCTAGAGGGAAGTCTAGCTTGGGCCTTTCCCACTGTCGAGGTGACCTTGCCATCCCGAGTGTTTGGAAATCCTCTGCAGTGTTTAACAGAACTGTGAGACCAGAGTACAATCAGAGACCATCAGCATGTCACAACGTTCCCAACGGCGGCTGCCCGAGTTTCTGTGAACGGACATTTTGCAGCATTACAATTTGGAACAATAATGAGACTTTATTTTTTGTTTGTTACAGTTCTGTCGTGAGTCATCGTGTCTCATTGGAGATGTGATTGAGGCTGTTTGAAAGAATGTTCGTCCATGGAACCTTTTACTTTGCTTTCAGTGTAGGAGTGACCCATATTCTATGGATTAGTTTGATAATTCATTTGGAGTATTCATTAGAGGATCATGCCGGCATTCTTCTAATGTGCAAGTTGTGTGTGTTCAAATACTTGTGAACCTGTAATGGTTTTTAAAGGTCCTAAATACCTCTCACATACAAAAATGCACACATATATTTATATGCATGCAAAATGGTAAGAAAAACTCTCTGCAGTTCTTTCCTTTCTTAAAACATTACACAAAATCGAAATGCATTTTGTCTGTATTAAATAATTTTGTCTGCTCAAATAATTGTTTATACCAGATGCCTAAATTCACAAATTTTGTTTGCAAACACACTACTGACTGATGGTTATAAAGGTGGACATTTCACACAAAACAGCTGCACTCGCAGGGGTGCAGGAATGCGCGGGATGGGGGGCTGTTAGGGTGCCTTCACGCGATAGAGCCTATTTACTAATTTAAAATAGCAGGATATTCTACTAATTACTTATTGCAAGTAATGCCAATTATCTGCACCTCAGCATTGTAATACATAAAACAGTATGCAATAATAACCTGTTGAGTGTAAATATTATTTTTAATTCAAATTATTAAATGCCACTCTATTGGGCCAAGCCCTCCCTGCACCTACCCTAACCCTACCCGATACTTTATTTTCAACTTTTTGATTATTTCCTTAATTTTAATTTAAAATGAATACTTTTCTCATGTGATTTGAAGTTTGAAAAGGGAGGAAAAAAATTCGTCCAAAGACAGATTTGAACCCTGGTTGATTGTGTCAAAAGTAATGTGACACACTCTTTACCATCTACGCCATTGAATCTGACAATTGATGACCGTCCCTTTCACACGTCGGAGGATGGAGTTAGTGTAAACAGCCTCTGCCAACAAGGCGGGCTATTTACACAGTGTCAATAGACACTCCAATTAGCTTAACAGTTGCCCACAGAAAAAAAAAAACTGGGTGTGCTGCAGCACTTCCCTGTTGATCAGAATGAATGAAAGTCAACTTTGTATAACACTTATGGAAGCTGAAGAGACATGTGAAAATAGGGAGATGGGCTGGGTGAGAGAGATGAGAAAGATAAGCAGAGTACAACAGAATGAGAGAGAGACAGTTTGAGATGAGGTGATGAGCTTACCCAGTGGACATTTTTGAAAAACTGATACTTTTTTCTGCAAAGGACTGCAGGTTTTGATTGAACCAGAATGCAATTCTCACAAAAAACAAAACAAAATATACACTACCATTCAAAAGGTTGGTTGGTATGTTTTGAGATATATATATATATATATATATATATATATATATATATATATATATATATATATTGTGAAGGGTGGAATTTATTAAGGGAATCCGTGAAAGAAGTGGCGATGCTGTGAGGTGGTTTGGGTGTTCGGTGCTTGGCATCCTGTCTTGAAAGTGCTCTAGTGCAGTATGGGTCCTTGCTCTGCTGTAGTGTTGGGGCTGGCGGTCACACGCTGCTTTCTAGGGCAGAGGAAAATACAATGTTAGCCGAATCTCATGGAGACATCTCTCACCTCTGTGCCCGCTTGTGGGGTCTATATTGGCAGCGGCCGATGGCACGCAGGTGTGGCCGCTCAGCCTGTGATGAGTAGGGGCAGGTGTGTCTGCGCTGTTGCCATGCCGATGCTGATGAGCGCTCGGGACACGTGTCACAATATATATATATATATATATATATATATATATATATTGTGATTCAATAAGGATGCATTAAATTGTTAAAAAGTAAATACATATACAAACGTAAATATATATAAATAAAGATAAATAAATACAAAGCTTCCTGAAAAATGCATCTATTTCCACCAAAATATTAAATTGCAAATATATTAAATTAAATGTAAAAAAAATTATAAGAAATGTTTCATCAGCAAATCAGCATATTAAAATGATTTCTGAAGGATCATGTGACACTGACGACTGAAGTATTGATGCTGAAAAATCAGCTTTGTCATCACAGGAATAAATAACATTTTTAAATATTTTAAAATAGAAAATAGTTATTTTAAATTGTAATAATATTTTAGTGAGTGAGGTGACATGGTCAAGTATGGTTATGACCCATACTCAGAATTTGTGCTTTGCATTTAAGCCATCCATGTGCACACACACAGTAGTGAACACACACCCGGAGCAGTGGGGTACAGCATATTGCTACAGCATCCAGGGAGCAGTTGGGGCTTTGGTGCCTTGCTCAGGGGTCTCATGAGGGCAGAAGAGAGAGCTGATTATTCCCCCACCAACGAATCCTGCCAGACCTGAGACTTGAAACCTTTTTCAACCTTTGGGTTACAAGTCTGACTCTCTAGCCATTAGGCAACGACTGCCCCACAACAGTCTTACTGTTATATTACTTTTTAATACTGATTTTTTTGTGGAGACACAGATAAAGCCAAATTCTTGAATGGTAGTATATGTATTTATATAATCATCCATTTGTCATTCTACTGTGCTTTTGACATGAGAAAGTGTGTGCTGTGTTTTCTGAGATAATTACAATATAGGGTCGTTCTGTTAATGGCATTTAAGTTGACAATACTAAATAATGTAGACTTTTATTAGAATAAGTAAGAATGAAATATCATGTTCCGGATCTGAATCTAACGTTCAACAACATGCATTACCATTCCAACAATGTTCCAGTGTTAGACATTTTACTTCCCTATAAAAATTCAGAGTGGTTTATTGGCCCCTTTAATAACTGATAATATCATTGGAAGCTGTGAAGAGAATTTCCCTTGAAAGCAAAAGGGCTGAATGGTGCACAGCATGTATTGGAAAGTAGAACTTTAGTGCAAGCTTGGCAGAACAGAATATTTGTTTCAATATAAGGCTAAGGGAACAGTGAAAGAAGAAAAAGTTTGAAGTTTTGAAATGTTTGAGGCACTCAGATCAATATACTGTACATGCATTGAGAAGTCACAGATCAAACCTGGCCATGTCTTCTGGACAAAAAAATTATTTTTGTTGTATTATTATTCACACAAGCAAGTTAATCTTCATCCATACATTTAATTTACTCAGTTTAACACATGAAAACAAGTTTTCAAAATGAATTAAATAACTTTTGATGTTGATGTTGATGTTACTGCCCCATTGAATATATCCAAAAAGTATAATAACAGCCTGAATTTCTTTGGTGTGTGTTTTTTTTTTAAATACTTGGGATCATTCTTGCATACTGGCAGCTTTCATGAAATGCTTGTAATTTCTGAAATGTGGCTTTAAAAAATGTCTATATTTTCTCAGTATATGTGAACATTTAACTGCAGTGTATTCAGTTTTAATGCATCCAGCTCCTATTTTAAGGAAAGAAACACAATTATACAGTATATTACTAAGATGTTTTATTCTAACCGTTAACGCATCACTCCTCCAGTCTTTTCATTTAAGCTCATATAAGTGATGTGCCAGACATTTTACATGAGACCGTTCTGAAGATAATTAAATTCTGCCATACAAAGGCTGAAAATGACTTTGCTTTTGTTTAAACTCTGATCAGGATCTGATTTATAACTATATCTCAACCATTAAGGCGGCCTTTCTTCATCATATATGCCTGCTGATAAAGTAATTAATTTACTGATTAATCATTATCTTCCCATTTTGTGCACAGTTAGTAATGAAAATCATATTAAAAATAGGACTCTTCATTATGAGTTTAATTTGATAAAGAAGATAACTATAATATTTAAGGCTAATAACCACCTGTTTTGTTCTGCTGTACTTGTTTCCTCCACAGATCTCTCTCTGGTCGTATAGTTGGAGGTGTGTGGTGGTTCTTCACTCTGATTATCATCTCCTCCTACACGGCCAACCTGGCTGCCTTCCTCACTGTGGAAAGGATGGTGTCACCCATCGAGAGTGCTGAGGATCTGGCTAAGCAAACAGAGATTGCCTATGGGACTCTGGATGGAGGATCCACCAAAGAGTTCTTCAGGGTAAGATGGAAGTAATTTACTATACTCTCAGGAAAGATGTGCAAAAATTATACTTTTATCAGTGCCCTCAAAGATTGTGCCTTAGTTTTGTACCTTATCTTCCACTAAAACTGCATGTTAGTACTTTTAAGATACTAATATTCAGCCTCAAGGTATTAATATGCACCCTTTATGAGTAGATAAGGTACAAAGATGAGAGTACTATCCTGATAAGAAGCTGTTGTAGCCCTGAAGGTACTATATTTGCACATTTTATCTGTACATTGAGTATTCAAAGAGAGAGTTGAACAAAAATGGTTCCAGTCTTCCTGAAATGGCACTGTGAAAGACTATGATATCAGGTACTTTGTCTATTTGAAATCTAAGTTTAGAAATGTAAATATAGAATGAAGCATTTCAACTGTGGCTGCTTTTGTGTGTTGTTATTCAATGATAATTGTCACATGTGCTGTAGATCAAAAAAATGTAATCAAAAATATGGTAAAAACTGTAATATTGTGAAATATTGTTACAATTTATAATCTCTTTTTCTCTTTGAATCTATTTTAAAAAAATTTGCAGCCATAACTCCAGTTTTCAGTGTAACACGATCCTTCAGAAATCATTCTAATATTTTGATTTGATGATCAAGAAATGTTTTTATGTTTTTTTTTACCATTATTCATGTCTTTGCTGTAACTTTTGATCAGTCTGACTTCGTTATATCTATCCTCAGAGATCAAAGATCGCAGTTTTTGAGAAGATGTGGTCCTACATGAAATCTGCAGACCCTTCTGTATTTGTGAAGACGACAGACGAAGGTGTCGTACGGGTGAGAAAGTCCAAAGGGAAGTATGCTTATCTGCTGGAGTCCACAATGAACGAATACATTGAGCAGCGCAAGCCATGTGACACCATGAAGGTGGGAGGAAACCTGGACTCAAAGGGCTATGGAATAGCAACACCCAAAGGATCTGCCCTGAGGTACGCCTGAGCCTCCTAACATTTCAACCAAATTTTTTTTCTTTTTGACAATGTGATTCTTTGAAAATCTGAGAGTTTACACTGGAGAGATGAGGGGATTACAAAAGACAGCTGAAGTGTGAAGAGTTTTCTCTTACAATAATGTAATAAAGTAGCTACAACTAAAGTTAAATTAGACTTTTTCTTTGCTACAAAGTTCTGTTTGTCGAACTTGAACGTCTCCATTGTAATCTCTCATTTTATGTGTTGACTGGAATTAGTTATAATTGTGTGTTCTGTACCATCAACTCTCATCACAGCAAAATTTGTACTCTTGTTTGTTATGATTCCATCATCAAGAGGAAGATTGTTTTATGTTTTTGTGTGAAAACCACGTCTCATTGTACTTTTGACTGAATGCATTCCATTTCTTCTATTCTTCATACATTTACATTTACATTTAATCATTTAGCAGACGCTTTTATCCAAAGCGACTTACAAATGAGAACAATAGAAGCAGTCAGGTCAACAAGAGAACAACAACAGTATACAAGTGCCATGAAAAGTCTCAGTTAGTCTAGTATAGAACGCATAGCCAGGATTTTTATTTTTAATTTTTTTTAATTTTTTTTTTTAATTTTTTTTAATTTTTTATTTTTTAAATTAAATGAACAAAGACGAGAAAAGGAAAAGTACTGGTGTTAGTAGGTTAAGTGCAGGCGAAAAAGATGAGTCTTTAGACGTTTCTTGAAAATGAGTAAAGACTCAGCTGTACGAATTGGGATTGGGAGGTCATTCCACCAGCTGGGCACAGTCCAGGAAAAGGTCCGTGAGAGTGATTTTGAATTTCTTTGGGATGGCACCACAAGGCGTTGTTCACTTGCAGAGCGCAAACTTCTGGAGGGCACATAGGATTTAACCAGTGAGTTTAGGTAAGTTGGTGCCGTGCCAGTGGTCGTCTTGTAGGCAAGCATCAGTACCTTGAATTTGATGCGAGCGGCTACTGGTAGCCAGTGTAACCTGATGAGGAGAGGAGTAACATGAGCTTTTTTTGGCTCATTGAAGACAACCCTCGCTGCTGCATTCTGGATCATTTGCAGAGGCTTGACAGTACATGCAGGAAGGCCCGCCAGGAGAGCATTACAATAGTCCAGTCTGGAGAGAACAAGAGCTTGGACAAGAAGTTGGGTTGCTTGCTCTGACAGGAAGGGTCTAATCTTCCTAATGTTGTATAAGGCAAACCTGCAGGACCGGGTCGTTGTAGCAATGTGGTCAGTGAAGCTTAATTGATGATCCATCACAACACCTAGGTTTCTGGCTGTCTTCGAAGGAGTTATGGTTGATGAGCCCAGCTGTATAGAGAAGTTGTGATGAATCAATGGGTTAGCTGGAATCACCAGGAGTTCAGTCTTTGTAAGGTTAAGCTGAAGGTGATGGTCATTCATCCAGCTAGAAATGTCACTCAGACAGGCTGAAATGCGAGCAGCTACCATCGGGTCATCTGGCTGGAATGAGAAGTAGAGTTGGGTGTCATCAGCATAGCAGTGATAAGAAAAGCCATGCTTCTGAATGACAGATCCTAAAGATGTCATGTAGATGGAGAAGAGAAGTGGTCCAAGTACTGAGCCTTGAGGAACCCCAGTAGCAAGGTGGTGTGACTTTGAAACATCACCCCTCCAAGACACACTGAAGGATCTGTCAGAGAGGTAGGACTTAACCCACAGGAGAGCAGTTCCAGAGATGCCCATCTTTCTGAGGGTGGACAGGAGAATCTGGTGATTAACAGTGTCAAAAGCAGCAGACAGGTCCAGCAAGATGAGTACCGAGGATTTTGAAGCTGCTCTTGCTAGTCGCAGGGCTTCAGTAACCGAGAGCAGAGCAGTCTCAGTTGAGTGGCCACTTTTGAAGCCAGATTGGTTGCTGTCCAGGAGGTTGTTCTGTCCAAGGAACATAGAAAGCTGGTTGAACACAGCTCGCTCAAGTGTCTTTGCAATGAATGGAAGAAGGGATACCGGTCTGTAGTTTTCAAGAAGCGCTGGATTTAGAGATGGTTTCTTGAGCAGTGGGCTTACCCGAGCCTGCTTGAATGCTAAGGGAAATGTTCCAGAGTGAAGAGAGGAGTTGATAATGTGAGTAAGTGAAGGTATGACTGAAGAAGAGATCGCTTGAAGGAGGTGAGTGGGGATTGGATCAAGTGGACAAGTAGTAGGATGATTGGACAGGAGAATTTTGGAGACGTCCATCTCTGAGAGTGGGGAGAAGGAGGATAAAGAGTGTGCATCGGTCATTGTGAAGTTGTCCTCGGTCTGCGGTGTGGAGAATTGGTCACTGATGGATCTTGTCTTATTTGTGAAGAAAGCTGCAAAGTCGTCTGCTGTAAGAATCGATGGAGGAGGCGGAGGCGGCGGATTAAGAAGAGAAGAGAAAGTCTTGAAGAGTGTCCGAGCATCACTGCAGCTGTTAATTTTGTTGTGGTAGTAGGATGTTTTAGCCGTGAAGACATCTGCAGAGAAGGAAGAGAGGAGAGATTGATACACCCTGAGGTCCGTAGAGTTTTTTGATTTCTGCCATTTCCTCTCTGCAGCCCTTAGTTTAGAGCGATGTTCACGGAGAACCTCGGACAGCCAGGGGGCAGATGGGGCAGTGCGTGCTGGTCTAGACAACAGTGGGCAAAAGTTGTCCAAGCAAGATGTTAAAGTGGAGCAAAGAGTGTCCGTAGCACTGTTTGTGTCCAGAGCAGAAAACTGAGAGAGTGGTGGAAGAGAGGATGAAACCACAGCAGATAGGCGAGATGGAGAGAGTGAGCGTAGGTTCCGTCGAAAGGTGACCTGCGTTGGAGTGTGTGCCACTTCAGGAGTAAGTGCTAGGTTAGCAGTAATGAGGAAGTGATCAGAGGTGTGCAGTGGAGCAACTGAAGAGGTGTCCACAGAGCAACAGCGTGTGTAGATGAGGTCCAGTTGGTTGCCCGATTTGTGAGTTGCTGTAGTAGACACTAGCTTGAGATCAAATGAGGTGAGCAGAGTTTTGAAGTCAGCAGCCTGGGGTTTATCTAGGTGGATGTTGAAGTCACCAAGCAGTACCAGAGGAGTACCATCTTCAGGAAAGTTTGATAGCAGCACATCCAACTCCTCCAAGAAGTTTCCCAGTTGACCTGGGGGACGATAAATGACCACAAAGTGGATTTTAACAGGGTGGGTTACAGTAATGGCATGTGATTCAAATGAACCAGTACCTGTAGGTGATGGCTGAAGATCAAATTTCCATTCTTTGGATATAAGGAGACCCGTACCTCCACCCCTCCCAGTGGTACGAGGAGTGTGGGAACAAGTGAAATTAGTGGAGAGGGCTGCAGGGGTGGCAGTATCTTCAGGTTTGATCCAAGTCTCTGTCAGTGCCATGAGGTTGAGACCGGAATGAGTAGCAATAGAAGAAATGAAGTCTGCTTTGTTAACTGCAGACTGGCAGTTCCAGAGACCAACTGGAATAGAGAGCATAGTAGTAGAGGTCAGAGGGACATGGCGTAAGTTTGTCAGACAGGCCTTCCTGCGACATACATAGCGTGCTCTCCGAGTGTTAGTAGTGATAGTAGAGATCTGAAAGCACATAGTGACTACAAGTGTAAGATATATTTGAGAGGCTATACAAAAAGTAAAAAAAAGAGAAAAGCAATACTCAAGTGCCCAGTCGGTGTCCTCGCTCGGTGGAGTCGCGCAGGTAGAGTCGATTGTCTTTACACTCGTCGGTCATGACACTGGGAATGACTGCTGAATATCTAACGTATTTTTCAACGTGGAAGTAAGTAGTTTTCTGTCAATGGTCGAGACGTCCGGGTCATTATCCGTAAATAACCAGAAGAATAAGAAAGTGCAATAAATGGTAAAACTGTTTGTGCTACAAACCAGTGCATACATAATATATTAAAGATAATATATTAAAATACTATAGTAAGACACTCCAGCAAAAAACTGCTGCTAAAAATAGCTGGAAGCAGACGGCACTGGAAGCCAGACACAAAAATTTACAAATGGCCACGCCCACTTTTACGGGAAAAATAAGGTGGATAAGCTTTGTCAACACAAGAATAATTGACATCTTAAAATATATTAAAATATATTAAAATATATCATAACCTTCATACATGAATCAAAGAACACATCCTTGCGAAGAAGTTCTGACCACAGCGGCCTACAAAGCCCACTGTGTTTTTCTTTAAATGCTAAATCTGATTTGAATAAGAGCTGTGTGCCTGTTCAGCAGAATTGAACTGTAGGGAAGAGTTCCCAAGAATTAATTTCATCATCTAGACTCCATTTAACAATATAAATTATCGTTGCTCGCCAAGGCTGCATCTATTTGATAAAAAATACAGTAAAAATAGTAATATTTGAGATATCATTAAAATTTTAAATAATTGTTTTCTATTTTAATATATTTTAAGATGTCAATTATTCTTGTGTTGACAAAGCTTATCCACCTTATTTTTCCCGTAAAAGTGGGCGTGGCCATTTGTAAATTTTTGTGTCTGGCTTCCAGTGCCGTCTGTTTCCAGCTATTTTTAGCAGCAGTTTTTTGCTGGAGTGTCTTACTATAGTATTTTAATATATTATCTTTAATATATTATGTATGCACTGGTTTGTAGCACAAGCAGTTTTACCATTTATTGCACTTTCTTATTCTTCTGGTTATTTACGGATAATGACCCGGACGTCTCGACCATTGACAGAAAACTACTTACTTCCACGTTGAAAAATACGTTGGATATTCAGCAGTCATTCCCAGTGTCATGATCCTTCAGAATTCATTCTAATATGCTGATTTGATGCTCAAGACACTTTTCTTATTATTATCAGTGGTGAAAATAGTTTTGTATAGTAGACTAATCTTTAATAAATAAAAAATAACGGTTCTTTTGAACAGTTACTTTTGATCAATGTAATGCATCCTGTACACATGAAATTGCATATTGATTTAACAAAAATGAGGCACACACAGATAATTTAAGGGAGTTCTTAAAATACAAATACGTATGATTTTAAAGGGTTAGTTCATCGAAAAATGAAAATTATGTCATTAATGACTCGTTCCAAACATGTAAGACCTCCGTTTATCTTTGGAACACAGTTGTTGATATTTTAGATTTAGTCCGAGAGCTCTCAGTCCCTCCATTGAAGCTGTGTGTACGGTATACTGTCCATGTCCAGAAAGGTAAGAAAAACATCATCAAAGTAGTCCATGTGACATCAGAGGGTCAGTTAGAATTTATCAATCTTTCAGTCTTTCATTCATTATCTGGCTCGGCTCGATGTTCATCTTCAGTCCTCTCTTCACATCAGTTCAGTCAGTGTACTGTTTGAGTAAATGAATTACTCCGGGATATTGGTTTGTTTTAACTCAGATGGAATCTCAGCCACATTAAAAAAAGTTAACAGCTCAAGTCATTTGTGGATTAATGCGTATTGGAGACGAGAACCATTTCAAACGATTCAGTTCGATTTGGTGAACTGATTCAAGAAGATCCGGTTACATCGAGTGATTCGTTCGCTAACCGGATATCACTAAACTGCACAGTTTTGTACTCTCTCACAACAGACACGGAAGAGAAGACAATCCTGAATAAAGTCGTAGTTTTTGACCAAAATGTATTTTCGATGTTTCAAAAAATTCTAACTGACCCTCTGATGTCACATGGACTACTTCGAAGATGTTTTTCTTACCTTTCTGGACATTATACAGTACATACATTTTCAATAGAGGGACAGAAAGCTCTCGTAGTAAATCTAAAATATCTTACACTGTGTTCCGATAGAGTTATTAATGACATAATTTTCATTTTTGGATGTACTATCCCTTTAAGACCTTTCAAACAGTAACAAAAATTTTCACTCCTGAAAAAAAAACACTCCTGAAAAAAAAAGAGTAGTCTTTTTTCCAGTCCGGAGCTAATAAATGTAAATCAGATGTTGACCGTTGACTTTTTCACTATCTTTCTCTCAAAAATCCTCTCTTATGCGCTCCATTTCAGATGTTGAGATAGTCTTATCCACCATTATCCTTCCTGACATCCTTGTTGTCTTGTGTACCCTGCAGATTTCAGATTAATGTTCATGGATGAAGTCTAGCTTTGTTTTAGCCATCCATAAGCACACTGGCCTCTTTCTCCCCCAGTCTCGAGGGGTGCCGAAAGAAGTCAGGGATTTTACTTAGAAAGTCACCCTCACAAGTGAGAATAGGCTGCATTAAGAATGCTCTGGGTTTAATTGCAGTGGTGGGATTCCCAAAAAACGAAATGTACAGTGAAACAGATTATCCAGAGCTAATCTACAGTAATATCAACTTAATCTGGGGATCCTCTTACCGGACCACGCTGTGACAAAGGGCTTAAATCCAGAGCTAATTCATCCTGTTTCCTCACTTACAATCTGGGTATTGCTTGGTAAAATCTCTCATAATTTGGTCAATTTTTTTTACACTTTAGCACAACACAAGACAACTAATATCACATCAACAAGCCCAGCAGAGCCAGGCACACAGTCAGATCAGTTTTATGTTCTGTTCACTTCCTCTACGACTTAATAGACTCACTTTTATTTGACACAACCTCTGCCTCGCCGTATCATATCACCAATGCTGACCCAGCTTATTTTATTATCATTTCAAGAAACCCAGTAAACCTGGCAGTGTTAAAACTGAACGAGCAGGGCCTGTTGGACAAATTGAAAAACAAATGGTGGTACGACAAGGGAGAGTGTGGCAGCGGAGGAGGTGATTCCAAGGTCAGCCCCAATATGAGCTATCCAGTGGGTAACCACTACCCTGGGGGGGTAACCGGCAACCTCAGTTAACAAACACCTCGGCTGCTGTTTCTACACCAATTGAAAATATTCCAACTCGATTTGTTTTATTCAATACGAATGATCCGTTTAAATGATTGGCGGTCAATTATAACCTTGTCATTTGGGTGTCATACTCAAAATTGTGCAAATCCGAGTGTTTTCGATCTCTTGCCGGTTACCCAAAGTGATATAGTAATACACATCTTGCCGTAGGGAGAAAGGTCACAAAGCTAGATGGAGTATTAATGCATATCACTTTGGCAGTGACAGTTTTCAAAACTCTGTGACTGTGCTGTTCTTTCTTTCTTTCCTTTTTTTTTTCAAGTTTTTGTTTTCTTTTCTATTTATCTGTAGACATTTAGAACACATCAAAATATAATTATGGGTGTATGTTTGCTTAAATGCTGAATAACATAAGATAACATGGGTAATGTTATTTATGTTATTTTCCTGGTTGAAGAATCCCCGTAAACCTAGCGGTGTTGAAACTCAATGAGCAAGCCGTCTTAGACAAACTGAAAAACAAATGGTGGTACGATAAGGGGGAGTGTGGAAGCAAGGACTCCGTCAGAAAGGTCAGTTCACTCATTGGTCCCTTCACTCACTTAGAGATCCAGCTTTAGCGCTTTACTAAAGGCCCTGTCCTCTTTTCTCTCAAGCACGCACCACAGCCAACGCTTTGTCTCCAATCTGCCATTTACCCAGAGACTTGTGCGCATTGTCATCATGTTGCTGTCTGGCCCTTATTACGTCCCACATTACAAAATAGATGTGATGCTTGTGTTGTATTTATAGAAATAGGCAACATGTTTTTTTTCTTCTTCACTCACTTCAGTGCTTCTGCATTGGCACTTAGTTCTTCGCTTGTTGCATTTACAAGTTAGTAAGCTTTTCTCACTTATTAGTTCTCATTCACTGCGTTGATACGTATTTGTGCATAAACCCTGAGTGCAAACCTGTTCATTCAAATCATGCTTTCATCAATAAGTTTACACACTTAAGGATAAAAGTTTGAGGATAAATGCAGCTGAAATCAATTGTACCCAAACAGATTAAACTTTTTCTGTTATATTATATTATATTGTGCTAACTCTCTCTATATATAAAACAAAATGTAAAATTTGTTGTTTTGATTCAAGAGAAAATGTATTTTCATATTATTTTAATATATAACTATGAAAAGACATTTTACTTATAAATATAAAATGTATAAAAATCTGCTTGCCTGTGTAGTTTGCATCATCAGTAAGGTGTATACTGAGAACTGAGGTCTTGTTTATATCACTGTATTAGTTCACTGAGGCGCGTTAAGCATCATTGAGGAATCCAGGAGTGTGACGTAAGAGAACTGAGTAGTAGGCTATTACAACTCAGCGTTACACAAGCCATGATATAAAATTCAAACTAAGCAACCGTAAAACCATATATGTTTTAGATGTAATGTTACATACTGGCCCTGATAATCATAAATAATATAGTTCTACTAACCGCTTGCTCCATTTCTGCAAATCAGTTTTTGTGAATGAATGACTTGCTCTACCTGTTGCTTTGGTCTCCATCAACACCCGCTTGCACCACCTGGTTGTGACCAACTAACAGCAGATGGAGATCATGCATGGGTACTCTGCTATTCCTGCAGTTCCTGGATGTGCATAGCTGAATTTTCTGCCTAATTTGAACCACTGAATATGTGGAAGCGAATTTGTAAATTGAAATAAAATGGACTGAAAATTGCCTGTCGAATATTATACGTCGTATTTTTAAACAGACTGAATATATTGGAATTGAACACTGGAAGGTGAATATGAATTATTCATTTTTTTGTTATAAAAAGATGTGTGAAATGTTTTGAATTAAAACAATATTCACAGCTTAAATAAACAACTATGTTTGATTTCAGACCCTAAAAATGCAAAGCCTGAAAATACAAACCCTGAAAATACAACCACTGTTAATGCAATGCATAATTTTTTCAGTTAGTGTAATTCAACATTCTTTTTTTGTTACAAAGACATTTGTCATTATTTTTAATCCATAGTGGTGATTGTTTGAAATCATCACCACATTTGGATTTAATAATTAGATTTTCATATTCATCCTGTTATTCTGTATAGGGTCCCAAGACACACCAAGAATTTACATTTTTCATTTTTAAAATACATGTATTCACATCTGTTTAAAACTATTAATCAGATATAACATTAATACACAAAGATGAGTTTAATGACTATTAAGCAGTACTGAACATAATTTTAATATTAAATAGTAGCTTATCTAAATTAGCACATCAGAATAATCTAAATATATTATTTAATAATGCTTATTTCAAATGCATATTACCGGTACCTATATTCAGCTCTGTTAATCTGGTGCTTTTTTATACATGAACTCATAGAAGTAATACCCACCTTGCCTTTGGTGGTTTTTATCAACATGTTTTATGGACAATGCATTTGATTTCTCTACATATATAATCAATAGAATTTCAAAAATGACAACAAACCAGTATGAAAACGTTAGGTGCTCAGTAGTAGTGGTTTAGTGTTATTTTCTCTTCATGGTATCTGCTCATAACAACAGCAACATTTAAAATCTAAATCCATCCATCTATCTTCACATGAGTAAATGGCAGTCTGGAGAGAAAAGCGTTGCCAGGAAATGCCCTCTAACTAATCCAGTGCTCTTCCCCATAAGAGTCCTTCAATGCTGTCTCTGTCCAAAGACAATGTGCATGCCAGTGGATGAGACCTCAATATGGTTGCCAAACAGATGCATGTCACTGACTCCCACCACTCCTGACATGACGTCTCTGCCACCAGAGACAGAGAGAGATGCCAAAGGCTCTTAGTTATGACCTTTGGATGAGACCCCTTAAAACACAGAAATCAAGAAATGTTATAAACAAGACAAAAAAAATGCATGGTTTTGTACTATATATTTTAAATCAAAGGTATAGATATTGTTAAAATGGAAAAATGGAAATATATTAATTAGATTAATATTTTATTATATTTTTGTATATTTATAATCCTTTGTTAAACATTAAACAAATATGCAGAGACAGACAGAATTTACTGAAAGAGCAATGTTTGTTTCAAGCTTGCAGCTGACGCATGCATTTTTACATGACTTAGGCAGTTCTTTTTTATTGCTTACTCATTTTATATACTGTGATAGAATGAATATTATGAGTTAGGTATTTAAATATATAGTGAATGAATAAATATCTATATTTTGTTTATGTGTACTTTGCCTTATATCTTTAAATGTCATGTTGGGTGTTGGGTGTTTCATGTATTGAGTAACTGTTATAGTAAGAGATCATTTATGTATGTTGCTCTCCTGCAGATGTGTGTTTACAGTATGTGTTTGTGTGACAGATCACACTGCGAGTATTTGATTGTCATCTCTGCTCTGCAGGATAAGACCAGCGCTCTGAGCCTCAGTAATGTGGCTGGAGTTTTCTACATTCTGATTGGTGGGCTTGGGCTGGCCATGTTGGTAGCCCTGGTTGAGTTCTGTTACAAATCCAGAATCGAGTCTCAAAGGATGAAGGTGTGTAAAAACCATGATAATCTACCCCTTTCAGCATCTACAGCCCAGATCTGTCCACATTTAATTATGGGCTTTATGTTTGGCACTTATAATGTTTTATAACTGCTATCGTATACTGACCTCACTTCCTCTGGGGGATCTGGCAGAGGAACATGTTGGCATTTAAGAGGTAATTGTAGGTGGGTGTAAACATCATACCACCCACTGCGCCTCTCTCTAATCCTGGAGTGCATTACTCCCGAATGCTTACAAAATTAAGACAAAAACAGCGACTTATAAAGATTTAATAAGGAACAAACCCATGTGGTGACTCATAATTTTTATTTAAGGTCCTTCAAAGGGAAATCTGAGAAGTCATTTTTAAGGCATGGTTATGAAACACAAGGAGTTACCTAAATATATCTTTCAGGGAGTGTTTAGGAAAATTTTAAATGTACATTTTTGAGTCAATTTAAAGGAATAGTTCACCCCCCAAAAATGTACTCACCATCAGGCATTCCAAGATGTAGATGAGTTTGTTTATTCATCAAATTTGGATGTTTACATAAATTTAGCATGACATCTCTTGCTCAACAGTGGATCCTCTGCAGTGAATGGGTGCCGTCAGAATGAGATTCCATAATCCATAATAATGCTTCCTCCAGTGAAAAAGTCCATTCCGTTGTCATCTCACTTCAAAATCCACAGGCATAACTGTTTTTACATGTAAACGGTGCTTGTTCTGTGCACATTTCTCTCAATTTCTCTCAAAGCAATGGAATGGATAGAGGGTTTACTTGAAGTTTAAAACATCTTGATGGATTTCTTGCTTGACAAGACACTAATTGGTGGACTTGAGTTATGTTGATTACCTTTGGATTATTGTGATGTTTTAATGAGCTGTTTGGACTATTATCCTGATGGCACCCATTCACTGCAGAGGATCCACTTCTGAGAAAGTGATGTACTGCTAAATTCTCCAAATCTTAAAATCTCCAAATGTTGCTATAAAAACAAAACAAAAAAAACAACTCATTTACATCTCGGCTGTCCTGAGGGTAAGTACGTTTTTAGCAGATTCTCATTTTTGGGTGAAGTATTCCTTCGAGTCTTATACTACTTATAAGTATTTTAAACCATATATTTTGTATCATCTTTTCAGCTACATGCCACTCTTCACCAATGACAATCACAGAACAGCCACATTTAGAATATCACTGCCACAAATCTTTGTTGCTTGCAGGCCAATTAGTCTGAATCAGCCCGATCAACATAATCCCCAGCAATCCACAGAAGTATGCTGGATTTAAATCATTTATTCGTCAAGGATGTACAAGCCAACATACACATCATTAGCTCCAGTTTCAAGCCTACGGGGTTTCATTATGTAAAACTGCTACATGAGAGAGTGGCTTCAAGTAAGTGTGGCACTGGCCTCATCATTGCTGCACTTGATGGTTGTTATTTTTCAGCATTTCTTATCATGGATCATTGCCTGCACTGGCTGGAGCAAAACCTCAGATCAAGTGAAATGTGTAATTGAGGTCAGAGCTGTTGCGTAGAGTTAGCCGGCTTCAAAACAACACCATTTTGCTGTTTGTGCTGCAATGCCTGTTCAATACGTTATGTCTGAGCTTTGTGTTTCTTTTCTCCTAGCAAATCATTGATGCGGCCATGCTCAGCCCCACACTGAGTAGGATGGGCACTGGTGGCGAAAACGGACGTGTGATGGCCCATGACTTCCCCAAATCGGCACAGACTCTGCCCTGTATGGGCCAGGCAGCTGCCATGGGCCTCAGCACCACTGGGATGTAAACGGCCATCAGCCTCTCCGAGATATAGGGACATCAGGAGATCGCTGGAAAGAGTGGGAACAAGCAGACACTGCAGCGTACAGCTCACCTGCCACTGAAGTACTGCCAGATGGATTCATGGACACACTCTGGGCTCCAAATCAAATTAGATAAGAGGGAGGAAAATCACTTTTCTAATATTAAGATGTTTTTGTCTTTTCTTTTGGAACTACTCTGGTGCAATAAGGAGACCGTGTGTGCGGCGTTTTTGTATGAGCATCATTTTTGACAAAACTGAGAGGTTTTCCTCAATCTCATAAATTACTGACGATTGAACTGCAGTGTTTCTTTATTGTCTTGTTTCCCCCAAATAATTTCTAACTGTGTTTATTTTATTATTTTCATCTGCCTTATCATATATCTTTGACACACATCTCTGGAACATTTTTACCCAAAGTACTCTTCATCCATAGTTACATCATTATTTAGCAGATAGTTAAAGGAATAGTTCTCCCAAAAATGAAAATTTGCTATCTAGCATATACTGTGAATGAATTTGTTTCTTTATTGCAACAGATTTGGAGAAATTTAGCATTACGTCATTTGCTAATGGATCCTGTGCAGTGAATGGGTGCCATCATAATGAGAGTTCAAAAAAGCTCAATAAAAATATCACAATAATCGACAACTAATCCACATGATTCCAGTCCATCAATTAATGTCTTGTGAAGTGAAAAGCTGCATTAATTGATGGACTGGAGTCGTGCTGAATATCATGTGGATGGTGGCACCCATTCACTGTAGAATATCCATTGGTGAGCAAGTGATGTAATGCTAAATTTCTCCAAACCTATTCCAGTGAAGAAATAAACTCATCTACTTGAATGGCCTGAGTTAATTTTTTGTTAATTTTCCTTTTTTGGGGTGACCTTGGGGTGAAGTATGCAATCTCTGAAAAACAACAAACAAATAGTCTAAATTAAACAAAAAAAAATGGGTTAGGATGCTGACTAAAAAGTGCTTAATTGCCTTGAGAAAGTATTCATAAATATTTCACGTTTTATGTTGCTGCCTTTTGTTAACCTGCTTTAAATGTTTTCCCACATCAATCTACACTCCATACACCAAACTGACAAAGCAATAACAGAATTGTCACAAATTCATATGTTTATAAAAAAAAAATAAAAAAATAAGTACATTGCATAAGTATTCATACCCTTAGCTACATATATTGTATTTTTTTGTTTGATTCAACAAACTTTGCTCATCATTGGCAATTATCTGCCATCCTTCTCCAGAAATATTTGACTGGGTTCAATCCCAGGCTCTGGCTGCACCACTCAAAGACATTCACATTCACACATTGTCCTGCTGGAAGGTTCTGGAAGAATGCTCTAGACTAGGTTTTGATTAACACATCTCATCTCAATATTTTGATGCATTGAGTGTTCCTTCTACTTTGATGAGTCCCTCAGTCCCTGCTGCTGGAAAACAGCCCCACTTCAAACTTCTTCCATTAAGGGGGTAACGGCTACATTATTCTGTGAACCTTCAAAGAAGCAGAACGCTTTTCTGAACTCTTCTCTAGATGTGTGGCCTGACGTAAACCTGTTTCTGAGCTCTACAAGCAATTTTTTTTGTCCCTAGGGCTTGGTTTTTGCTCTGATATGCATTATAAGCTGTTAGACTTATTATTAAGACATGACATCTGCCTTTCTAAATCATACCCATTCAATTGAATTTGTCACAGGTTAATTTCACGTAAAGTGTAGAAACATTTACAAGTAATATAAATGCCCCTGAGCTAAATTTCAACTGTCGCAGATAAGTTTATGAATACTTATGCAACAGAATCATGTTTCATTTTATTTTTAAACTGGCAAAAATATTAATAACATGTTTTTTGTTTACCATTGTGGTGCATGGGGTGTAGACTGATGTGGGGGGGGGGGGGTATTTAAAGCAGTTTAACATAAGGCAGTAACATAAAAAAAACTTTTGCAAGGCACTGTATACAGATGGTGCATATTAATCTGGTAATAGAAAAAGTATTTTAAAGGGACAGTACACCCAACATTGGAAATGTATTCAACCACATCTTGTTCCAAACCTATATTACCTTTTTTGTGAACTGTAAAAGAATATATTTTGAAAAATGTCTCTCCACACCCCATCCCATCTCCAGTGACTTGTCATTGTTTGAAAGAAAAAAAAATTGAAACATTATTTTGCGGAATCTAAAAATATATTAATATGTTCCGCAAAAGAAAGAAAACCATACAGGTTTGGAAAGTGAGTAAATGATGTCAGAATTTTTATATTAGTTTTTTTTTTTATTAAAATAATATTAAAAAACTACACCTCACCTTTAAGAAACAATTATGAATGGAATGAAAGTTTGTTTGATGTCGTCAAATGAAAAGCAAGGAAGAATGCTAACATCAGTGTGTCTTCAAATGTCTTCCTTTCCAACCAGTTTGATTGGTGAGCCAAGATGACTTCTTCCATAGGTTTGGAGAGGCTGATTACCAGTCCTGTCATAGTTACTGCTGTAGCTCACAGTCTCACCCTTCACTTCTGAACACTTTGGATCAATCACCGTTTCCCAATCCATGCTCAATCAATGCTGCTCGATAGAGTCTGTGAGTTAAAGATGAGAAAGAAGAGGGGGTCGTAGACTATGCAGGCAGCTCTGCTTTTTGGTTTACTGTTTTGTCACTTCGGTTCTGTCTCCCTTTCTTGGTTTACATGACATTTTTCTGTTGAAGTAGCTGATGATATGTATAGTGCATCATTCCCACACTGAAGCGCTAATGACGTCACTGTACACAAATGTAACAAATTCAAGGGCAGCATGAGCACTCAGGAGACCATCTACTTAAAAGTCCTAAAGCTTTGGTTTGTAATATTGTCATAACAGTTGAAATATTGTCGTGCAAACAAATTCCATGAAAAGTATTTTAAGGAAATCAGCTGACACACAGACATCAACATATAAATTGCTCATGCTGTGAGATTAAAAAAGGTGGTTTAATAGAATGACTCTAACAGTCCATTTGAGAGGAACAAAGCAAAACTACTAACTCCCTTTTGGATACATAGACAGGAAACAAATGATGTCAGTTGATGATACTCAAACCTATTGAATTTTAAACGAAGACTAACTTTTTAGTTTTGAGGTGCCACATCAGGCTTTATGTTTCTGGATGCACTGATTCAAACACAGAACAGGATGTGAGGTGGTTTATCACAACGGATGAGACTCTAATGGACCTGATCACCAGATTAAAACGACTATACACAAGCACAGAGGTAAAACTGAATGTCAGACTCTTAAGCATGAGATCTTCGTTCAGCCATTCAAGAGAACCTTCTCTCACCAGTCAGGTTCTGTGGTGAGCTTTTCTCTGTTTGTATCCTTCCTCAATACTTTGTCAGTGTACCTTCAGTGGTTCAAACATCCGATTCCATTTATACAAAATAGAGAGAATCAACCGTAACATGACAAAACAGCGTTTCGTGGCTTTTGTTTTCCATTTGGTCGGTTATTTGTTTTGTTTATAATATTTTGGATTATTTTTGGTCTTGTATTTAAAGTGAAATTCTGTATTTTGGATGTTTCTTGGATTGGTTTTGCACTCGTAGTCTTAAATAGTGCTGTCAATCAATTAAACATGATTGACAAACTGATTAATTAGAAAAATTAATCTTATGTCCATGTTTGCAGAGAAAGAAAGACATTTTAAATGAATTAATGATTTGAAAATACAATATTATTGTGGCATGACAGCTTTAAATGTACATTACAAGATGTGATTTATATATTGTCAGCAAGTTTTTTTTTTTCATTTGACTTTTGCATTTGATTTGTAAATCTCTCTGGGGTTTTCTGTTACTGTTTTTCAGAATTGTGTTCATTTTATTATTGCTTATTTTATTTAATCAGTAAAATATCTTATTACATTGACAGCCCTACTCATGAAAAAAAACTCACAAAATACCTTTTAAAAACTGCAGCAAGATGTAACAGCAAGACATCAACGTGTTGACAAGGAGTATTCAGAAATAAACTTTTTCTTACTGAACGCTTTTTGTTTCCTATCAAAATTTCTTTTTGACATATGTGCCTATCTATTCCCTTTTTGCTTTCTGCTCTTAACTAGTTGACATTTGCATTTGTTTTAAGAATGATTGATGCCAAAAAATACACAGTTAAGTCATCTACCTTTTCTGTTTCTTTTCAACGTCATCAGATGAATGCATGTCCACGATTAAGTTGCTCTGATACAGAACATCTTGTTTGAGCTCTGTTGGCTCTGAGAGTGCTGTATTGATCTCGATAAATGCCACATTTGTTCGCTTCCTTCTGTTTCCCCCATAGGCCTGGCCTTTCACTCAGTCGCTCACTTCCAGCAGAGAATGCTCAAGACATGGAAAGTGCCAGAGGCTTTCGTGCATTTGCAAAGTGTTCAGAAATTCAGCACTATCTGAACTCGGCTAACTGTGTGCCTACAGGTATTCATTCATCTCTGAGAGCTGAAGCTAAGAAGTTTTGTGTTTAGGGTTATGTTTAGGTGCATACATTTAAAGATATACTGTAGTTCACACAAAAATGTTAATTCTGTCATTAATTTCTCACTCTCATGTTGTTCCAAACCCGCAAGACTCTCATTCATCTTTCGGTACACAAATTAAGATATTTTTTATGAAATCTGAGAGCTTTAGCATATCGCTCGCATGCATCGTGCTAATCTCAATAATGTCAGTAATTGTTCAATAAAGTCGTTATTTTTATTTTCTTTGCACACAAAAAGTATTCTCAAAAGTATTGAACACAAAAGAAGATATTTTGAAGTATGTTGGTAACAGTTGCTGATAGCCATTGACTCCCATAGTATGGAAAAAATACTGAAGTCAAAGGCTTTACCAATGTTTGTCCAAAAGTAAGACAAAAAGTTTGTGAATGCTGAGAGTTACATGACATGCCAGATACAATGCTTAATTTATACTGAGCACATTCTGCAGCAGAGTGAATCACTGTTTGCTAGAAAAAAGAAGAGATCCTGAGAGATAAGCAAAAATGTTTGATTTCTTTTCAAATAATTGTAAAAACAACTACTTCTGATTTGCTGCTTCAGTTTTTTATGATCTGTCACCTATTTTGTATGTAAATAAATACATTTATTTTAAATATATTTAATAAAATACAAATATATTTATAATGAATAAATAATTAAATATTATTTAAATTACAATTCTACATAGATGGCAAGAGGAAGTAACTTAGGCTTAGATAAACCAGATATACATTAAAACTATTGACAATGTTTATTACTTGAGATTGCATGCAGTATGAATTTTATAAGATTGCATGTTTTTATGAAAAAAGTCGTTGGTTTATTATTATCTGAAATGCAGGTAATGAGTGGAACACCTATAGCAATATTTCATGGTTTAAAATGTAAAAAGCCATTTTAAATGTCTGTATCACACGGGTCACAACACCAAGCCAGACTCACCTAATTTTGTAAGCAAAAAACTCCAGTTTTTCACAAGCAATAATGCAAGAGTGGGTTTATATATACATAATAAAGTCACCTACAGACATCAGTCCTTCAATGGATGACATGCACACTGAGGTCTGATATCTCTGACAATCATAGTGAGCATAATTTGGCTAGTGCCTTTGTCATTAATGATGTTAATTTGTGCTGATTGACATTGCCATCTGACCTGCTAATAATAACATCATCCAGTGCTGTTCTGTTATTGAAATGATGTTTGCTACCTATCTGTCCTATGAAAGTGTAGCTGTGCTGGGGAACCACATCATCTTTCGTTGTGGCTGTATGAATTGTTTTTCAGAGCTTGTGTGGGAGGCTGCAAGCAGGAGTTGTGCTCCGTTTTGAATGATCATGGTAATTAGTGCAACGCACACACTGAACAAAAGCCATCTTGAAACTAGAACATGCATACAAATTAAAGCAGTCTATTGCTATGAATGACGTGTTTCTCCCATTCTCATCTCTCTTTCAGGTGGCCAATCTGACATTTGCATGAGCTTGAGCATGGGCAGGATGGGAACGGTATGTTGAGACAACACAGATGACTCTATGTCACATGGTTTCATTGTTTGTTGAAGACAGAATGGATAAATAAAATGTCAGGTTTTATCTATCTTTTGGAGTATTGATTTGTTGGAATCTGTGAAGAATTAAACTGAACTTTAAACTCTAACAACATGAATATGGTTTATTTAACCCTCTTTAGCCCCTGTCTGGATTAAAATGAATTTATAACGTATTTAGTAGGCTACCTTCTTTTATCCATATAATCACATCTGAGATTGTGTTTAGATAGGCTAGACTGGCAGAGCAAAACAAAGTCCTATTCCTCCCTGTGTGACTTTTAAAATGGTTTGTGTAAAAGAAATCTCTGAACAATAAGCCAACTTTATCACCTGGTCCGACTTCAGATGATTTTCTCTTGAACAGCAGTAGAATAGTCAGGTTGACGCTGTGTTTTTTGTTTATTAGTCTGCAGTGACATCAACTGGCCATTTATAGAATTGTCCCGTTATATTGAGTCCTCTTTTTTTGGGTGTTAGATACATTTTTCTAACATTTATTTATTTATTGCATTTTGCAACTGAACATCTTTTTATTTTATTCATGCAAGATTAATTTAACTTCATGTTTGAATAATTGTTTGTTTAAAAAAATAATAATAATGAAGCGATCCTATGAAAATGTTAGATTTTTTTAATCAGTTATCATCTCTATACATTCCTGTTCGTCATTTCAAATAAATAAATACTTTTTATTTGTATGTGTGTATGCATATGTATTTGCATTTTGCAACTGGGCAACTATTTTATTTTATTGATTTTTATTTAATGTTTTTCAACAGCAAAACTCAATAATAACCGTATGAAATGCAGTGGAACTTGTGGTTATGCAGCCGGTGTCGAGGGAGTTTTGTGTGAGCACACTTGCTCTAGGTTACCAGTCTCCAGGCAGTCTGCAATGGCCCCAGTACAATTCAGTACAATTGCTCTATTTAAAAACTGATTTTGACACACCAGAGCACAACAGAATAACTGCTTACAAATCTTGTTCTAACAGGACATGGTATTTAAATGTTGAGGTGACAATGGACGATCAGATTGATTTGTAACAACTGATGTGTCTCAAAGTTCTCAATTCTCATAAGATCACATCATAATCCTTCTCCAAATGGAATGGAGAACCTAGCTGCAAAACAACAAACAACAACATATCAAATAGCACTCACTAGAGAAGAGATTAAATTTTAATGCACTCAAGCCCAAGCAGTGATCAAAATACAGTAAGCCTGCTAAACTGTCTCTTTAAATAACACATACAGTCAATACAAGTATGTCTTTCTTTTTTATCTCTGCTCAAACCCGTTCTTCAGCTTTCTGGAGAAAATTCATGTCAGCCAATAGCATCACCAAAGCAGTATCATGTTTCTGCTGCTCTGAGATTTCAGTACAAACAAGCAAATAACAAGTCTTTAGGGTATAAGTAAATATATGAATTATATACACAACAACATTGAGATGAAAGTTTAAGAAAAATGAAAATTTAAAACTGGAAAAATAATAATAATAATAATAATTATAATAAAAAAATAATACTACAATAACAGTTAGTAAAATGTATTTTTTAACTGCAGTTCGTGACAGTAACCACGTCCTGCCCCACTCAATACAAATGTCAAGTCTGAATAGGAAGTTTCACGTGTGTTTGCGTTCTGCATATTGTATTACGAGGAAGGTCATTACTGTGTATCCGTTTTGACAACTGCTGGCTCGTAACTACGCTGCTCGGGCGTGGCAGTCGATAGCCTACCTGCTTTGCTCGTGGCCGTGTTTACGTGCGCGCGCATCTCAGGTATCTGTGGTTCTTTAGTGCTATGAAGTTACGCGCTCGGGAGGAACCGATGCAGAACGTGTATTCTGGCATATTCAAATGAACCGAGGCGAAGTCCGAGAGAAATGTTTATCTCGTAGTTTATTCTGATACAAAATAATTCGTTTTTAAATGGCTTCATTTCGGTAAGTTTTAACCCGTCGTTTATAGTGTGGGGGAAACAATGAAAGACATACACCTGTCATCCGATTCATGTAGCAATGGTAAGAGAGTTTGTTGTCTTTCTTATGTAAGAGCCCAATATAAATTGCAGTGTGATTTTATTATGTTTTTTTGCATGTAATGTGAAAACTTGAGATTTAAATGACGTATGTTTTTTAGTTTTTGTACTAGTTGCACATTTTAGTAGTTATTAGTTTCATCTATGTGTTGTCCTTTGGAAAGTCTGACATGTTTATTAACATATGATGACATATTTGTTTAAAGGACTAACATTCCTTATTGTATGACCAGCCTTTCAGTCAATGACTGGCCGCTGGCTTTGGTTGTTCCCTATAAAAACACTATGTAACTTTAAAATATAAATAATTTTAAAATGTTGAAGAAAGAGTAACAAAATGGCAGGCTATAGTGATGAGTGATTTTTTATGTTTTTATAAAAAAGCATTTTATGTGAATAAGCTGCTTTAAAAAAAATTCTGGGTGCCATTCTTTGTTTTGAACAATTTTGTTGGACATTTTACTCTCAGCAAAAACTGTTTTGGCAATTAAAGCTGCGGTAGGGAACTTTTGACGCTCTAGCGGTTAATAAACAGAACTGCTTGCGTCTTGCGGAAGAACATCGTAGCCGGAACTACTTCTCTCTGTTTATGTCTATGAAGAATCACAAAGGTACTGGGTTACTCCGCCGCGGTATCCCCGAAGCAATCTAAAATAGTCCTAATATAAACACTTATTATAGGTGCACCCTAGTGATTCAGGACAAGCTAAAAACACGGTTTGGAAAATGGATTCATGGTGTACTCGCTTATTATATACATTTTTCTACATTTTGAACACAAACAAAGTTGTGGACCGCAGCTCTGATTGGTTGTTTTTTACCGGGAGCGACGGAGTTTCTGCAAATGGCAATAGGACCACTGGGAGGAGCCAGAGGAGCTTGATTTTTTTCACAGATTATCTGTCTCATATTCTACTGTCAGGACATAATGACAGGTTTAACAAATATGTAAAAAATATATTTTTACAAATGTTCCCTACAGCACCTTTAAACCTATTATTGTTGTAACGTAGTTCCTCTTTTTTTTTTCTTGTGATCAGGTTCAGTAATAAGGATCTTCTGTCCCACATCCGCCTCTGTTTGTGTGTTTGACACGGGGGTTTGCAACACGTCTTTTAGTGTAGACAATTCTAATATAAACTCTACAGTCACCACAGCAGCTCTCGCCATCAACAAATGGAGCAATTACAATTTCTGGATGGGCTTGTCGCTGGCCGTGCTCTCAGCTTTCCTCATAGGAGGAAGCATTATACTGAAGAAGAAGGCGTTGCTGCATTTGGCCAGTATTGGGGAAACGAGAGCAGGTAAGGCAATTTACATCAGAATTTACATAACGTCAAAAGTGCCATCAAATTCTGATGCAATAAACCTTGCATGGAGTTTATCCTTTAATATTCAGAATGTTGAGTTACTGGTTTTGTTTTTGAGGGTATTTCGATTTAATGCTAATTATTTTACTTGACTGGAAATAGTTGTGAAATTGGTTGAAACTGGTTCCTTCTTTGTTTGTGCTTACCTAATAATGACGGAATCACCAGCAGGCTCTGTTTTGTGTTATTAATCAAACTGAATATGTGAAAATGTTTGTCTGTTTAGCTGAGGGAGGTCATGGGTACCTGAAGGACTGGTTGTGGTGGGGAGGCCTTTTGACAAGTGAGTGCAGTGCAAAGCATCTGTCGATCATCTTCCTCTGATGACTCCAACAAACTTAGATAACATCCTGCCTGTTTTTCGCAGTGGGTGGAGGTGAAGCGGCTAACTTCACAGCGTACATGTTTGCTCCAGCCACAGTGGTGACCCCTTTAGGAGCTCTCAGTGTTCTTATCAGGTAACAGCACCACCCTTATTCACCCTCGCCAATGGTTTGCTCCACATAATGGTGTGTAACCTTTATAAGCCTGTGAGTCAGAGGACTAGTATATTTTGAAATATATATGACTGTAATGTTAAAAATCCTGAATTGCAATATGTTTCACACAATTAAAGTACATTTGAGTGAGCTATAGGGCCCAGGTAAGACCCAAAGTAATGCTACAGTATGTTGTACTCATGCATTTATTTGATAAAAAAAAAAAAAAAAAAAAAAAATCAAATGTCTCCCCCAACATACAAAAAAAATTAATAATTATTAATAGTCTCAACATAGGCTGAAATTATGTCATTTCTTTGGCAAATGTGATTTTGACACATACTTGATGTTCAAAGAGCATGCCAATTGATAATTTCAACAACAAACCGCCATTTCATCATGATATGATGATTATAAACATATACCAAGAATAAATCATGCACTGATCTCCCTCCACCTTGATCTTCTGAACTCATGAGATAACGGTTGAATGGCCCTTTCTCATTACGAGTGCACTGATTCTGTCTATGGCCTTTTGTGTTTCCTAGTGTTTTCACTAGAACTAAATGGAAAGGTATTAATGGTAATGTTTATTTACTCTCTTCAGTGCAGTTCTGTCCTCCCACTTCTTCGGAGAAACAATGAATCTTCTAGGAAAACTTGGCTGCATGCTCAGCATACTGGGAAGCACTATAATGGTTATACATGCACCTGAAGAGGAAGAAGTGACGACGCTTACAGAAATGACAGAGAAACTGCTGGATCCTGGTTAGTGTTTCAATACCTTTATTTATAGAACTAAAAAACATGTTATAATGGATAACAGCCGTTTTTCTGCTTCTCCTAAAGGTTTTTTGGTGTTTGCCAGTACTCTGCTGGTTGCTTGTATGCTCCTGATCTTCTACGTCTCCCCTCGCTTCGGTCAAACTAACATATTAGTCTACATTAGCATCTGCTCTCTGCTCGGAGCGTTCACTGTGTCCTCGGTCAAGGGCCTCGGCATCGCGATACGCACCATGTTCTCTGACCTCTCAGTGGTCCGTCACCCTCTCACCTGGATTCTTTTGCTGACCTTAATCGGATCCATCATCATCCAGGTCAACTATCTGAATAAGTCGCTGGACACCTTCAATACGCTCTTGGTATATCCCATCTACTATGTCTTCTTCACCACCGTAGTCCTGAGCACCTCTGTGATTCTCTTTAAAGAATGGGGAGCCATGTCAGGAGTGGATGTGGTGGGCACCATCGGGGGCTTCCTGGTGATCGTGATCGGGGTGAGCATGTTACACCTCTTCAAAGACATGAACATGTGTTTTGAAGATCTAAGAAGCAATCTTTATCAGCCACAGAGCCCGTCAAAGATGGAGGACAAGCACATGCTCATAGAGAACATAGACAGCCTGCCGCCTATGAGAGAGGAAGGGCCCAGAGTCTTCATCATCAGCTGAGATTGGATCAGATCTCAGATAGTTTGAATATACAGTTTAGTAATATCCTCATTTAATTGATGTTAATTGGTGATTTCCTCTGCTGAAAGCTGTAGTACTATGAAGCACTGATTTGGATTGGCTGCTGCTGAGTACATTGATGAAGCAGATTTTTTACATTTGTTATTTTTTTAAATATTATTTTGCTGTTAGTCAAATTTGTGTCTTGAATTCAACTTTTAGCAACGTTGGGAATGTTTAAAGACTGAAACAGTGTGAAACAGAGCATGACGCAGCAGAACTTTTCAATCTTGCTGCTGAAAACTGCCAGTGAAGCACCTAATATACAAAATATGTATTTTTCCTCTCTTGAACGGATGGGTTATATTTCCAGAGAATTATCTTAAAAATAGACCGGTGAATCGAAAATATTTGCATACATTTTGAATGGAAAATAAAAAATATATATATTTCATATTTCACAGGAAATATATTGTTTGTCTTGAAAAGTTCAAAACATTTGTTTTTCACATACTATTAGACAGTTTACAGACATGCCTCCCCCCCATTATGAGAATATATAATGCTTATTATATTATATTATATTATAATATAATATTATATTATATTATAATATATGATTTGTGTATGGTGTGTAACAACACAGGTGTGTGGCACATCAGAAGACAAGTGGTCATATGAAATACAAGTACTGGTAAGTTGTCTTGGCTGACCACAGCTTGTGAACAGATAACCTCATCTTAGTAGCAGGTGAAAACAGCTTTTATTTTGCTCACTCAGTTTCCGGCGTATAGTGAATCATTTACAGGCGTCAGGAACCTGCTATCTATATGTGAGAGTCGAAGGAGGTCTGAATTGACCATGATGCTGATTCATACGTAATGTTTCTGGACCAAACAAGATTCATGATTAGGCTTGAATCTGTGCTGTCAGGATTCCACAGAACGTTCAGCAGATCTTCCTTGGCACAGTGGCCTACTACACAGCCCCAATCCTCGTGTGCTGGTTTATAGATTGTTTTGTATAATTTGCTTATGCTTTCAGTTGCATCTAAAAGCTGCAGTATCACATTCAGCGACTAACTTTCCATAGTACATTTACACAGATTTGAACAAAACAAAACAATTGATGAATAATGTGTGGGTTATTTGATTCTGTCTTGCCAGAGGCATGTTCCCGTAAACGAATAGCTCCAAACGACACGGGAGACAAGACTGTATTTAACTTTTAAAGCACTGGGTCAAATGACTCTGCCCACAGAACTTGTATCCTGTATGATGGCATCTGTTTCTATCAAGCTGCTTTGATCAAAAAATATAAAAGTCTTTAGGACAGCGATTTTACATTGAATTTTTTTAAATTAATTTATTTAAAATCACCTCTCCGCCCAGTGTTAACTATACGATGTTTCTTTTTAACATTGCACCAGCATTTATTTGAGAAAACCGAGTCAAATGCATAAAAGCACATTTCCGTGATAGAATTTAAAGAGTTTATTAAAAGTGTTATATAAAGTAATCTACACATGATTTTCACGGTGTGCTCCAATATTCATTCAGATATCCTGCCTTAAATCTTCCATTTGCAAGAAAAACAGCAATAGGCCCAAATGGTCTTTCTCAAGTTGCACCAGCAGATGGCATACTCTACACTCCAGTCAATCTCACATTCCCAGGCAACAGGACTCAAAACAACTTCATAGAAGCTCACAGAGCTTTGCATAGGTGTGCCTGAACATATGACACTATTGACCAATCGGAATGCTCATGCTTCTCACTGTTGCTAAGATACAGTGAAACAGTGTTGTAATGCAAAGGGGTTAAGAGCTAAATGCTTAGAATTCAACTTTTGAATCAATTCACACATACATTAAATGCTTGAAACAACGTTATGTTCTTTTAAATGTAGTAAAAAAAAAAAAATCTTTTATATAGCATATTAAGCCACATTTAATATATATATATATATATATATATATATATATATATATATATATATAATATTAATGACTTGAATTAGAATTATTAGAAAGAATGGCTGCTGAAAATTCAGCTTTGCCAGCACAATAATATGTTTTATTTTATAACATATTCAAATAAAAAACAGTTATTTTAAATTGTAATAATATTTTACAGTAATACTGTGTATTTCTGATTAAATAAATGCATCTTTGGTGAGAAAAAGTGTGTGTGGGGGTGGGGAGTATAATACTGGTACTTTTAGTTGACCTTTTAGATGTATTTTATAAAACTCTTTATAATATAAAATGTAAGATATGTTGTGTGTGAATTTGCATGTTATAATGTAACTTTTTAGTGATTTGCAGGGGCTTTTATTGTTACCTTTGTAATGCCATTTTTATAACTTTATGAAATGTATGTCATCTTTTGTCAAACAAATTATATTTGTAAACTTTTTTTTTATCAGAACTGAGGGATATCTTTTCAGGAAATATCAGATCAGTGGTAGGATTAGGTCTAGGGGTAAGGATTGGGTTTAGTCTATATTTTTGGACAGTAATGTTGATCCAGCATCAACAAAATATGTTGATCCAGAAACATGTATAACTTGGCAAAATCATGGCAACCAGCTTTCAGCCGAGATTGGCCCATGAAGAAAAAGCCTTCTGTCAGCCAGAAGTGTTTTGTAGCGCTGGCACGGTTCTGGCCTGTTATCTTCTCACCGTTGTCCAGACTTAGCCAATACTGATGCTTTTTTAAAGATCATTTTTTTGTGTATTTGGTGTAACAGAATATGTTGACATGCTTTAATGTTAAAAAACACCTTATTTTTCAAATACTGTAAATTATTGTTGGTCCTCTATGCCCCACCTCTCTCAAACACATAGTTTTCTACAAAGTCCCTCCTTCTGACAAGAGCAGTCTGCTCTGATTGGCTAACTGACCCAGTGCATTGTGATTGGCTGAATGTCCCTTTCCATAATCATGAGCTTCATCTTTCAAAATAAATGCAAAGACAGTTAATAATGTCTTTAGTTTTAACATTAGCTCAAGCCCGAAAGGGGAACAGAGTGGTGTGACAGGCACAGTGACCAAACTTGCATGTGTTTGCAATACACAAGCCATGGACGGTTAAGACCCTGTGACCCTGTCTCTCTCTCTCTCACACACACACACACGGCTTTGCCTTTGCCTTTGCCAAACTCTGCCTTTGAACAGTCAATAGCAAATAGTTAAACTAATAACAAAACATACTTAGAGTAGCTGATTCAGAAGCACCAGATTGTCATAGCAAAGTGAGAATGACCTTGTCTCCTAGGATCACGAAACGGTCATCCGTAAAATGCGTTGCTGTTCTGTTGTAAGTAATCTTAAAGATACCTAAATGCACCTACTTTAGAAATGCCAAATAAAGTGCTTTTGTTTTCGCCCAGATACACACAGCATCTCCCTGACATGGCTGCTTCAGTGTGGTTAACTGTGGTTACTGAAACCATGCCTTCTATCTTTGCGTGAACATTTGGGCACATTTTAGTACAAATGGAACCAAAAATGTTCCAGCTGCCCTTGCATGCACACGCAAACAGCAGGCCTGGCACAGGTAAATATAAATAAATAAAGACAGAAACCTCATTTGTCCGTTTTTAACTATTTTTATTCGTTAACAAATAAAATTAATTTAAAATGCATAATGTGCAAAACAGAGTGCAATATAGTGCAAGATATACATGTTTTGTCAGGGCATCCCTCCCGAACCAGTCGAACAGGTCTTATAAGTGTAGAGGTTCTTCCAGGGTATAATCATTTCTGGGAACAGGCAACAAGTGGATGAAACCATGGTGAATCTCCTGGAAATACACTGAGTCACTCCTCAGAAGGATCTATGGCATTGGTGAACACGCCACGGCAGGATGCACCAAATATTCCTCAACGGTTTGATAGATATAAGAATTGTCAAGCTCCCTTTGATGAGCCACCTAGCCGCATGAGAGAGCCAAGGTTAGATGGTCCTACAAAACCTTATGCTCCTCCTCCTCGGTATGAAGGCAATACGGGGGGATTTCATGGGTCTGGTGGTTTGAAGGATTTCCCAAAGCCCATGAAAGACCTGTGATATTTAACAACCCAGTAGTATCACACAGGCCAATGAGGTACACAGAGCCTCGTAACGTGAGACTTGACTCTCAAACCCCAGTTCATTATGACCACCCAATCCACCAAAACAGATTTGCTAATCCACCAAGGTTCGATAATCCTCACATGCAACATGGTCCACCAAGATATGAGGAACCATGGTTCCCAGCTAGACTAATGAATTATGATGAACAGCAGGGTGCAGTTAGATTTGATTGTCCATCAGGTGGGATGCGTTTTGAGAACCCGTAAGATTTGATGCACCGCCTGTCATGCCAAGATATGACCCACAAGGTCATCCAAGATACTGCGGTCCAAATATTCCAAACCAACTCAGACCACAGGAGCCAACAATATATGATCAAACTCAAGGGCAGGCCCCTGTGATAAACTCTGTACCACCACCTAATTTCAACATTCCACCCATGAACACGTTGGCCCGGCCCAACAGTTTCCCATGCAGCAAAATGTTTCTCAAGCATCTAACTTCAGTCTGACAGTCCCAACGCCATCGGATTTCCAGGGTTCATTTAGACCTGCTCCTTTCCCTGGTCCGGGTGTTGGAAATGTTCCTCAGCCTGTACGTGTTCCTTACTCATGGAGTCCTTTATGTTTGTTCATGTTAAAGAGTTTTCTTTTTGTTAAACTTGGAAAAATAAAGTTTCGTTTTTGTCTTGTGAATTTTTAGATGATGGGACCTCAACCCTTTATGCCACCAAACCAAATATCTTTCCAGCCTGGTGAGAATGTCTTTATTTAACAGAATCGTACACTACTGTTAACTTACCAGCCTACATTTGTTTTGATTGTGGCTTCTACTTTAGACCTGTATTATAATAAGTGAATTGATTATTGAATCAGGTTCCTAGTTTCAGCAGCCTGAGCCCGAGCCATTGAGACAAATAGATGTGAACGATCTGTAATCAAAACTTCTATCTACTGGAATAATAAAACCTGCACAAACGGACTCAACGACTGGTATGCATACTGTATTGTATTTCATTTATTACCGTTGGACAATTAAATTGCACCAAAGTTTCAATGTTGGAAAACTACATCCATCTTAACAAATTAAATTAAATCTAAAAATATTTCAAAATATTTGATGCATTGTTATTGAATGGTTATACCGTTAATAATTAATTTATTTCATTTGTAGTTAACTAGTTGTGTTTAAATAATTTACCCTTCTAGGTTGTCTGAGTCTGGGCTTATTTATTCACTTTCTGCACTTGCTATTCTTTATATTTCAGTATAATAAGTGTACTAACATTAGTTAGAATAGCAATTTTAAAATAAATCTAAAAGCAAGTCTTGAAAAAAATAAAAAATAAATAAATAGTTTAAACGGCAACTGCTAATGAGTGGTCCTCTGCTGTCATCTACTGGATATAATGGTAATGGAAATTTTACTGCACAGTAAACTGTGTTAATGACTATGAAGAATACCATTATGATGATGTTTAAGGAGGATAGCATCGCTAGCTAGCTAACATTAGCCTAAACAGTTATGTATCATAACTGTTTAGGCTAATGTTAGCTAGCTAGCGATGCTAAGTATCTTATGCAGTTGGAACTGCTCCGTCTAGCCCCCCAAAAACTACAAATAAAAACAAAAAACAATGATTACCATAGTAAAACTATGGTAACCACAAATTAACCATGGTTTTACTACACTAACTATAGTTTAACCATGGTTATTTGTAGTAAAACTGTCAATATGCCTAAAACATGGTTACTAGACTTTTACTATAATAAAACCATGATTAATTTTGCCAAGGGCCCCATTTCCAGCCCTGCTCATATCACAACTGAAAGCTGACCAAACACAACAAGCTTTTTTTCTGTAAGCCATTCCTCTGCTGTGACAGTATGAGTGAAGTCATTTGATCCAGCTGCAGGACACAAGCCATTTCATTTATTAGGGACAGCAGTATGACTGTGAGTTTAAATGGCTTCTATTGTTCTGTTGTGCTCCCCACACACACACACACACACAGCTGACGCGGCTCTATCACTACATGTACGGAGCGTTTGGCTGAATTGTTGAATACAGGGAGATGGACTCAAAAAGTTCAAGGGAAAGAGATACAGCTGTCACTCCTTGTTGTAACACGCCCACACATCCATTCATCATCAGCCAATCAGTGTTCAGCAAACAGGTACTGTGACAGATACCACACCTATGACAGGCACCAGCACGTGGAAGAAAGAGCGAGACGCTGGAGATTAGAAACAAAGAGTCTGTAGTGGTGTAAGGAAGACTGTCGTCAATTACAAGGAGAAAAAAAAAGACTGGGACTGGTTCAAGAATCTGAATGCAGTTCCTGTGGATTACTTTGGAAAGGGCACTGAAAGTTTAGATCAGCAAAGAAACAATATAACAAGGACTCACTGTCTGAGAAGAGGAGAGACGCAGAATAAAGAGTGTGGAGGATGGCCACATGGCTGAATGAAGTCCAGAAGCATCCAGCCCTGTATGTCTTGTGCTGTTCTGTAACCTTCAGGATCCTTCACAGGTTCCTGCAGACTGTGCCCAGTCCCGGGACAGTGGACACAGACCCCTGGAGGACGTGGAAATGGAGGAACCTCTCAGTGTCACTCATCCACTCACTGCTGACTGGCATCTGGGCCGTCACCTGGTGAGCTGTTTTTGTTTATTCATTCATTTTTTTATATACATGATCAATATTTCGGCTTTGTCTTCCAGTGAAAATATCTATACATCATTAAAATGTCATTAAATCATCTCATTTTTATTCATTTGTAAATTATAATTTTACCTGAGAGGCAAAATAATAATAATAAAAATAACTTGTTTTGGAGCTCAGGTTTAAATTTATATTTTTTTGTTGTTGTTGTTATTAAGCTATTAGTTATTTTTCTTTTTGTAGGCATGAAAGGAATGCTTTTGCATGAACCATAAAAATCTGAAAATTATTTTGTATGACATTAGTTTTAATATTTTTATTAATAGTTTTATTTAATTCTGAAATTCATTTAATTGTTTACATCAAAAAAAAAAAAGTCTAATAAATTGCCCTAGAATATTCATCATATTTTAAGGATGTTTAAACATTTTTTTACAACTCAAAATACCGAGTAAGACACTGCAGAGGTTCTGTACATATAGAGTCAAAGCACATTATAATTCTTTTGTTAATATCTTAATAGCTTGTGGTTATTGTTAGATGTTGTTATATAGTTTGTACTAAAAGCCATGTCTAAGAATAAACAAAAGTTATTGAATGTTCATGAACAGCACTTAACTTTCAGTTACTGATCTCTCAGTTTGGAAACAGGAAAAACCTGCTGGACAGGCATGAATGAGAGTTACATGAGAATGAGAAATTTCACCATTCTTATTGTCATAGAATGAATCATCCCTCAAACCAAGCAAGAGTTTCACCAATGTGGGTGTTTTTGACTTTTATCAGCAATGGATTTTTTTTTCACTCTCTTTTGTGTTGTTTGGTGTCAGTTTCTGAGCACATGCCTGTTATATTTTGATCTTCTGGTTGATATGATCAACAGTTTGCATGAATCTGTGTCCCGACAGTGTCATACAGCATCCCGTGATGGTGCATGAAATCCACTCCACCTACACCCCATCAGCATACATGCTAGTCGTCGTCTCCTCTGGTCAGTAAACACATCAGCAGACATCAAAAACACACTGCACTATTACTATCACTAATGCAATTACTGTCATACAGTACTGCACACATGCAACACAGTTAACCCAGACCACACAAGTAAGTATGTAGCTCACATATAATTTATCTGATTCTCACGTTCTCCTGCAAGTTCAACCATGTAGAAATCCCTGTCCTGCCTCTGTGTCACCCTGATCTCCTGATAAGAGTTTAAGTTGCTCTTTGACTCAGGTTTTTGGAATGATATTGTAGAAAAATAACTAAGATCTTAAAAACGATGTTTCTCTCACAGATTTTAAATAGTTAAAGCTGGAGTTGTCTGTTATAAGCTACCATACCTGCATTTTTATTGAAAAATAAAATAAAATGTTGTGACATATTACATTTTTTTATATATTAAACAGTTTAAAATAATGCTCTCTGTTAATATTTTTTAAAAGCTGAATTTTCAGCAGTCATTACTCCAGTGTCACATGATGCTTCAGAAATCATTCTAATATGCTCATTTAGTGCTTAAGAAACATTTCTTATTATAAAAGTTGAAAACAGTTGTGCTGCCAAATATTTAATAACGGTGATATATATTTTAGGATTCTTTAAGAAATAGAAAGTTCAAAATGACAGTATTTATTTGAAAAAGTGAAGATATTTGTTTCTGAAAGAAATGGATTTCTGTCACTTTTGACCAATGTAATGCATCTTTGATGAATTAAAGTAATCTTTTCTTACTGAAAAAAATAATTTGATCCCAATGGTAGTACATAATACTAAAAAGATTTATCCCCAGATTCATCTGCGAGTCTTATCTATAGAAACTGTTTCAAGCTGACACATTTAACACTGATTGAGTGACCCTACGGTAAACCTGTTCCACATACAGGGACGGGAAATGGACCGATATAAAATGAAATCCCTCTTGTAACAAAACAATTTATTTTTAAAGGTTTTGTATGGTCAGTAAATTCAGCATTGATCTCCTTCAACAGGCTACTTCATTCAGGATGCTGGTGACATTATTTTTAGTGGCTACGCAAAAGCATCTTGGGAGTTTTTACTTCACCATGTTATGGTAAGTCAATGCACGGGTTATGACACAAGACAATGAATTTTTTTTTTAAAATGCTTTGTGAAGTCTTAAAAATTCTAACCTAAAAACCATAAAAACCTGGGCATTGTCACAGCTTGTTCCCGATGGAAAAACTCGAGATTCAGGACCAAGTTCTTGAGCAATAAAATTATTCATTTTGAACAGGTAGAGTGGGCTCAGCTGAGGGGTGTATGGACTGCCACGATGATTGCTTGTACATCATTCTCGCTTTTACTTAAGGGAAATTTACCTTCGGAACTTTGTCCTTTTTTCATTGCTTGTTTGGCAAGGCCCAAACCTGAAAAAAGACATTACACACTCTATAAGCAACAAAATCAGAGAAAATAAGTGTTACTCGGTTATCATTCAGATACATGTACATATTTACAACAGAAAATGAGTAGAACATCCAAAAAACACTTACAAAAAACACTTGTTTAGTTTCTATTTGTGTCTGTGGATTTAAATTAAAATATTTATCTTGAAAGAGCTTTTCTCATGCACTTAACCAGAAATCTCCACTTCAGTAGCACTTACATAAAAACCTCACACTTTTATTTCTATCTATCTTCTGAACGAGTTGACACGGAGGTTTATTCATAGATCATTTGCCTAACTAAAAAAGTTTCTTCCTAAAAACATTCATCAATTCATTCATTGGCTTTTAACAGTATTTTCAGATTTATGGAGTGATCCAAAAAAAAAAAAAAAAAAGAAAAAAACACCGACTGTAATATAATGTAACAAAATGAAACAAGATTTTTGAAACTGCATTTTGAAGATTCAAGACTTTTTGAACCCTCTGCACTCCCTCCACTCACCATCATGGACAGCACTGTGACAACAGAAGAGTCATTCATGGTCCTGTATATTATATATATATATATATAAATATATATATACATTTTTATATATTGTTATTTCCTATTTACTTATTCTACTTTTATTCTTTTTATTATCTCTTGTCTTGTCTTATCTTGTCCCTGTCATTCTGTTTGTGCTGTGGAAGCTTCTGTCACCAAATAAATGTATGTCTAAACATACCTGGCAATAAAGCTCTTTCTAATTCTGATTCAGTGTTTAGATTTCTCTTCTGGAGATGTATGCTAATTAGTGCATATTTAATTAGATAAATATGTCAGAAAATATGCAATACAAGAACTATTGATAATTGACTTGTAATCACATTTGCAGGGATCTCCGAAGTGAAAGTCATCATAGATTGTTGAACTTTTATAGTGGTGAATGGAAACTACAAGAAAGATTCTTATTTGCTTTTCCATTTGCTCCAGTAGCCAAAAAATAAAATAAATTCCATGATAGAATTTGTATAACTTTACACAGAAGATTTTGTTGATGTTGTTGTTGTTGTTGTGACATTATGTCAGTCGGAAGAAATTTGTCAAATTTTCTGTCACTCTCTCGAACACTGTATATTAGAAACACACAGCAGTGTTGACCAGTTTTCTGTCATTTATCCAGTGAAGAAAGCACAAAGTATACTGTTGCTAGATTTACAATGTTTATAACTGCATCCTCACAAGGATCCATTCTTTATGTAGTCAATCATATCTATTCATGTTTTGTGTAAACTGTAAATCTGTTCTGTTCTCCTGTAGGTGATCTGGTGTTTCCTGTACGCTGTGTTCACTCATCAGTATGTGGCAGGCGCAGTGGTGGCTTTATTTGTGGAGGTGAACAGTGTGTTCCTACACACACGTTTATTGCTCAAACTGGCTAAGGTGGCCCACAACTCTTTCATCTACACCGTTAACAAACTGTTAAATGTGTTGACCTACATGACCTTCCGGCTCGGAGCACAGTTTTACCTCACCTGGTATCTAATACACCACTACTCAACGTTGGATCATGCCCTCTACTTCCTGATAACCATGATGCTCATGAACATCATGATTCTCATCTACTTCTACCGCCTCCTGCGAACCGACTTCTTCAGCAAGAGGCATCCTCACAACAGTGGTCGTAAATTTGCTGAGGACTAAACCTAACACAAAATGTATCCATCGATGCCTGTACCGAATGAGCAAACCTCACCAGAGAGAGTCTGATGTGAACCAGAGACATTTAAAAGGTTTTCATATGTTAGAATAAAACTTAAACTCAATAAACAACTTTAAAGTCAAGTCAAGTCACCTTTATTTATATAGCGCAAATTGTTTAAGGACCTGTTAGCACAGACGGGTTTTTACACTGCAAAAAGGTTTTCTTGCTCAATATCTTGTTTTCAAGTATCAAATGTCTAAACATATTATAAAAGATTTACTTAAGCAAAATGACTTTAGATTTTAAAGGTACAGTTCGCCAAAAAATGAAAATGTGCTGTACTCAACTTCTTGTTATCCAAGTATATGAGTTTGTTTCTTCATTGGAATAGATTTGGAGAAATTTAGCATTACATCACTTGCTCACTAATAGATCCTCTACAGTGAATGGGTGCCGTCAGAATCATAGATATGTATGGGTCAGACGGAGTTAACAGATGATAAAAACATCACAATAATCTATATGACTCGAGATCCATCAGTTAACTACACTCTCGGAAAAAAAGGTACAAAAGTTGTCACTGTACCTTTTCAAATTCATTTTTTTCTAAGAGAGTAATTGTGGCGCAAAAAGCTATGTGTTTGTAAGAAACAAATCCATCTTTAATGCATTTAACTTTAAACTGTTGCTTCTGGTCAAAATAGAATCCTCTATAGATAATATTGCTTTCTCCAGTAAAAAAACAAAAGTCCATTCCCGGTTCGTCCTGTCACATCAAAATCCACTGACAGTTTCAGGCTGTTTTGGCTTGTAAATGGCATTTAATCTCTGCTTATTTCTGTTCTGATTCACACTAAATGACTTTTTCACTGGAGAAAGCAATATTATGCATAAATGCAATGTATATTCGTGAAATAAACAGTTTGAAGCTACAAATGTCTTGATGGATTTGTTGATAATGAACACATTTTTTTCCAATTCTGTTCCAATGATGATACAAATTCAAACTGGCCCAAAGGCAAGTAAATTTGTCTTAATTTTTGCATGAACTATCCCTTTAAGTATTCTGTTAGATGGTAAATGTTCAGTTTTTTTGTTGTTGTTGTTGTTGTTTTTGCAAAATTAACTATTTAAAAAAATAATAAAAATTAAAAAAAACATCTGCCAGTGGGATAACAATAATAAACTTGATTTCCCTTTGAGTTTCATATAAAATTGGCAGATACTTTTTTAGATAACAATACTTAATATGTGATTTAAGAAATTTTGCTTTTCACATAAGCTTGATTTAATAATTCTTAGCCTCTTTTTTTTACTAGAAAACAACAATCAATATTGAGACAAAAACTTTCAAAGAAGAGGCAATGCAGGGATTGACAGTACAAAACATGGGATTTGTCAAAAATAAAATATATTGAATTATCAACATTATGATAGCATTTGGTTCAATTTATCCACTTTATTTTTCAATGTGGAAGTAAGATATTTTCTGTGAATATTTGATACTTCTGATTCATTAGCAACTGTATAACGAGAAGAATAACAAAATCCAGAAACGGTAAAACTGTTTGCACTACAAACCAGTGTTTTCATAATTAAGATAATACATTACATAAAATGGTAAGACGCACCAGTTTGTATTATCAAGCAGCAAAACAAGATATTAATACTAATATTCCAAAACTTTCTGAAAATACGAGAATTAACTGCACAATTACTAGAAATCTGTACCTTGAATATTATACAATTTGCATACATACAAAATTTGTGGAAAGATACATGTTTCCAACTCTGACTTTGAACCAATTCTGTATACTGGCCCTACTATGGAGTGTGTGCAAGAGAGTGAGCAATAAGTTGCTGGCTACAGCTCACTTAAAGGGTTAGTTTACCCAAAAATGAAAATTAGACCCTCGAAACATCCAAGGTGTATATGACTTTCTTTTTTCAGACGAATCCAGTCGGGGTTAAATTAAAAATTGTCCTGGCCATTCCAAGCTCGATCATTGCAGAAAGTGAGTGTTTCAGTTGAACTGTGAACAAGTTGTCAAATAAAGTGTGCACATCCATAATAAAATGTTATATAAAACATATTATGACCTGATAAATTGACATAGTTATTAAAAGGAAAACTCCCTGTTTCCTTCCAATTTTCTGAAATTATTATTATTTTTGACTAGATAAACAGTACACCACTCTGGGATATCATTCCCCTCAATGTCCGGACTGTCTGAAATATATGGTCCTATTTGACCAGTATGTCTTTGATTTCAGATAGCTCTAAAAAGAAAACTCCCTGTTTTCACAAACCAGTTTCAATTTAGATTGACAGTTCACTACCCCAGGGTGTCGCTCAGCCAGTTTCAGCACTGTCTGATGTTGCATTACATAATAAAAGCCCAACAAAAACTCATATATGACCAGTTTTGTCTAAATTCAGATAGCTTTATAAAGAAAACTCCCATTCCACAAACCGGTTTCAATTTAGATTGACAGTTCACGACCCCAGGGTGTCACTCAACCAGTTTCAGGACTGTCTAATGTTGCATTACAAACTAAAAGCCATCCAAAAACTCATATTCTACCTGTTCTGCCTGTGATTTTGAATAGCTCTAAAAAGGAAACTCCTTGTTTCCACAGAAAAAATTAAATTTAGATTAACAGTCAACTGCCCCAGGGTGTCACTCAGCCAGTTTCAGGACGATCTGATGTTGCATTATAAAATAAAAGCCCTCAAGAATGTATTTTGTACTGTTTATCTAAAGTGAAACTTTTTTTTTTTTTGTGGAATCTGGGAGTTTTTTTTTTCTTTTTATAAAGTGAATTTCAAAGACAATTCTTTTTTTTTTTAAAGGTTTTATTTTATTTCTCATCAGACAGCTGTTTTCATCTTACTTGGAAATTCTACATGTAATATTACTCAACAAATTAAGTTTCATGTTATCAGACAGTTTTTTTTAACATATTATATATAAAAAAAGTATCATTCATATCAGACCTTTTAAAATTAATATTTATTTAATACAAGATCTTTTTAAAAGTATTTAATCATGTCATTCAGACCTATTCAAAATTCATTCATTCATCATAGAAAGAGAAAATGGCTCAATAAATGAAAGCCAAAGAGTTTTTACATGCCATTACCATAATGAGTCGAATAATAGAAAAGAGTGGAAGAGTCGCGCAAGTAGCGCTTTATTTGACGACTTGTGGACTGTTCAACTGAAACAGTCGCTGACTGCAATGATAGCCAGGAATTTTTTATATAACTCCTACTGGATTCGTCTGAAAGAAGAAAGTCATATACACCTAGGATGCTTCGAGGGTGAGTAAAACACAAGCTCATTTTCATTTTGGGTGAACTAACCCCTTAACAGCCACCGGTGTCGCTAATTACAAGGGTTTTTGAATTCTACAAAGAGCCCTTCAACAGCTAAATATCAGTAATTGTGGAGTTAATCTTTACTGTTGAAAGTGAAATAGCTTGAGCCATCCTCTTATAGGACTAGGCGGTATGACAATAGTTTTGCAGGACTACTTAATTTTTGACCCGCTGATAAAGAAACGATAAAGGAGCTATAACAAAACAAGAAAAATAAAAAGTGAGAGTGACATTCAGTCAAGTATGGTGACCCATACTCAGAACTCGTGCTCTGCATTTAACCCATCCAAAGTGCACACACACAGAGCAGTGAACACACACACACAGCAGTGAGCAGCCATTTATGCTGCGGCGCCCAGGGAGCAGTTGGGTGTTCATACCTTGCTCAAGGGCACATAAGTCATGGTATTGCTGGCCCAAGACTCAAACCCACAACCCACAACCCTAGGGTTAGGAGTCAAACTCTCTAACCACTAGGCCACGACTTCCCACATCCCCATAATGCATTGCCATACTTCCCTATAAAGCATTGGCATGCTTAATGATATTCAAGTAAACAGTCATTTGTCTTAATTGAACAAGAAAGGAGAAGAAATATGGATCAATATATTGTCTAGTGTTAGGGCTAAATTTTTTTTAAGTTGTTCAATTAGGGAAAAGTGTTTCTCAGTTTTATGTATCTAACTCCAGTATTACTAAATGTAATGGCACGGTCTCTTGCACTACGAATGATTGCTTTAAAATATTGTTTGTATTTTCTAATTACTTGTATTTTAATTAAATACATTTATCACACCAGTATTTTTGATGAACAAGTATTTGTAATTTGTAACAAAATCCTTTTTGACGTATTTATGTCCATCTCTGAAGCAATGTTGAATCTATAGGGGGCAGTGGAGTAAACTGTCATCTTAATCTAAGAAACTGCACCATTTGTGAAGTAAAACTATATCAATGATTGCATTTTATTATAAAATACATTAAAGCATTTTTACAAAATGCTGACTATGTGGTAAAGTGTGTCAGATCATGCTAATACTCAAATCATACAACAAGCTTTGCATCCAAATGCAGAAATTACATCAGCCTCATACATTCTCATCCTCATCCTTCTGAAGGACTACTGGTCGACATATGTTAGACATGATTCATCTGCAAACACAGCTACTTCAGCACTGCAGAAAGGAGCAACACTTCATAACATCCCTGAATTCCCTGGGAATTTTGCTTTATTACATAAAACAGAATATTAATTATTTTTTCTGGCCTGTTATAGATATCTTTAGGAAAATGCAAATAATGTCCAACAACACAAGATTTTGTAATAGAGATTAGTTTGCATCTTATGTAATTCGGGAGTCTTTAACCTTTTTAAGGCTGGGAATCCCGTGGTGGAGAGACTCCGGTACTCCCTGTAGAAGAAAAAGTGTTTTAAGGCCAACCTAAAATGTATATTTACTTGACCCTATAACTAGTTTTCATACAGGGACTAATAAAAATTAACATTAAGCAACTAACTTTTGCTTTCATTAACTTAATACTGCATTTCATTTAGCATGTTTTACAGTTTGAGATTAAAAAAAAAAAAAAAACCCTGCCCTGCTCTCACAGTGTACTAAAAAACATCTACAGAATGTAACATCTGAAAACTGAATTAATGAAATCAATCCACAAATCAAGTCATTTTAGTGCACAAAATTAAATTATATGGATTAATTACAATAATTGATACATTTAATACATCAGTTTAATACAACGGTTGTAATTTAAATTTAAAATTTCAACTTGCTGATGCTCTGGTTAACTACGGTTTAATAATTCTATGAACACTTTTTTTGGTAGAAGAAAAAAAAAAAAAAAAAAAAAATTCTCAAACCTTTAAATTCCAGAAATGTAAACAAATAAAGCCACAAAACACAAAAATTGTTTTACAAACATTTATTCTTCTGTACATCTGACCAAGAGCTCTTTAGATGATGCCAATCTGCAAGAAAAAGATGACAATCAGCACAGGTCGGAGAACAAATGTTTTGCAAAAGAACAAATAACGCATCAGTGGTTCTTCTAAATGCATCAAACATTCAGGCAGAAACTCAGTTTACATTTGCAGAGGCTGAAGATTTCCTATCTTCAAACATTTATATTCACTAATTTACCTTGTTTGCAACATCCAAAGCATCGTAATCTGGTGCAAGACGAACGTATGCCTTCTTTTCACCATCAGGCCTGCAGGAAACGATAAATAAAGCATTCAGAATGAATAACAAATCTGACAATGCCTTTCCTCAGTATCAGTGGATCCTTTGAGAACATTACACTTCAGAATAATGATCATTTTTGCATAATTACTCAATATATGAAAGCTCCCTGGATATTTCTGTTGAAATTGATAAAGCTACTTTTCAAACTTAACCCAAACTGGAAGAATGTGTGTTTTAAAATTAAATTAAAAACTATTAAGGATATTTTTTCTTTCATAATTATTTACTTAATCATTTATAATATTATAAGAGATACACTCATTGTTTCATTTGATTTAGTTTTTAATATATTAACAATCATTTAAGTATTTTTTTTAGAGAACCACTACTTTAAAAGACTTGAATAAACCAGGTTCTACCTGATCAGTGTGTTGACTTTAGCCACATCGATGTCGTACAGTTTCTTGACAGCGTGTTTAATCTGATGCTTGTTAGCCTTGACGTCAACAATGAACACCAGAGTGTTGTTGTCCTCAATCTTCTTCATGGCTGACTCGGTGGTCAGGGGGAACTTGATGATGGCATAATGGTCCAACCTGCCAGAACATATCCATTTTAAACTCATGCAAGTTCTAAACATTGTATGTATGCTTTAGTTTCAACTACATCTCAATGCTGAAATGAGGATGCATCAGTGTTTAAAAATTGTAATCATATAAATTCATGCTTTGATCGCAATTCCCATCATTTGCATCCTAAAAGGAAGCCCAATTTCAAGACTATTGGACATTTGTAAACCATAATTCATCACAATCGGAATTTTAGAGAAAAAGAGACTCACTTGTTTCTGCGTGGAGCACTCTTCCTAGGGTACTTAGGCTGCCTCCTCAGACGCAGGGTCTTGGGCCGGTGGAAGGTCGGGGTGGTCCTGATCTTCTTCTTCCTCTGGCTGTGGACACCCTTCAGCACAGCCTTCTTGGCTTTAAGGGCCTTGGACTTGGCCTCAGTCTTGGCCGGGACAGCTGTAGAAACATTTTAACAATTATGACCATGCCATATTAACAAACCAGTCTATATGGCATACAATGAATGAGTATAAAGTTGTCCAAACTGCATTTTCAAGCATTTAATTGCGTTACAATAAAAAATTGTTAGACTTTCAAAAGGCACGTCATATGTAATGGTTATCACCGTGTTTACATTCAGACAGCAGCTATAAAACGCACAAGAATTTCACACAAATGTGATTTAAATTTTAAAACAATATTGCTCTCGGGGCTGATTTAAAGACTCCCGTAAATTGATTGGTAATGAATGCTAAATGGACAGATGTGGGTAGCCACGTGTGTGGGACTTGCTAACGATGACAAGCTGTCATTTACTTATATTTTACTGTGTACAATCCAAGTAGAACGTAAACAACCAATTTATGATAACTGGCTAATGGGGTTAACACTCGGGACAGTCTGATATAACGAGGCTGCGAGAGCGTGCAGCTAGCTTGTTAGCCGCGGTTATTACTAAGCACGTCTCACTCCGGCACTTCTGGCATCAAAAACAATGTTATTTCACTCCAGACGCCTAATTTAACAGCTAGACACAAACATACATACATCAGCTACATTTAAGCGAAAACGCAGCTGTATATAATCATAATAAACGTAATTTTTATACAATTAACTCTATAAACCTAACGCACCTTCCTTCTTCGCCTTCGGTGCCATGTTGGGAAAGGAAGAACGAGAGGGGTTTCCTTCAGTATATCGCAGGGGTTCACGTTAACATGCGCAGTCATCGCGAGAACATCACAAGGCATCATGGGTTCTGTAGTCCACGTGCACGCTGTAAATATCGAGCGCAGCCACAGCAGAGCGGGGCTTATGAGGAGCACAGTCACGCAGTGAAAGCCAAAAGTTACTTTTAAACGATTACTTTTTTTGTATTGTTTAATGCATTTGTCACAAAATAACCTAATAGCCTACTAAATAATATTTGCCTCTACAACAAAAATGTTTCGACTAAATAAAGTTAGTCAAGTCTAAAATAGACTACTTGTAGAAAAATTTTACAAAAAGCCTTCTTCCTTTTAAGGTAAGTTGTATTTATTTATAATTCCATAAATATTCATTGGTATTGCCTTTTAAATATCGGCGTTTATTTGTCATTAATTGTTGGTGTTATTTACTGTTTTTATTTTAATATATTATCGTTGTTGTTATTATTATGTTTATTGATCCCACTAGTCACCGGACAGAATGGTTGAGCGTTTGCTCTTGTTAAAGCTCTCACATGATGAACTCTCTACCCCCTGTGAAAGGAAACAGGATCATCTGTGAACTCCCTTTGGTAACACTTTTATATGAGATATTCATTTTGTCGAAACACATTCATTTTAGAAGATTACTGTTTTTAATCACCTAGTGAGTGTTATAAACTGTACTCAGATGGACAGGATTATTATGTGAAAGGTGTTCTTTTCTTTGTTTTGTCTTGTTGTAATTTTTTTAAGTTGAACCTAACATATCTCTATTGGTCTATTATTCAGTACTTTACAAGGGATGCTGCAGTGCACACCAAAGATGGCTTCAATATTACCGTTAAAGATGCATGTCAAGGACAGAAAACAGGGTGAGACACTCTTTTTCTCTCTTTCACACAAATATAGAAACATTTGTTTTGCTATTATAGAGGGGGGTTGCTGGCCCACACAATGCAGACAAAACTTCCTAAACGCATTCAGAGTGGTTACAGATACAGATGTGTAATGTACTATATGAACATTATTTTACTGTAAACGTTAATTTCCAGATTGAATGTAGCCAAGGTCATTGTTGTTGGTGATGTAGGAGTTGGAAAGACCTGTTTAATAAACCGGTAAAAGTTTCTAATGTTAATTTAATAATAATAATAATAATATGTGTAAAAATGCTTGAGTGACTACATTTGTTATTTATGTTGTCAAGATTCTGCAAAGACTCATTTGACAAGACATACAAAGCAACTATTGGAGTGGATTTTGAGATGGAGAGATTTGAGGTCCTCGGGGTGCCCTTCAGTTTGCAGTTGTGAGTTTGGTGTTTTTTTTTATTTTTATTAAACAGTCGTCATATGGTTGCATCCTTTGATCACAAGTCTCTTTCTCACTGCAGGTGGGACACAGCAGGTCAGGAAAGATTCAGATGCATTGCATCCACATACTACAGAGGAGCTCAAGGTAATAAAACAGACTATATTAAGCATACTCTTACTGTTTATTTGTGACATTCAGTAAAGAAAATCCATTTTTATTTTCCAGCCATCATTGTTGTCTTTGACCTGAGCAATTATAGCTCTTTGGATCATGCAAGGTACAGTATGACCACTAATTTGGTTTGAAAGACTGCCTGAATAGTCATGAATCCTGTCTGCTTTCTCCAACTTGTCTCTGTTTATTCAGAGAGTGGCTTGAAGATGCCATGAGAGACAATGACCCATCTAGTGTTCTCCTCTTCCTCGTGGGAACCAAAAAGGATCTTAGTGTGAGTCATTTTCAGTTTGACTCTTCGAAGCCACACTGTGACTTTCACATGATATTGGCACAGAAGGGTCGCATTAACTTTTTCATAAAGAAAAAAGAATACGGATGCATGAAATGACATTGGCAATCCCAAGATGGATGTAACTAGATGAATCTTTCTCTCCCATAGCACCCAGAGCAGTTGGCTGTAATGGAGCAAGAAGCCGTTCGGATCTCAGAGGAAATCAGAGCCGAGTATTGGGCCGTGTCTGCGCTGTCAGGTAGACTTTAACCACAGGTGTTTTCTTTGCAATTAAACTAGTTTTGTCTGAGCTGATGTCAGAAATACTTGAGTTCAAAAGCAGTTCAAAATAATATCCAAAGGTAGTTTCAAACATAAAAGGTATTGCAAAGGCAAATAAATATACAGTAAGAACAGCATTATTGTGAAATATTGATAAACTACTATTCAAAAGTTGCAAGATACTTCTTTCAGAAACATTGACAAATCTGAATGACTCTGAAATGACATATGACATGACATGACATGTATTATTTCTGTTGTCCTTTACAGGGGAAAGTGTGAGAGATTTTTTCCTACGGGTTGCATCGCTTACATTTGAGGCGACTGTGTTATCTGAGATGGAGAGGAACAACTCTAGACAAGCAAGTGATATTGTCAGTAAGTCCTCTTTCATTACATCTTAATATAGCTAATTTTAAACATTTTATATCTATGTTGAACCCTGATTTCACCATGGCCATACAGAAAAGAATATTTGCATCTTTTCTTCACAGAAATCTCGAACAATTGTGATGAAAACTTTAAGAAGAGGCAATCCAGCTGCTGTCGTTGACAAAGTATGTAATGTTCAAATGGCCATAGAAGTGATCCTTGTGTACAGACTTTGGGATGATGTCCCATAATGCCCAGATGAACATCTTTGAAGATAAAAATAATACACACAGAGGACTTGGCCAGTGAGATGAGGGGATCTCTACAAGAATTCATCTGAAAGTGAAGTTTGAAATGTAATCAGAAGTGTACTAATGAATCCATGATATATTCCATGTGTTTTTTAAGTTATGAATTTGAATGCATTTTTCAATATCATAACTGTATTACATGATTATTATCTGGATACACATTAATTTAGTTCGTCATAGAGTAGACTATCAAATAACCAGGATCAAGTCAGTGATTTTGTACAAAAACGTGTTAATTTTTTGTTCCAAGCAGTGTCATATAATGATTTAAATCTGTAAATCTACCTAGAAATAATTTCAAGTCTATTACATAAAGCGATGCAAATCCCTGCAATTTGATGGTAATGAGTTGTGCCTTCATATTTGCTTTTTCCTAGCAAACAGCAGTGTTTATGTGCAGAATACTTAAGAGGTCACATGAAATGCCCTCCTGGCGGTTCTGAATGGATATTTAGTAAATGTAGCCCTTGTTTTTTCATTGCATCATGAGTTTCTCTGGCTAATATGATACATATGCCAGCACTCATGACCACAGGCTCTGCTGCCGTCTACACGACACAAGATTCCCATTGCGAGCTAAATGGAAGGTTTGTTAAGACGTAAATGGAGAAGTGTCACTGTGAAGCAAACATGAGCAGCTCAGCAAACATCCCACTTCAACGGTTATATTCTGTAATGAAACGTCCCCTCAAGTCTACATGAGAGAATAAAGGTTAAAAATGCCAGAAAGGTATTGTTGGTTTTTTTGTCCACTAGTAGCGGTGTCTTACATTTGACAGTTTGTGGAAGCGACTTGTGTCTCTTAAGGCATTGCAATTCCAACAAAAGTCACAAGGAAAGCTTCATAACAGAGTCTCTTTAGTTGCATCTTAAAATCACAGCTGTCTGAAATTTAGTAACTGAAGCACGAAGACGATCGCGCTTTACTAACTGAAATCAGCATGGACTGTTAAGAAACATGCTTAAAGCGAATGAAAACACTTGAATCAGATGGGTTTCATTTTGACAACTTTATCAAAGGAAAGAAACTAAATGGATGTCATCAGTGAAATGCACTGAACGATTTAGACACTTAGCTCACTTCCTGACCTGAAGGCATCGTTTAGCCTCAGTACTAAAAGAACACATGATCAGGTCAGAAACACTTCCCAGAAATTAGAAGATTCTCTATACTGGAGGTGGTGGGGGAATCAGAACTGTTTGGTGTGTGAAAATATTGTTACAGTATAAGGAGCCTGTTCATAAAGTGCATTTCGCTTAAATGTCACAATTTCTGTCTATAGTGATACATGGGACTGTACATGAAGGAAAGACACTGTTCAAAACAGCATATGTGGAAGGAAGTCTGGCCCAGCAAAGACACATTCACAAACACAAACAGCCCCCAAACTGAAAAAGCAAAAAAAAAAAAAAAAAAAACTGATCAGAGAGTCGTCAGTATCTAGCACAGTAGTTCAGTTTTCTTGTAGAAGCACATTATGAGAAATAATGTATGATTCTGAACTTGGAAAAACTCAAAGATGACCTTGAAAATAGAATTTTTCAAAGTTCTGAATTTGAAATGCATATGTTCTGATCACCGTAACTGCCCCCAAAAAACTATATTTACAGGATCTCTTTCAAAGTCGCATACTTCATTTTTGTTTTAGCTGATAAATGAATTGCTAAATAGCTTTACAGATCTCCCCAGTGCTTAATTCTTTGTGTAACAGCTCAACAGAACACAGATTATGAATCATTACAGTGCCCTGGTTCATACTGAAACGGGGTTTTATTTAAATGTTTAAACCAGATACAGGAAAGAAAAGCTCTCTGAGTGGGACTGAACTAATGATCTTATGCTGATTGTATACCAGCTCGCATGGGCACAAATCATGCAACGTCTCATGCTAGAAGCCTTCCCTTTTAAATTTAGATAAAAAAACTGAAATGAAAAATGGGGTGCATCACGCACATTCTTAAAAAAAAGAAAAAGGAAAACCCTTGTGACAAACGTTTCTTGTAGGTCCATTTCCTAATCTGTTTGTCATCAGCACATTTCAAGTGTCTGTCTTTGTATCAGTAGCTCTGAATGACTCAAAGAAATACTTCTAGCAGCGAAAGAGCAAAAGACGGAGGGCGAGAGATGGGATGTGGATGGACTGGGTTTTATATGAAATGTCTGAACACCCCTCTTCCCTACTCCTATCGGTCCGTCTCGTCCAAGAGGGGAGTGGCGTCTCCGGCGATGGACATGGGTGTGCTCTCGATCATGGGGCTGGGTGAAGGTCGGGGCGTCATGCGGGGCGTCTTTTGCTTGCGCCGCTCGGCTTCTTTCTCCTGCAGCCACTGTTCAGCCATTTTCCCCCAATCCACAGCAGTGTGGGAACTTGTCCTGCAGGGAACACAGACAACAGTTTTAGTACTTTACTCTGTCATGGATAATGTACAAAGCACAGACGCCGATATAACCACAGCTTGGTTTTGCATTGTGAAAGGAGTAGTAGCACTCACTTGGCTGTGGCGTCCGCACTCTCGATGACGAGGATGATGGGGTGGAGGACGAACGCTGGTGGTGTCCGTGTGAGGACTGCGGGGTGCTGCTGGGATACTGGGGCGTGGTCATGGCCTGCTGCTGCCCAGGTGTGGTGTAAGAGTAGCTGGGCGTCATCATGGGTGTGGCCATTGGCTGCTGGGGCGTTGCAAACACCTTGAAAAAACAGGAAAAGAAGGAATATGAAATTTTAGCAGACCTGGTTTTAAATCAATTCGTTGAATATGTGACCGAGTGCAAAGGTGCAGGTTTCTTACATGATAAGCGCTGCTGCTGCCGCCACCTCCTGCACTGCTGCCGCCACTGTAACCATACTGACTGGAGGCCCACTGGGCCGGCGTCGTGTTAGGATTCTGGCCCTGGCCTGTAACCGCCGCTATGGCGTTGAACATCTGGGATGTCATGTTTCGTGGGAGAGCATTGACGGCTCGAGTCAAGTCTGAGAGCGAGGGGAAAGATTTTAAAATACATTTCTGAGAAGAGTTACTTCAGAAAATCCCTGTTGTTTTGAGGGAAGACATGAGCATGTCTGACATACTGGCAATGTTGATGTTGGCAGGTGTGGCGTTCACTGATGCTGGGGTTCTTGTTCTGCTGCTGGTCGGTGTGACTCCTTTAGAGAGGCAATGAAAACATTACGTTACAAGGAAAAAGAACAATGCTAGGCTAGAGCGGGAGTGCAGATGGAGACTACTAACCCGGCACAGGATCCTGGTAGTGGTCTTTGAACCAGCGGAAGAGACCATTGACTGTAGGGAACATCTGAGAGCGATACCTAAAGCCATCTGGAGTGATGGTTACATACTCTATCCTACAAAAAAACAAAAGCAAACATTGACGAATGCAAGTTGTGTCCTGCTTTGCTAGGGTAATGAGGGTTACCTTGGCTTCCCTCTCGGCTGGTAACCCAGCAGAAATTTGCCTGGCATGTCTCTACAAGCTGAAACGAAGTAGGGGATGAATGTCGGCTTCTCTTTTTTGGACCTCATGAGAATCTCCTCCATTTTCTGTACAAAGGCAAGAAAGGATGAATGCACAACTGTACAAACTGTAGGGGGCATTTTATCAATTTAATAATTTAATAATACCATAAATCAAGATAAAAAGAAAAGGAAAAGTGTAGGTGCTCAGAATGATAACAGACCTTCCTATCACCTCCATTGCACTCCTGGAAGTACTTGTGGCCGAGCAGATCTCGTGCAAATGCAGCCATAGGCTGGATATACCTGGCTGTGATTTCATCCAGATCCTCAAACTCCTGCAGGCAATCACGACTACCGTTAGATTTCTATTTTCAAAAATCCTGTTCTTTTAACTTTCTATTCATCAGAGAATCCTGCAAAAAACAACATTATGGTCCAAAAAAAAAAGAATATTATGCAGCACAAATTTTCAACAATAAGAAATGCTCCATTGCATGCACCAAATTAGCATAATCAAATGATTTCTAATTAGTCATGTGACACTGAAGACTAGAGGAATGGCTGCTGAAAATTCAGCTTCGCAATACAGGAATAAATTAGATTTTAAAAAATATTAACATATGAAAGTTATTTAAATAACTAACAATATTTCTCTACATTAACACGCTAAATAATTGCAGCCTTGGTAAACATAAGAGGCTTCTTTCAAAAAAAAATTAAGAAATAATAAAAGTATATCTCAGACTTCAAACTTTTAAGCAACAGTTTGTGTGTGACTTACAGCAACAGCTCACCTCAGTGTTGATCCAAAGAGTATGCCCGAGGCTGAACACATTCTCTTTACCCTCCTCACGCACGTCCACATGCTGATATATCCCATCAGCCACCTTCCATGTGACCGTCAGGTGGTTCTCCCCTTTACTGCTGGGTCGAATCACCACATCACCCTGGTCCATGGATTCCATCATCTTCTCCGCCTGTTTGAAGTTGATGTTGTGGAAGGACGGGTGAGCGATCACTCGCTTAATGTAAGCTAAAGACAGAAAAGGCAAAAATCATAATACTTCAGAGAAAAAGGCACCACTTGAAAATGTATTTTGTAATCTCTCAAAGAAAAACACTGACTGGTTCTCTGCTGTTTCTTCTTTTGCTCCTCTTCCTGTTTCACATCATCTGCCTCAGCGTCAAAATCATAGTAGGTATCTTTGGGAAGCTTCCATTCATTGTTCTTGTCACTCAGGTCAGACGTTCTACAAGTGAGATCCACGTTGAACTTCTCGATGTCAATCTTCATGATGCGGCAGTGCACGGTCATGCCAACCTAACAGCAGAGAACCAGACAAAAGTCATGTCCAGAAGAGATTTTCAGATTTCCACATCCATTTTAATGCTACATATTTATGGTGTGTATTGTTTATAAACATAAACAAGATCGATTATAAAAAGCAAATATGAGATTTGCTCACTTTGACTCTCTCTTCAGGGTGCTTCACCACCTTGTCACTAAGAAACTTTGTCGGGATGAAGCCTGTGACAGCGTTATCTAACCTAGTTCTCACTCCGATGGCTTGCCCAGGGCAGGAGCCGCTGTCAAAGTGATTCCACACCTAAGAAAAACACAATATGAGATGAGATATGAACTTCACTTGTGTGCCTAAGCTAAAATTGAATTCTTTGGAAAGGTAACAGAACCAATTCCCACCTCACTGAGCTCAGGGAAGTTGTCCTGCTGGCAAAATGGACACTGCCAGAGTCCCGTCTCATCATTACGGATGGCCTGGTCGTAACTCTCACCTTCTGTGAGCTATGCCAGTCACCACACAGGTGATCAGTTTACCTAGAGGTGCGCAGAGATTTAGGAAAATATTACCAACAGTGTCAAGACTGAAACATATGAAGGAGCACCACAAATACCACTAAAGACTTTAAAGTATACAAATCTGTAGGTGTACAACTATAGATTACTCAGGGACGTTTTTAAAATATCTAAACATGCTCAGGTATTATTTACCAATATAGAAGGTCTCAGGTGTCTCTTTGGTGAGCAGGTTAAAGACCTCCTCTATGTTTGAAGGCCTGTACGGCGCTCTCAAATCTTTATATCTACAGCTAAGCTCTGCTCGAATGTCATACAGTGTAATTCCCTTATTACCATAACCCTGAAAGAAAGAAACAATAAATAACAATAAATAACCATTTAGTTAAGTCAAGTGCCATTTATGTCCTCATATGCCACTCTGCTAACAAAATATGTGGAAGTTAATTATTCAACGTTATGACAAAGCTCACCTGTCTCTCCAGCTCCTCAGCGAAGGCATCCAGATCCAGGTCCTTCAGCCTCTCTGGGTTCTCAAGAATCTCCTCTAGTGCTCCGGCTGGGTTGGCATCTTCCGCTGACTCGTCGTACTCTAGAGCATCCACTGCCATTTTACGTGCCCATTCGTATGTTTCAGGGTGCACCCGAGAACCGTCCAGGACCTCGATGTAGGAGTCAGTGCTGCAGAATGAAAGACGGTGTTATTTCATCACATCTCCTGACTGTATGCAGCATAATTCAGAGTAGGGCTGTGCGATTAATCCAAATACCATATTTTTTGGACTACAAGTCGCACCTGAGTATAAGTCGCATCAGTCCAAAAATACGTCAAAAACATATATAAGTCGCACTGGACTATAAGTCGCATTCATTTAGACCCAAGAACCAAGAAAAAACATTACCGTCTACAGCCGCGAGAGGGCGCTCTATGCTGCTCAGTGGTAGACTACAGGAGCAATGAGCAACATATAGCGCCCTCTCGCGGCTGGAGACGGTGATGTTTTCTCTTGGTTCATTTCCCTCGGTTCATGTCAAATTAATTTTGATAAATAAGTCGCACCTGACTATAAGTCGCAGGACCAGCCAAACTATGAAAAAAAGTGCGACCTTTATTCCGGAAAATACGGTAGTCATAAAATCACGATTTGAGTGTGCACGATTTCTAAATCGCTTTATAGCACGATTTTCCACGGCCCTGACCTCCCGCAGTATGCTATCTGATCCAATCAGAATGCAGTGCGCTTAGCACGAGAACAGAACAGACTGGGCATATATATGCCTAACTTCAGGTCAACACACTGTCTGTGATGCGTTTTATTTCAAAGCCCATGTTAACAGATCAGAGTGTTCACACTGCACGTGGTAAAAAGCTAGAAATAGAAACGTGCGAAAATATTTAATATCTAGCATATGAGCATAGAGAGAGTTGTGAGTGCACAGGATGCAGTTTAAGTGAGAGGAGACACGTTTTAAGTGCGCACAATCTCTCTGTGTATCTGAGCGTGCACGTCTGGTTTTGTGACAAAGCAAAGGAAATCTGCGTGCGAGTAGAGAGATTCACGCTCGCGCATTATTTTAATGTGCTTTCGCGTTACAATAATGTGCTCTCGCTGCTGCTTCTGAACCGCAAACACATACTGTATATGCACTGCAGACGGAGTACGTGTGAACCTGTATAATGTATAACAAAAATATATTTCAACACCTGAGGCACCACTACAATGAGCTCTACGACCAATGCATGGCAAAAAGGAAAAAAAAAAGGCCCTGGACACGGGATTTATTTATTTGCCATATGTCTCTAGACATTTTGTCACACCTTTACTTAAGGATTATTTTGACTTATGTCTGTTCTACAGACATGTTACAACTTTTTGATGAAGCTCTAATTGGTTTTCTTTTGGAAATATATTTCAAATTCATACTGAATGCATTTATGACTGTAAAGCATATCTGGGTGAGTCAAAATCGTGATTAAAATCGAAATCACAAAATTGATCAAAGAAGTTGCGATAGTTTTGTTTATTCCATATCGCACAGCCCTAATTCATAGTCAGCTACCGTTCATTTACAAACATTACGTTTAGTATCTTACCTGTCTCCAAGAGAGGCAGTGTCAATCTTGATGAAACCAGCACAGTTAATAAAGACTTTGGGTCCCATATGGCACATGGTGACCAACTGGGTCCGGTTCTCCAACCTAGTGTTGTTCTGTTTAAGAATCTTAGGAACATCGGGAAAGATGCAGAAGATGATTTCAACATTTCATGATTGAGTTTTAGATAAACATCATAGAAACTTCTCAACCCTTAGCTAGACTAACATCGTGACTTTGTAAACAGAAAAAGGTGGGATCTTTGAAAAACAGCAGGAATATCAAATATGAGGATAGATTTTTAGAGAAAAGGGGGTCTAACCTTGAGCAGGTGATAGCCTTTTCTAAGTCCAAGGCCACAGATGTACTGGACCAGGCTCTGGGTGTAAGGGTGAGCTATGGCCCGGTTCACATCCACACCAACCTCATTCACCCGGTTTATGAACTCACAGTAAAGAGCGCCCAGCAGCTCTTCTTTCACTACATGCTCCTGAGGAACATTTAATAAGATAAATTATGAGAAGTGATTGACAAGTTGACCTTAATGTCAAGCCTGTTTGAAAAAATAAATAAATAAAATGAATTAGCAGCCACATACATACTAAAGTGGACAGAAGTCATTGTTGTTACTGTTAACGAAAATGAAAAATTAGGTTCTGTCAATTAAAGACAACTAAAAGAAATAAGTCACAAAATAAGTAAATTTAAAACAAATGTAAATATAGTCAAAAGTAAAAAAATATATATTTTAAATTATGAACAGATACAATAAAGGCAATAAAAAATTATAATAAAATAACATTGACAGACATTGCGAGGCTGATTTTCACAAATACATGGAGCAAACCAAAATGTATTTAAAAGTAAATGGCAAAAAGAAGGTCAGGAGATGCAGGAATTTCCTTGTACCTGCAGGGGATGCAGTTTCAAACACAGGATGTTCTCATCGCTGCTACAAACTTGGGCAAACTCCACTAGGGGGTCTTGAATCTTACGAGCCACAGACACAGCTTGCCGAAGCAGAGGTGGATAGTCCCTGAAGTCCGCCTATAAGAAGAGCAGTACATTTAAGAAACATTAGAAAAGGTATTAAAAGTACAGAGTCTTCAGCATGGGTTTATGGGTAAATTTTCAGTTTTTATCTCATTGCATGGACCTCAGACTTCTTGCCATTCATATAAAGCATAGCCAGTTCGTTGTCCACCAGCTCCACCCCCACCGCAGGCAGAGAGGAGTCCTGCTCCAGCTCACTGATGGTGCGCTTGATGTCCTCCATCACCATATGAGCATCACTACAAACATCCAAATAAAGCATCAGCATGCTGGCGTCCAAAGAAAGTTTCAAACTTGCAAACAGCATTTTTTTAAATCAAAAAGCACAATAATGAACACACCGATTCTCCCCAGCAACAGCGACAACATGTGGCTTCTTACTAAGGAGGAATTTCTTGAGGTTTTCAATATCTTGAAGCTATGGAAACAACCAACACAATACAGATGTCAATTGGAATGAAACAGCTGAACAGTAAATGATTCGCAGGCCTTCGGTTTCTTCACCTTCTTCTCTCTTTCATCCTCTCTCCATGCATTCCTCCTCTTCAGGAAGTAAGGAAGCCTGAGGAAGTCCACAACCTCTCCTTCACCATTAATGAGGGAGCAGAACACTGGTGTATCTCTATAAAAACAAAACAAGCAAACACTAGCAGATACCATTCAAAAGTATGAATGGACTGAAAATATATATATCCTGGTTGACACTGATAAATATAAAAGTTGATAAATATATAGTGATGTTATGGCCAATAATATATAATTTTACATATTTTTTAATATGAAATTGAGATTCAATTTAAGTGAGCATTAAATTACCTAAATATAAATTAAATATTCAAAATTATGATGTTTATATAGTGCAGGGGTGTCAAACTCAATTCCTGGAGGGCCACAACCCTGCAGAGTTTAATTCCAACCCTGCTCCAACACACATACCATGTAGTTTCCAAATAAACCTGAAGGACTTGATTACCGTATTTTTCGGACTATAAGTCGCATCAGTCAAAAAATACGTCATGATGAGAAAAAAAACATAAAAGTCGCACTGGACTATAAGTCGCATTTATTTAGAACCAAGAACCAAGAGAAAACATTACCGTCTACAGCCGCGAGAGGGCGCTCTATGTTTTCAGTGTAGACTACAGGAGCACTGAGCAGCATATAGCGCCCTCTCGTGTCTCCTGTAGACGGTAATGTTTTCTCTTGGTTCATTTCTCTTGGTTCACGTCAAATTAATTTTGATAAATAAGTCGCACCTGACTATAAGTCGCAGGACCAGCCAAACTATGAAAAAAAGTGTGACTTATAGTCCGGAAAATACGGTAGCTAGATCAGGTGTGTTTATTTGGGGTTAAATCTAAACTCTGCAGGCCTGTGGCCATCCAGGAACTGAGTTTGCCACCCTTGATATAGTGCGTCTCTTTTTAAAATAATGTAAAATATTCTCTCACTCTGAACACTCAAGTACCTGCCGGAAGCAAATGCCACCCCGAGTACACGGATACCCTTTCCTTGCGACTCATCCATAAGGTCATCGTCCTCCTCTACCTGCTGATCAGGCCGATAAGGAGCCACCTTCAACCAGTTATACAGCTTCTTGCAGCAAGACTACCACAGACACAACAAACACAAATCAATTTGTTATAGCCTACCGTTTGGTATAGAAATGGCTTTGTTAGCTTTCGAAGGTAATGTATTGCATGCAACATGGCGTCAACGTGTCACCTTAATAATATTGTCCTTGGCTTCAGTGACGAGCTTGTTTTTCAGTTCCTTGGCCATCTGAGGATACAGGAACTGCTGCAAGGACCGTTCAATGGCAAGAGTTCTCTGCTTGTTCCACTCCTGCACCTGGTGACTGAACTCATCCCTGTAGTAGAACTGCTTAATCTCATCAAAGTAGGTCTGATCTCCTGCGTACCTGTGGAGATGGCAAACAGAACTGGCTCTGTATCTCTTGTCTAATGATCCTTGATGCTGAATTCAAGTTTTGATCTCAAGCTAATATTTTCAGGACATAACTATACCCTTTGACTCCCACAAGGTCAATGCAGATGTCTATGGCGAGCAGGCCTTCCTCCTCAGCCAGGCACATCTTCAAGAACTGATCTCCACTGAGCTCTTTCACAGGCTTGTTTGTTCTTGAGATACTTGAAGGAATAGGCATAGTGCGCTTCATCCACATCCTAGGAAACATGACAGACATTAACTGATGAACGAGCAAGCAATGCATTTGGCATATCACTTCAGGCTGGGTTTGAATAGAAGGCCAAGTTTACTACAATAGCACAGCAAAAAAGCTGCCTACAATACACACCTAAATACATCAACTGAACATTCTAGCTAAAGCGCTAACACTGGGAACAGCTGTGAAGGTTGCTATTCTGCTAATACCCTTTCCTTGATGAACATGGTTAAGTGAAAGAGTAGAAGATAAACAAAAACACACCAGTTAATGAAATAATGGTAAAACACATTATAGGGCAAGTCTGTAATTCCTAAACCAATGTTAAGTACCAACCTTCTTGCCCTTCTTAGTTGGCTTGATGTTAATCTTGGCCCTCTCCTGGAAGGTCTGTCTGAGCACATGCCTGACGAGCGGTTCACGGGCAATCTGCATGGCCACCATGTAACGAGCACCTTCCAGAACAGCCTCCGGGCTGTTAAATTGACTATGACAACATTTGATTTATGAATAAACATGCAAAATACTATCTTTTTATTTAATAAGCCGTGGGTTAAAGACTTTTGAGAGGTAAAAACCTCAAGTTTGCATTGATCCATTACCTGCACACGTAGTCCTTGGACAGTTCCAAAGGCTCGGCAGGAAACTGCTCCGTTTCGTGCCTCTGATAACTGTCTCGCAAGTTTTCTCCAAACTGCTCTGGTGTCAGACCAAACTTCTTGGCAAGACCATCTAAAACCACGTCATCATATGTATGCATGTGTGAATTCCTAATTGAAATACACTGCAGTTATGCACAATATTAGTTATCTGTTAAAAGAATATCTCTCACACAAAATATGTTACTATAAATTCAATTAATATGCTCCTTTATGTTTATATTCTTAAAATAAATTTTTTTGCAGAATGCAAAAGGGAATATGTTCAGCATGTATGACTCAGCCAGCAGAAATAAAAGGAAAAATATATATGGTTATGCTATATATATATATCAAAGATGTACACACCAAGGCCTGCGCTCTGACAGATGCTGTACATATCTCTACGGGAAGCTTGTTTTAGATCTGGACCCTTATGCTCATCTTCTTCCTCTTCTTCCTCCACTTCTGCCTCTTCCCCTAGCAGAAAAGTAACTGTTTTAGTCTAATGCATGGCTTGACCATTATTTTAACAACTTGTTCAAAGAAAACACAGCTGTACCATCTTCCTCTGACACTTCCTTGATCTTTTTCAGTTTCTTTTTGCTGGCCCTGACTGCATTCTGCATCTTGGGAATGTCTCGGCCATAGTAGAGCAGGAAGTGGTGGTAGACGTCTCCCAGCTCATCAAGAGACTGGACGTCTTTCAGCCTGTCAAAGCAGGGAGCACAAGTGAATACTGTTGACACAGCATAAAATGTTAGAAAGCTTGGTAGGTTTGTAGTCCTACCTCTCCATATCAGCAGTGTCTAAGGGACGAGTCGAGTCTGCCAGCGGCTTGTCAGGGTCAGCTGAGATCTGCTCGAACTGATAAGACTGCATCCTCTGGAAAAGACGTGTCAGGTTCTGCTTTCTGGTCTTCAGCTGAGTCCACTGAGGAGGACAACATAAACAGCCATAATTCATTTTCATATTAAAAAAGCAGCAGCAGCAGCAGCAACCACAATGCATTTAGAGAACATTTTGACTAGCCCTTACCTTCTCATCCCACTGCCACACCTTCCACAGGTCATTAATGTTCAGCTCTGGTTCCACATACTCCTTTCTGTAGAATGCAATGAAGGGAACCTGGAAGATGGAAGAGATAAAACCAGATGATCGGTCAGCCACGTTTATTACACCCTGTTTTTTTTCCTCTAAGACTATACCTCAAAGTGTTGGTTCCGCATGAAGTTCAGTGCTTCTTTGATTTTAGCAATGGTATTGGGACCCTTTCTGCTGAAATTGGTGGTTGTCCCACGATCCAGGTAGTCTGTGCTCTCCTGCAATGCAAATCAAACAAAATAAGCACCCAAATTAGCTTAGTCCTACGACAACATGCTTAAAAAGTCAGGTTATACAAATAATCAGTTCTGACCTGCATGGAGATGGTCGGTGTGGAGAAGGCATTCCTGTAAATCCATTCAGCTTCTTCCTCCAGCTCATCATCCTCAGCAGGCTTTACAGGGATGGCCCTCAACTGCAAATGACAAGAGGTTATGAAATATCCTCATTTCCACCCATGAAAGGAAACACGCTGGTGCAGGGGGCCTGCAGAAGTTTCTGATCTCCTTCACATGGGACGGGATACTGCAAGTGAAAGGTATATACGCAGGCTAACACTGATTTATACCTGGAATCTTTCTGGCATGTCTGTGGAGCGGATCTCATTGTCTTGATCGGTCATGTGGCTGCTCTCCAGCTCGCTGGGCTCATAGATCTCAAATATGCTACGACGGCCAACTCTTCTCTTGGTCTGCTTCTTTGGCCGATCCCATGACTCTTCATCCTGGTCCTCTTCTTCCTCTTCTGCATTATCATACGCCTCAGTGTCAAACTCGGCAAAGTCAAAATGACCGCCGAATATCTCTTGAGCTTCTTGCAAAGCACTAGAATGTTAAAAAAGAAGCAACATTAGACAAAGTCATTGGGTTGAAGGACAATTTAATCAGGGCTTTAGTCCATTATACTTCAGAGAGAAGTCCATATTTACATAATTCAACCACTGTTTACAGTTTACACCACTTACGCATTAGTGTAGCCAGGGAATTTCTTTCCTTTCTTTTTCGTGATGGGCTGTCCATCATCATCATCCACAATGAAATCATCAATATCTGCAAAGATTAAAGGGAAAAAAAAAAAACTACAAAATTCCACAAAATTCTAGTATCCAAATTCAAATCCATGATCAATAGGGTAAATGTCTTTCCTACCAGATTCCTCATCATCTTCCTCCTCTTCGTCATCTCTAGGGTGAAGTGTGTCCACAGTCTCTCCATCCTCCACCTCTCCATCTCCATCACCATCCCCAGTGAAGATCTCATCAGCGATCATGTCTTTCTCATCATCTTCCCCTTCATCATCCATGGTTTTCAAACGCGAGTACTTCTTTTTCTGAACATTTTTTTTTTATTAGTTCAAAACGGAACTTAATATTTAACTGGTGTCAGCTAAATTAATTTTAAAAAGCACAGGCAGGAAATTCAGTGGCTCACCCTTCTCTTCACTTTCACTCCTAAATTCTCCTCGATGAGGTCCAGATCATCATCATCCAGATAGTCATCATAACCTGACAGATACAAACACATATTGTTTAATGAGAACAAACGTTGAGCAATACAGAAAACAGTTTTTTATTTTCCCTATTGTCAACAGTTGTTGTTTTTTCTTTCCCCATCAGAAATATAATTTTGGCAAAAGTGATTGAAAATAATTGATGCAAAAGGTTAAAATTTAGTTAACCTAGTCAGTACATGTTTTCACACCAAATGAGCACCAAAACTATGACACACTATTATATTATTCACATTTATACCAACTAACAATACTTTACTCATAATGCATACATTATTAACAACATTTATAAACAACATTTACATTATGAGTAAAGTATTTCTACTGAACTTTTAATGCGCTTTAAATCAGACCACTGAATCAGTTGTAAATCAATTAAGTTTGAACTACACTTTCCAACTCAAACCTGTTTCTGCTAGTGGTGTATAAATTATATTTGCTATTATACTCTGTAATATGTTAGTGCTTTCAAACTCACTATAAGGGTGGGTGATATGAGCAAAAAAAAATATATATCACAATATTTTACACTGAATATTTGAAATTGTCCTTTCGAGCAGAACCATGCATTATTCATTTATATTTCTACATGGCTCCCTGCATTACAACTCTGATTTTTCAATCTAGTGGTCTGTTACTGATCCAACCACAACTATAATGAACAACTGATAATGGAGCGCTCAAGTGGGTACTGCGAGTTATGTTGAGGTCATTAAAATGTCAAATTAATATTTTGCGCTCAATTATTTACTTATCAGGCAAGTGGCTGCATGATAAGCGAGAAAATTACGCAGTGTAGTCTATCAACCTGCAGAGGTTTCTTTTGCAAAATAATCTGCAAAATGTACACAGCCTTGCCACGCCCCACAGTTTGGGAACAACTGGAGTATGCGATTTGTGCTCTATTAGTTTGGTCTGTTATGGTGCTCTGTGTTTAATAACTAATGCCTGTGTAGTACGGCGTTGCACACAGATGCCAATTATGTTCAGCCTCGACTCTTTATCATAATTTCTGTTAAAATTTGCAAAGCGTACCAAAAAAAAAAAAAATGCAAGATCTGAATTCAGAAATATAACTGCATCCACGGTTTAGCAAAATCCATATCATGGAACAACGGTATAGTGTCCACCCCTAACTCACAAAACAAGGAATCATCACAATAGTAGTATAATGACATGCTCTTAGAAAACAATGTAAACAAAGAAGCAAAGGAATATTCACAATGTTGTTTAAGGGAATATTTCACCCAAAAAAGAAAACTCGTTGAAAATTTACTCACTCCTCAGACCATCCAAGTTGTAGATGCATTTGATTCTTCACTGGAACAGATCTGAAGAAATTTAGCATTACAACACTTAAACACCAATCAATCCTCTGCAGTGAATGGGTGCCATCAGAATGAGAGTTCAAACAGCTAAAATAAAAGGTAACAATAATCAAAACGACTCCAGTCTAGGGCTGCACGATAAATTGCATGCAATATTTAATGCGCATCTTGTCAGTAAAGCCGGTTCTGTAATCAGCAGTAAATCTCCATCATGTGCGTGTTTTCACCTGGAGCAGCATTAACTACACAGAGCCGTGTTTAATGTGTTTAATTTTTTTACTACAAACATGCAGCTTTTCACTTCACAAGATATTAATCTTGCTGTTGTTCACTGACAAGCTGTGCAAAACATGCGTAAAATATTATCGTGGTTTTGCGCAGCTTGTCAGTGAACAACAGCCAGATTAATATCTGGTGAAGTGAAAAGCTGCATGTTTGTAGTAAACAAATTCATCAAGGTGTTTTTAACTTCAAACAACTTCTTTTGGCTAAAATATGAATTCTCTATTCATAATATTAGGCTACTTTCTCCAGTGAAAAAAAAAAAATCATCTGGGGAAAAAAAGAATCAGGAGAGATATATGCAGAAATTAAGCACGGTTTACAAGTGAAAACAGTTCAAAACGGTTCCAAACACATATATTGGTGGATTTTCATTTGAGAGGACAACAGGAAATTGACCTTTTTACTGGAGGAAGCATTATTATGGATTATGGAGTCATATTTTGACCAGAAGCAACCATTTAAAGTTAAAATGGGATTTTCATCTTAAAAACACAGGTTTTTCATTTCATAAGACGTTAATTGATGGACATGAGTCACGTGGATTATTGTCATGATTTATCAGCTGTTTGAACTCATTTTGACAGCATTTATTGGTGTGCAGCCGATGTAATGCTAAATTTCTCCAAATATGCTCCAATGAAGAAAAACTCATCTATAACTCGGATGGCCTGAGAGTTTTTAACAAATTTTCATTTTTATGTGAACTATTCTTTTATTTTGTCATCTCCAGCAAAATAACAACATTGTAAATATTTGATTTGTCCTATTGCTATTGAGAACTACATTATGCACTAGTGAATTGTCAAAACACCAGAAGGATTTACTAATATAGCTTTAAATTCAGAGCAACCTACTTCGTTTCCTGCGGCGATGACGGACCTCTTCACCGGAGTCACTATCCTCTCTACCACTTTGCGCTTCTTCCTCTTCCACGTCACCATCATCAATGAGTCCTCTAAGGTTTCCATGCTCATCCTGATCTTCAATATTCTCTTCTTCCTCTTCTTCTTCTGGAGACATCCACAACACAGAACACAAGCAATGACACAATGTGCCAATAACAACAGAACAGAACCTGTTATAAGAATTAATTAAGTTAAACAGTAGTGCACCAACACATGATTTCTGATCATATTCACGCCTTCTGCAGGATGTGGCTTCAAGCATATAACATCTTACCATCTTCTTCCATAAACTTCTGTGTCTTCTTGGGCTTAAGGTCTTTCTCCTCGAATTCCTCTTCTGACTCCTCAGCCTCGCTCTCGATGAAGTCAGACATGTTTGCAAGGCCTGTGTGAAAATTCAAACAGTTTTTCGTTTGTTTTTTACAGTATGGCTGTGACTTTAGGATGACATTCAAAGGGGTTGCAGTAATAATTGTAACAAAGAGTCAAATGTTGTATTGGCAAGATTACAATTCCCTTGTCATAATCAGTAAAATTCAGTTCAGTAATGATAACAATAACAGGTCATGCATCTGACACATCTCTTGAAGTAAACAAAATACTGACAGAGATCAGCTTCACTGGTGGCTTAACTTGATTGTTATTGAACTAGATATACAAAACAGCACTTTGTCTGTCTTATCTGATATGTTTACACGTTTGATGTTTACATGTTATGATACAACATCAGAATCTTAATTGTGCGAGTCCAGATCTTTTTAGATACCAAAGCACACATCAAGATGAACTTGAGATCCATGTGCTTAGCCAGATTTCATCTGCGACAAAGAATTTAGGACGCATGAATACTAAGATTATAGGTACTAAGAAACACACAGAAAGCTAGAGATGGATCAAACGTAAACGGTAACAAAACTGTTTTATTTTTAAATAATTACTGTGAGAACTCAAAGCCCTAATGCTAAAAGCTAGACTGTGTGCTAAGAAAAACAACCCAAGGGGATTCTGTCTCTTTTAAACACTTGACTGACATTAAACACCGAACACGAAAGCGCACTTACTTTTCCTCGCGAGGAAGCTCGACTAAACACTTGAAAATATGCGCTGAGATGCAGAACAAAGCATCACTTTTGAAAAAGCTGGAGAGTGACAACAGTCAAAAACTGATGGCTAAGAGCTACTGACGGGATTCTGTTTCCAGTTTACAATTATTTAACTTCCGCTCAGGATGAATAATAAATTATTCATTCTTAAATGTTAAAATAAACAGTAACTAAGATGAATAAATATTTTTGAATTATTTGTCATTGTTAGTTCAGGTTAGCTTATGTAGTTAACTAATGTTAATTTGAACCTTATAAAAATGTTACCGATACATAGCTTCCTGGTGCAAAATAAGTAAACTAACTAACATTAACTTAATTAAACTAGCACTTCAACCATTTTAAAATATGATTTTACAACCATACCCGACAATGATGTCTCTCCGAGCCTGAAGACGGCGCTCTGTATTTGAGTGTGTCATGCGTTCAATGTGACGTCATGCAGGGTTTTTAACGCTTAGTTTTTCCTTTGGGCTCAGCAAGCCATGGGCAGTTCAGGATTATTGCGGGTCCAGTTCCCTATAACAGTATTATTGTCATGTATGTTTACATTGTCCTCCGGCAGTGAAATGAGTTTTGTAACGTGCGGGTCGGCGGTGAAGCTGCTCAATGTGAAACACAACGTCAGGTTACACTCTCACGATGTGCGCTATGGTTCTGGTGAGTGACTCTCATTCACAAGGCTCCTCGTCACATCTATACAGCAGTAATATAAACATTCGATATCTTATAAAAGATTTCATTTGAAAAATCATTAAATTAACATCATATAATTAGTTTGTAAAAAAAATTATATTGTAGGGTTAAAAGCATTCACTGTTTGGGATCGGTAAGATTTTTTTTTTTTTTTTTTTTTTTTTTTAAAAGGCAGTCTTTCTTTGATCCAAAAATACAGTATAAACAGTGTTGTGAAATACTTGTACAACTTAAAATCGCTGTTTTCTAATTTTTATATATATATTTTGAAATGTAATGTATTGCATTGATGGCAAAGCTGTAAATTTTAGCATCATTACTCCAGGATTCAGTGTCACATGATCCCTCAAAAATAATTTGAATGTGTTAAGAAACATTTCTGATTAAAGTTCAAAACGGCTTAATATTCTGTGGAAACCATTTTTTTTTCAGGATTCTTTGATTAATCTAAAGTTTGAAATAACAGCATTTATTTGTAATATAATTTTTTTGATATAATGTCTTTATTTTTTTCTCTCTTTTGATCAAATTAATGCATGCTTGCTTGCTGAATAGAAGAAGCAGCAGCAGCATGACCTGTTAATGTTGATTCCAGGTAGTGGTCAGCAGTCGGTGACCGGTGTGACCACAGCGGAGGACAGTAACAGTTACTGGAGTGTGCGGGGCACCAGTGATGCTGCATGTCATCGAGGGACTCCAGTACAGTGTGGACAGAACATCCGATTGACCCATGTGAACACGGGCCGCAATCTCCACAGCCACTACTTTACTTCACCTCTTTCTTCAAATCAGGTTTTGATATTCCAACTTTTATACGCACTGTAATGTAAAGGTACTGTATGCAGAGTTTTGATGTTAAATTTTACTCAAAATCTCATCCCATTTAGGAGGTCAGTGCCTTTGGTGAGAACGGCGAGGGTGACTATCTGGACGAGTGGACGGTTCTGTGTGCAGGCTCTGTGTGGCAGCGGGAGGAGTCCGTTCGGTTCCGCCACACGTCCACTGAGGCTCTGCTGTCTGTGACGGGGGAACAGTACGGCAGACCCATCCACGGCCAGAGAGAAGTGCACGGCATGATGGTCAGCAGCTCACACAGCTACTGGAAAACAATGGAGGGCATCTTCATGAAACCCAGTCAGACTGGATCCAGGGATTTCAGCATACATACTGAGTTTTAGAGAAACGCTTCATACAAGCTGAATCTGCTGGACTCTTCATTTTATAGGGTCCTGTTGTTTGTTTTTCTTTATTGCTGGTCCAGAAGAGGAGCCTTGAGCTGTTATGAAAAACAGTTTCATAATCAAACTGTGCCTCATGGTCATTTTTGAAAGCTTTAAGCATATCGTTTTATTTTGCACAGCATACACTACTGTTCAGAAGTTTGGGGTCAATAAGGATTATTAAGGTTTTGTCAAAAATATTAAGCATTACAACTGTTTTCAACATTGATCATAGTAAGAAATGTTTTTTTTGAGCACCAGATCAGCATATTGGAATGATTTCTGAAAGATCATGTGACACTGAAGACTGGAGGAATGTTTGCTCATAAGATTAAAAGAACAAGATAAAATGCAGCCTTGGTGAGCATAAGAGAATTCTTTCATTCACTTTTTTTTTGTTTTTTTTTTACTGACCCCAAACTTTCAAAGGTAGTGTATAATAAGACAAACTGAAATTTAATGAAAAAAAAAAAGTTTTGATTTTTGAAATTCAGAAAAAAAAGAATCTTAGCATTTAAAGCAGTTTTTTAAAGTTGATTCCACAATCTTACAGATTTCATAATTATAACGCAAAGTTCAGTGTTTAAACTTGCAGCATGGACATTTTGTGCTCACCTTTGAGAATATCTAATGGCCATTAATACAGAAATATCATTACCATCTATTTGCATCTACCGTAGCTCAAGTGATATTTAATTAAAAAAGAACATCATCAAATCGTTAAGTCATAAAATTGGCCCACAGTTGTATTTTTTAAATACTTTTAAATATAAATCCTGGCAAATCTAAATGAATTGCACACCAGAACAAGCTGGAATTCACTTGAATTGCTTGATGCTGACCTCAGAGTAGAAATACTACAGCAGCACTGCCACTTGATGTAGCAGCAGTATTAACATTAATCTCACTGAGGGATTTGCAGTTATGTGGTGCTATGTAATGATGATTTAGGCTATTTTTCTAAAGGAAGCTGTGAATTTCTTATAACAAAATCTCCTTTACTCCTTTCAGTATCATACTTGCACACCTGAGTATTACACCTAACATATTTTTTTAGTGTTACACAAATAATCCATTGTTGTCTCCAAATGTAAAATAAATTAAGTGCCTTTTTACACATTTACCATGATTACATATACTGTAGATGCTGTAATATTTGAAGTGACCTGTAAACTTCTATTCTGTTTACGTGGTTGAGGTCACAGCTGTACTACAGTACTTACACCGTACCAGCTGAGAATCATTAGTACAGACTATGAAGTATTAAACAGCCTTTTGAGTTTATTACCTCAGACAGGTGGTTTGTGTAAACATGCTATTTTGTAGATGCTTTAAATTAAAGATATCAAGACTGGTTTATTAAAAAATGGTGCTGCCTTTTTATCTTTTGTCAGGAAAAAGGGATAAAGTCATTTATTTGTCATTTGTACAGGTAACACTGGGTTCACTGGTGCTGACGTGCTTATGAAGTGGCTCAAAAACTGACGGTTTTAGTTATTATTTGTGGAAAATCCAATGCTTCCCCCTACTGGCCTAGGCAACAATAACAAGAAATATTCTATAAACTATCATCATCAGTAATTGGGTGCAAAGACATACCGTCATGTTCAATAATAACTTTCTTTTTATTTTTTCATAAACTTTACGTGTAATGATCATAGACTGTATAAAAACAGTAATGATGCATTTTTGTTTAGAAACCATATTGCTTTAATCTGTCAATCCACATCCTGCATGCAATATGAATACGGTTTTGCATATTAATAACCCTTCTCTTGATATACTCCATAAAAAGACATTCATATAAAATGTTATTTGGCATGCTTTTCAAATTCAGGTGAAGTTAGGATCTGGATTGAGAGTAAATTAAATAAAAAAATTCCATCAACCTTTGCAAGATTAAAAAAAGTAAAATTGAAAACAAATAGTATTAATCAACGAAATATAAAATACAGTAGCAAATAAAATATTACCAAATTATATATCCAAAATGCCCATAAACTAAAGGGTAATTTTCGGAGAATGTAGATTCTAATAAGATGGCAACAAGCAGGGGGATACATAGAATAATGGCTAGTAAAAATAATGATACACTTTAAATTGATATATATGGAATTTACACTGTATTTCACGTTTCCAGCTTCTTTTTGGTAAAGGTTCATTTGTTTCTTTTTCTTTATTACTAGTGTCACTTGTTTACCTCGGTCATGTCATATTTCTACATCAAATATCCACTAGATGGAGCCATTGATTTGGAAGGATCCTCGATTCAAAGCACAGACTGATGGAATAAAACTAAAGACCAGTCCTCATTCAAGCCATTCTGTCACATTCTGGAGAACTGACAGGAACTTTGTCCAGTAAACGCTTCCCCATTATCCGCTTTTGCTTTGTGGTGTATTTTGGCACAGAATGCTGGTAATGTTTCATATAAGATTTGCTCACAGGAAGAAAACAATGGGAGTTCAGCCAATCAGACTGATGCTCTCTGCAAATGCCTGCAAGCAGTACAGACCTTGGAAAAGCACTGCATTAGTGCTCTGAACATGCAAACATGACACAGACAGACAGACAATCCAAAGACAACTTTTGCGTGGCACTATAAATACACATGCAATATACAAGGGATCCGTGACAAACGTCTGTATACACAATAGTAGGAAACAACAGGGAAGGGGATTGATGTGCACAAACATTATAAATATATAGACAAACAGGTAAACAAATCTTTATATTACACACAGACTGTAACTGTAAAAGAAAAAGTGCTATTTTAGAAACTGACCAGTTTACTTCTGGTTGATTCAGAGCAATTTGAGTTGCATTCACCGACTCTCTGAGCCTGAGAGTGAATAAAAACTCAAAATGGACCAAAAAGTCCAACTATGTAGCATAGACACTTCCGCAGAAGTTCAGTGTCATATATTTTAACCAGACAATATGTGCAGACATTTAGAAGACCTAGATAGTATATTTGAAATCAAAGAGAGTATTATACTCACTTCTTTTGTTTAGATACAAAAAATGAGAGATTTGTGTAATGGCACGACTGAAACAGACTTCTAATTTTCATTACAAAAAATGATCCTGTTTACCCATAATGCACAAGGTGTATCTCAAAATATTAAAGAAAATTTGCATAATGAGATGTGTGGAATTTAATTTAATCCCACTTTCTTTGCAGAATTTAGAAAGCCACAATGCATTTGTAACTCAAATTATACAATTTAAAATTACTTTTTTTTACCATGCCATTTATTCATGAATTTTCAGCAGCCATTACTCCAGTCTTCAGTGAGACACGATTCTTCAGAAACCATTCTAATATGCTGATTTGCTGCTCAAGAAACATTTCTTATTATATTATCAATCAGAAAACAGTTGGGCTGTTTCATATTTTTGTTGAAAGAGGGATGCTTTTTATTCAGGATTCTACAAACTGATGACTAGAAATAAAATAAAAAAAAAACAGATTTGATTTGAAATGGATTTATGTAGCTCCGCACATGAAACTGATTAAAATGTATTTCCTTCATTCTCTCATTTCAGTTATTATATTTATATTTATATATATATATATATATATATATATATATATATATATTCCCACGTGTCAGGCAGGACTCTTTATATATCAGTATATAATTCTTAAAATTATAAATGTCAGAATTTTCACTATTGATCAACTAAATATATATATTTTTTCTCTCTCTCAATTATGCTAAAGTAAAGCATATATGCAATATAAATAAATTTGCCCAAAATTACGGTTATTTTGCATTTTTTGAATTCAATGTAAAAATTCCTTTAGTATTGCTGGTTCAATAAAAGGAGAAGAAAAAAAATCTGCTGAAATACTCAAAAGTATTTCACTCAAAAGGTCAAAATGCACTGTGGGATACAGTACTCCATGCAGATCCTGATGTAGCCTGTGTATTTGGTTAATTAGAAATTTCCCTATCTATTCCAAAAATACCCAGTCCCTTCAACATTAAACAATATCTTCAATAAATTCCATAAATAAGCTTCAACAATGCAATGCTGTGAACAAAACATACAGTGTATTTGAGATGAGCATGCACACGCTCTTGATACCAGACATCCTGCAGTGGCTCCATTGGACAGGCTGCCAATCACGCCTCATTGTTCCCTTCTGACATGACTTGGAGTGAGATAAAGTACAAAGTCGTCGCATTTCAAAGACAGGGAATGAGAAAAACACACAGTGCAGAGGGACACATGATGTTATTGCATTAAATGGTATTCAGTGTGGAGCCCTTGCATGTCCCTGTCAAGATGATGATGAAGGACCTCTCTCACTGCCGTTTCAGAGTCTGTCACAATTACAATCGCTATAATAAATATAAAAAACAAAACTTGCTTCACATCTTCTGCTCCCCACGCTCTTCAAACAACAAGAAAGTGGAGTTTTTGATGCATGTTTCTTAAGAGAGGTCAGACCAAGCAGGGTTCACAGTGGGCGGGGCTACTCCATGCCATTCCGTAACATCTGATTGGCTGCGATAAGCATGACGCTGATGATGAAGGCCATTGCAAAAGCACAGATGAGGCTCTTGCGGACACACGTCTGACGATTCTTCTTTTTCGAATGCACTGATGGAGTAGAACAGAGCATATGTGAAAGAGCATTAATGAGAAGAGATGACAGCACACTGAGCATAAGCCATCCCAACAATGATCCAGCAGTGCTGCTGATCTCTGTGCATAATGAGGCTTTGAAAAAAACAATAATGAAACAAAACATGTGGCTCTGATGAGCTGCTTCACCGGACTAGACACATGCATGATTGCACACACACACACACACACACACATAGAAATAAATGTTCAGGGGAAACTGTTTAAGGGCACAGTGTGGGTCAATAAAGCATACATTTAAAAAAAAATTGTGACAGACTAATTGGATTTTGAGGCATGAAATTGTTCTTTTTTATCAGACCTACATCAATTCAGTTTGTGTTGTTATTCTGTGCTGCATATTGAGATTAAATATTGAACTGCTGAAACGTAATTGGATAAAAGTATTTACAATATTTCCCCTGTTTCAGAATTCCATTAATTCCTTTTAGTTCTGTTGGCTGATGAAAACATCTGGTTTAATAATTCTTCAAAAGCGGGTGAAATTCAAAAATAGCCAATGCTGGAAGTAAGGAAAATATTACATTTATCAGATGCTTTTCATTCCAAAAAACCTATAATGCACTCAGAGCACAGAGCTCTCGTCTTATTAGATGGCCAGTTTCTGGGCAAACACATCAGGCTCTAGAGCCCACCAGAAGTAAAAATCCATAAAGAAATGGATTTTTAATGATAACATATAAAACCTTTCAAGACCTACTATAAGCTCTTATATTGTTAAGCAATGATATATACTCTGATATATACTTCTATAGAAGACAGAAGTCGATGTGAATTCAACTTCATTTAAAAAAGCAAACTTTTCATTGGATGCACCAATCAGAGGATTTGATGTTACAATGGAAATGAGAACGCTCTCACCCTCTTACTGAATCAGCACAAGTTCAACAAACTGTCGCAGGATCCGTCAATTAACCAGAAATTGTTCGCTTTGCTATTTACCTCCCTGAAATTCGGTCTGGCAGTTTCCTGAGTTCTCCTTCAAGCTCTCTTCCTCCGTGACGATGATATTCTCGATGTCCTTCATGGTGAGATGGTCTCTGAAGGCGTGGAACAGGACGTGTTTGAGCTCCTCCAGGGACATCTGTTGCATGTCAAACTGTGGAGTGGAAACACAAGAGGCCTGTTGTCAAATCTCAACACGGCTGGGCTGTCAGTGCTTCTCCGTGGGGAGGTGCTCAGATCCTACAGTCATTTATTATGGGAGAATTTCTTAGATAAGTCAGGCTAGTAGGAAGAGAGGTTCACTAGACACTTACTACATTAATCAAGTGTCAATCACACTCATTCTCGCTCAGTCAGTGGTGAACAATGAAAAGAAGCACAGCACACAGATTGATCATCGCACTGGACAAACTTTCTGACACAAAATGAGATGTTGACAATATCAGGCAATAATTCCTCACATCTTTACTGTTCTGCAACCAAAAGATTATCCTTAACACAAACACACTTCATCTAAGAGACTTCATTTCAGATGTCCAATTAGCAGTTGCATCTCTGTGCTCATTGAACTGCAATGTCTGTGGTGACAGCACTGCGACCTGAAGCCGGGTGAAAGCTGCATAAAGGAGAAGACGAAAAAGAGGAGGCAAATTTGGGCTGGTTCAATAATTCAGAATCACTGAGAGAGACAGACTTGAACTTTTCCAATTTCCCGGCAAACTCTGTGTCAAGGGTCTTCTCAGACACCTTGAATGAGCTTTGGTGGTGGGGATTTATCCTGTCTTGGCAGAGTCAATAAATTATTGAACTGTATGAGAAAATATGTATTACATTGCTGAGTGTGTCCTTCTGCTTCATTTCATTCACGCAAACACATTTTTTCCAGACTCTTAAAATCTTTGCAAGATGTTTTAAAGTGTTTTCATTTATGCTGTTCAAGCATATGTAATGTGCATCATGTAAATGCACTGATTTCATTACATATCCGCTTATATATAAAATAGACTTATAATAGATATTTTCTTTTATAAAATATAAAAAATAAACAATACATATTACATATAAATTAAATATTTCCTTTAACAATGCAGTTGTAAACAAAAATTACTTCATAAATGTGCACACTTACATTGTTTCATTTAGAGTTTACTGTATATTTAAATAACTATTCTTTCTGAAATTAAATTGGAAATATATATTGAATTAATAAATGCCAATACCAGTATAAATAAGAAAATAAATATTACAATTAAAAATAAATTAAGCATTTCCTATAAGAATGCAGTTGCAATCAAATTATTACATACACACAGTTACATTAATTTACAATTTGTTGAATTTCTAAAAGACCATTCTTACTTAAATTAAATTGGAAATATATATAATAAATGAATTTCAAATTTGAATACAAAATAGAAATAAAAATATTAAATATATATTCAATATTTCCTATAAGAATGCAGTTCATTTAAGAGTTTAATGAATTATTATACCCTTCTTGCTTAAATTAAATTGGAAATAAATATCCAACAAACACATACATAAAAATAAATATAAAAAAATATTATAATATTTCCTATAGAATAGCAGTTGTAATCAAATGCCTAAATAAATTACTAAAGCAATTTACCATTCTTGCTTAAAGGTGCACAAAGCGATTTTTGCCAAACGTTGTTGATTTCTGAAAGCACCCAAACAAACATGCCCATACCTCAACAGGACCTCCCCCCTATTTTGATAACTCCGCCCCACATGTATGCCCCTCATGGATCTGCCATGACTGCCAGCCGCAGCATATTCAACTTAACTCATCTATCAAGAAGAAACAAAGCAACCTAGGCATCTGATTCCCTTCTGCTCGATGAGTTCTCCCCAGTGCTGGAAAGCTGCTCCAATATTTACACGGGTGCAACCTCTTGCCTTATTATAACCCTTCTTTTTAATGTTTTGTTCCTCCAAAATTTTCCTCTTTTTCTTTTTATTTCTTTATGTCTAGTAGATCTGCCATTATCCGTCCTGTGCACTCACTGAGCACTCTCTCCTCCCCATCATTACTAGACACGCTCCTTACCGCTGATTGGTGGTCAAAAGCGTTTTTTGCTTAGTGCACCTTTTAAAGGGGTCATCGGATGCTATGTGCATTTTTACAAGTTATTTGAACTGAGATGTGTGTTGGCAGTGTGTGTACACAACCACCCTATAATGATCAAAATCCACCCAGTGTTTTTTTTTTTTAATCTATTAAAATCTTTACCCCTTTCTCAAATCAAGCCTATCTCAGATGCCTGTATTTGTGATGTCACAAAGACAGGCCCCTCCCCCGATAGTCTGATTGACAGTTCGATTCAGCACAGACTGGGTTGGTGTCTCATCTTAGACCTGCCCTGAGTGAGCTGTCATCAGTCCACTGTTGTTTCACCGCTGGAGCAGATGTAGACAAGAATGGCTCCTAAGCGATTGAGCTGTTTTGTTGTTGGATGAAATAATGAACATAGCAGTCGTGATTTACTCCCGACATCTGAGCCGCCGCAGACGCAGTGGATTACATTTGTTTCTGAAGGAAATGTGCCCCTGATCTACCAAAATGTGTCTATCTTTACATGAATCATTTGTGGTCCAGCTTCACCAAGTGAAGTGAGTATTTTTAATGAATGTCTTAATTAATCTCTGCAAATCGCCTTTACTAATAATGTGCTTATTAGCAAGTTTCACGATATATGTGGCTAAAGTAAACAGTTTCAGCAGGGGTCAGCAGAGCTCATTAACATTTAAAGGAAAATGCTACAAAAAGGCTTGCTCTGAAAATATCTGTTTTTGACAGAGTAAAAAAAAGTGTTTTTACACTACAATTGAGAATTTTTCATCAAACTATGTTACATTTTCTTTAGGGGGGGGGGGGGGGGGGGTGAAATGCTCATTTTCACTCAATATCCTGTTAATCTTGACTACCTATAGAGTAGTACTGCATCCTTCACAACTCCAAAAAGTCTTTAGTTTTATTATATTCATAAGAGAAAGATAGTCTGTACCGATTTTTCCCGGAAAAACACGACCGTCTGGAGGCGTGACGTGTGGGCGGAGCTAAAGAATCACGAGCGCCAGTAGGCTTTTGCGTTGAGAGCGTTTGAAAGCTGTGACATTACCGTGAGGAAAAAAACATCCAAAACAAACCATCGCTAACAGTCTGATTCAGCTGTTTATTTATGATCCAGAATCAGATCCCGAGGCTGAAACTGAACGAGAGCAGCAGCAGCAACGACTCGCTCCGAGCGGGGCTCGAACCCGGGTTTCCGGCATGGGAGGTGGACACACTAACAAGGAGGCAGAGATATTTGAAGCAGTTTTACTCACCGCCTGCGGTTCCAACACACGATCGTGACCCTTTTTCGTTGGGATTGCATCATCCTTAAGAAATAAACAATACGCAAATCCGTCGTCAAACTAGGCCTTGTTTGTAAAACAAGCATCTTCGAAATGCAGGGAACAAACAAAAACACTTGCACAACTCCGTTGATGCTTCTGTAAAAATAAACTCCATCCACTGGTCCCTTAATGCTGTTTCTCTTTTGGTAATCTGTGCAGGGTTGTCTTGCCCTGGCAACCAAAAACACACTCCTTTTGTGACATTTCGCGACGCTCTCGCTCTGATCAGTGAATGTCTGTTGTGCTCTCAGTGCTCTGCTATACGGGAGCACGCGCTCTTCCGGCAGACGTGCCCTTAGGACCCATATAAGGAAATTCCGCTCCATCTAACGTCACACAGAGCCATACTCGAAAAAAACTTTCCGAAACTTGTGACAAACTGGAAGGAGTATTTTTGGAACAAAAATACTCCTTCAAACGTACAACTTAATTTTTGATGACTTTTTCCATGTTTAGCATGGGAATCCAACTCTTTAACAGTGTAAAAAACTCAGTATGTATGAAATAGCATTTCACCCCCCCCCCCCTTTAAGACCCTAAAGCAGTGGTCTCAAACTCAATTCCTGGAGTTTAGCTCCAACCAGCTCCAAATCACACCTTCTTGGAAGTTTCTAGAAATTCTGAAGACCTTGATTAGCTGGATCAGGTGTGTTTGATTAGGGTTGGAGCAAAACTGTACAGAGCGGTGGCCTTCCAGAAATTGAGTTTAAGACCAATGCCCTAAAGCAGGGATAAACAACTCCAGTCCTGGAGGGCCACTATCCTGCAGAGTTTAGCTCCAGCCCTAATTAAACACACCTGAACAATCACAAGGCAATCAGTGTTTTCAGGATTACTAGATAGATACAGGCAGGTGAGTTTTTATGAGGGCTGAAGCTAAACTCTGCAGGATAGTGGCCCTCCAGGACCGGAGTTGCCTATCCCTGCCCTAAAGAATCATATCAACTTCTGGAAAATGGGCATCCAATGACCTCTTAAAATTAAATTGGAAAGTCTATACTATAATGTTATCGTATTATACTACAATATAATGGTGTTATGTTTCTATTATCATAATACATAGCAACCTTTGAAAGGACATTCAAAAAGCGTTTCACACTCAGAATGTACGGTTATGGTATCTACTGGCAGTAGTTAACTGGACCATGCTAACAGCCAAACCTTAACCCCTTAGCAAGCATGCAGTCCTTGTGCCATTTAGAAGCTCCTGGGGATTCAGCAAAGATGCAGAACCAACGGTTCTCTCATGTTATCACAGAAGCCTGTCAGACAATGCCATGCATAAAGTCTCAATGAGACATTATCAGCTAGGATTGTCTCTTGTGAGAAGCGAGATGACAGCACTGAGCGTGTATCTCTGTCATTCAGCTATTCACACCCATCCAGACACATACTCTCATTAGGATCACTTCAACTCCAAATTCACTTCTTTTTCCAGCACTGACTATTCTATCTCTCTGAAAGATAACTATATGAAAGAGACCTTTCGATGTCTTGGTTATGAACTGTAATATCATAGCATTTCTTATATCAAACTGTGTTTTTCTCTCATTAGCTCAGAGTAAACGACCCGCTCTCTACTGCCTAAATAAGAATCCGCTCATGGAAACTCATCAGCAACCTCAAACACTCTACATTTCGATCTATAAAAATGGCCAAAAGGCCAAAAATGATGGTGCAATAAAACAAGTAGGGATTGAAACCCTGTTGTGTTAACAAGTGATGTTGATTTAGTACCTCCAGGCATCAGTTCTAATGTTCTAGTTCTTCATATGATCAATGCCTGCATGGCGTTAAAAGTGAGGCAATTTACCGCAAGTTGTTTCAAAGGTGCTGAAGCACTCTATCAGGATAACCACACTTAAGAGTGTGCTTGAAAACAAAAAGTCTGCTATCTGAATTAAAGTATTATAACAGCCTTTAATGAGATGATTTGAAAAGAAAATAGTAGGAATCCATTACCATCCACCACACAGAAAAATCCATGAGCTTTGGGGAAGACTCAATAATAATAATAATAATAGTTAAATACTATTAACCCTATATATATACATAGGGTTCTCTCTTTTTTGTACCAAAAACAATATTGTCACATGATACATTCCTTTTCTTTCACATTCAGTTTGACTTTATTTATGACATCAATAAAGGAACGCTCTTGTAGGAGGTCTGCCTTGTGTGAGTAAATGCTAATGTATGTGTGTGTATGTGTGTGTGTGTGTGCTGGCTGTAATCCACACAGTCTGTTTGATCTGACAGGCATTGGAGAGGCCTCTGATTATCACAGATTTACACTTACTGTGCAGCATTATTTTTCAGTGATGGCACTGAAAGGCTTTATTGATTCGCATCTTTGACCATCAATCATGAAGTACAGCTCAGTGTAGCAGGTGATTAACATTTCAATTACTCAAACACTCTCGTTTTAATGGCAGGTACATGATTAATGTGAGAAAGAAAATACCTATGTGAAATGATTTGGGAGCGCTCTCATAAAGAAAGACAGAACAAACTAATTCATAATAATAATAATATAATTCAGAGAGTTAAAATGCCTGTTCTACCTCCACAATTATTGTGATCATTTGCACATTGCTCGACCAACTTACACTGTTTGTATACAATAGATGCCTTTCGTAAATATAATATTCTAAATCTGTTCTAGGTAACCGCTGCAGTCTACATAAAGAGCAACTCTGCATGTCATAGCATTCCCTATGAAATAAACCGAAATAGCATCTAATTATTCAACTCAAAAGCAATATTTAACATCACTGAACGAACATAAATTATTACTATTACATACATAAATAAACCCATTTTTATGATTTAATCAGGTACGAACAATTGCTGGGGACCACTATGAGTTTAATGTTAGCATGATGCTAAACTAATAACCTGACACTCAAGCATAAAAATACACAACACACACAAATATTGATGATTAAAATAATACATTTTTCATTAGTCTGAACTGTTTTTATTAAAACATTTCAGTTCATGTATAATTTATGTTTCATTTGCTTCATTCACAATTAATGGTTCTGCACTCTGGGTAGGATCTACGCAATGCTGCCATAGAATTCATATGGTGATGATTTATATATAATGATTTAAAATGTCATCATATAGGCAGCTCAGTAGGTTTTGGAGCAGAGCAAGTTCAAGTTCCCCCCAAAACCTAGACCTGGTGTTAAAAGTGTGTCTGGTTTGTGGCCAGCTTTCATGTCACACGGCTAAGTGGATCTGCACGCTGGAGGAGATGGGCCATGAAGAAATCTGTCAGAGGCTGATGTCTTTGGTTGACCCACTGAGCATGGGACGAGGGCAGTAAGTGTCGTGTTGAAGGTGTCCAGACACATTTGTCACAATGAAATAGGAGCTTGGCTCTTTTTCCTACCCATTCCTTGTCTGCCTGCGCCCCCTCTATAACTCAGAGCCACGTTAATGCTGATATGGAGTGATAAGCTACACTGATGTGAGGAGAGAAAAGCAACGGCCAAATCAGCTGACTCTACGGGACGCAGGATAGAACAACATCATTTGATTTACTAAATAGCATGCCTTAGTTATTTGTGATGGTCAAATAAAAAAATTCAGTCTATTAGTCTATTAAAACTTAATCAAATACATTTCCTGCAACACATTTTGTATCAAATTCAATGCAAATAATAGCCTGTCAATATTATTATGTTAGGATATTTTAAATGCATTACTGTGGCACCCAATTAAGGTACAAAAAAAAAACTATTTAAAAGTCAAAATATTGTATTCTTTAAAATGAATAAAAATAATTGTAATAATAATAATGATAAATTCATGTACATCTCTCTTTGGACCAACTGGATCCAAAAAACATGCTTTTTATTAATGAGGATTTGAAGACAATATTGTAGCAGTAAAGCAATGAGAAAAAGGCTCTTAAGAAGTCAAATCATCAGTTTTATTAACAATAACAACAACAACAATAATAATAATTATTATTATTAAAGATTTATTTCTTTGAACTGACTGTGGGCTCAAAAGACAATATACTGAAGATAATTCAAAACATTTTTGTGGCCCTTTAGAAGTCAAATATTGTTGTTTTATTCACTATTATTATTATTATTATTATTATTATTATTATTATTATTATTATTATTATTATTATTATTATATTATTATTGTTATTATTATTATTATTATTAATATTAATATTACTCTACTTATTATTAAATTATTAATAACTACTATTATTATTAATATATATGTCTGACTTTGGTCTGACTGTGGATGAAGGTAATGTGGATGAAGACATTATTATGGCAGAGGAGTAAACAAAAAACAAAATACTGCTTTATATACAACTATTATTACTATAAATAATAATAATTTCTGGACAACATACATTTAGGAGGTATTTCTGCCTGTACTTCAGCTCAAATGGTTTCCATTGACATTCCATTGTCAGTCAGACATGATTAATTGTGTTAATTTAACAATATCTAACTGTATTAAATTAAAATGTTAATTTGACAGACCTATTTTTATCTGCTGTTTTTTCAGTGGCCCTTCAAAGTCACAGCTTAATCTAAGTAAACCAATCCTTAATCAAGACAAGATGATTCAGAATATCTCAACCAGTCTGCCAAGCGATACTATATCACTCCGTTAAGACATCGGGGGGACCGTCTGTGGTGTCTTATCAGAGACTCCAACATGTTATTAATGCGTGCCAAAAAAGCTCTGAAAAATCATTTGAGGAAGTGCACTGATATGCCCCTACTAACTTGATCTATACCCTGGAAGTACACACACACACACACACATACAACTGTCTTCTGTGAAATCATTTCCAAGGCACTAACAGCCTGTAATTCAGCTGCCAGTTCTGCAACTGTCACTTAGCGAAGTGTGAACTGAACAGATGGCATTTGGGCGTGAATGGTGTGTTTGGGAGCAGGGCGATTGTAACAGGAGGGTCTGGGGTTTATCAGCCATCCATTACATCGAATGAACTCATTTTCATTCAGCTCCATGCATCCAGGGCCAGTATTACCTCTACTTACTCTAACAGCAGCTATAGCAGATCAAGCACTTGCACTGTGACTTGGCTAAATACTGGTTTAAATTGCTCAGAGTCTATCGTGATCATGGCCACACATGTCCAATTTTGCATGTACATGTATGCATGCAGTACTCAGCATTCATAGCACAATCAAGCCGAAAACAATCGTACATCCATTACAGACAAGAGTGATGAGCCAATTACGAGGTTTAAGACATAACCAATGCAGTGTCTCTGTCACAGTCTCCACATGTGACATTTGACACAGTTAGGACCCATCTGCTTGTGGGCCTGATTGTTATCTCATCATGTTAATGACCGCCAGTGTGAAAGAAGCAATGCATCTGTCCTCCTTCCATCCCCTTTCCATTAGCTGAAGTGTCCTGGAGGATAGAAGGCAATCAACAGGATAATTGCAGACCAGCAGCCATGAGAGAATTACAAGCAGAAAACAGGTGTCATTAACCTATTACATACACGTTTATCTTCACAAAGAGCAGCGTCTTAACATGAAGCCATTGCAGTGATAAAATGTGATTTCCGGGCGACACAGAGCAACCGTGGGCATGTCCAGCAGTGTGAAAAAGTTGAGAAAAGTTTCACTTTATGCAAATGAGCTGAGACTGCCACATGTTGTCGAATGAAGGCATGATGGAGAAGGTAACACTACTAGGAGAGATTTCTGCCCACATGCAGCTATATAATAGACAAATGATGTTTGGAAAACCATGTCAGAAATTGTCTGCAATCGGAGTCGTACTTTCACAATCATTCATCTTGTTCATCATATAAAATATTATGCCCTGCTGCAATTTATATTCAAATGCTTTCCTCTCTAAAATGTTCAGTTTTGGGAAACAATGAAAAAGCCCCAACAACAACAAACAAAGATTCACTGTTTTGCCACTGATCTTATATTTTCCCAGAAAAAAAAAAAAGATTTAAAAAGTTTGATGACCAAACCCCCTTGGCAAACATAAGCAAATAAAGCAATCAAAAGGAAGGATACTTTTGATCTTTAATAAAAAAATGTTTTTTCTCTAAAGCAATTAATGGCCCCGTTTTATGCAATACTTTTTGCAACCTTCATTTGCCAAGACACACAGCTCTGACTCTTCTCTTATAATGCCTGATTTGGTTTGAGAATGCCTGGTCAAAGTTCCTGATCAAAGATCATCCTTTCATACAGACCCTCTCCATCTCATTCAGATGCCAAAGTCCATGCTGGTGATTCTCCTCTTCAGTTCACCCTCTTGTTTTCTATAGGGTTCAGTTCAGGGATGGGCTGGCCAATGACAGAACCTTAAATTTGTGCTCAGTGACCAACTGTCATGTTGATTTTGATGTTTTGATATTTATTGATTTTGATGGATCATTGTCCTGATGGAAGATCCAAACAAGGCCCATTATAAGATTTCTAGCAGAGGCAGTAAAGGTCTGCTTTTTTCTGTCTGTTGGCATTTGATAGAACCCACGATAACATGTATCCAAACAAGACCACTTCCAGGCAGATTTGTAACATCTCCAGATGATTGGAACATCTTAATTATTGCCCCAATGGTAGAAATGAGAATTTTCAATGCTTCAAATTATATATTTAAATAGTTTACCCTTTTGATGTTTCATTTAAAAGATGTACACAAATCTAAACTCTAACTGAAGTAAAAGCCTTGTGGTTTGCGCTAATGTGGCCTTCTCCTTGTGTCGTTAAAAGCTTGCAGTATTTTAAATTCGCAGCCTAGTGGTAATCTCCGTTGTGCACTCGTCAGCACAAACTCCTCTGAAAAGTGAATATTTGTGCATCCAGTCCTGCTGAGTTTGTTTGTCATGCTGCTCTAAATGCATCCACAGAGGTTTTTAGTTTACTATCAGACAGTTATGGCTCTAGCGCAGCATCGAAGCCGCTGGCTATACAAGCAGACAATGTTAGAGAGATGCTGGTGTCATTCATCTGGGCTGGACATTGAGGAGGACAGTGCTGGGTTAATTTATGGCTTAATTGAGTTGTCAGCTGTGGCAAGTTGAAAAAAGACACACTCTGTGCTGTGGTGACTGATGGGGATACTCCTGAATCCTCCTATAAATTAAGTACATTGCCTTTTTCATATTTCACTCAGTTTCTTCCTCTTCTGGTTTTCACCCATTCCTTCAACTGTCTAAAATATGTTAATCTTCATTTCAGAACACAACAGAGTCAGGAGTATTGCCCTTCGCTCACATGAATACTAAACAAACGGGCCAATTTTAAACAAACATAAATTCATGAGAACGTTATGGTACAATCCACTTGTAGGCTGAATATTGTGCACTAAACATTTGTTAACATATTTACTGGCCAGCTCAAGTCTCCAACAGACCAGTGACTTTGCAATGTTTGTTGATTGTGATGTCACTATTTGCAGAAAAGACACAGCCGATTATTAATGAGCTTGTTCTGATATTACAATAACTAATTAATATTCATGAGCCATAGAAGTGCTTATTTTTCTTTCTTTTTTTTGGCATTGACATACACATTTTTTTCGGCTATTTTTATCTTCTGCCCAAATATTTTTATTATCAGATATTTATCGAGATGTCTGAACTGAAATATAAAAGGGTACAAACAGAAATCTTATTTAATTATATTTATATATTCACACTAGTGTATACATTTTTGGTCAGGAAGAAAAAAAAATACATATATATAAATTGATCAAAGTGATAGTAAAACTTTTATAATGTTACAAAAGTATAAACTATGTACTTTTGAACTTTCTATTAATCAAACAATCCTGTTTCTACAAAGATATTAAGCAGTACAACTGTTTTCAAAATTAATAATAAGAAATCTTTCCTAAGAACCAATTCAGCATATTAGAATGATTTCTGATTGGTCATATGACACTGAATACTGGAGTAATGGCTTCTTAACTTAAAACATATTCCTGCCAATAAAAATAATACATTACATTTTACAATATATTAAAATATAAATTTAAAATCATAATAGTATTTCTCAATATTACTGCTTTACTGTATTTTTGATTAAATATTAATTATACAGAATTGGTGAACAAAAAATATTAAATATATATATATATTACCAACCCTAAACTTTTGTGTATAGAAAATAAATTTATACACATGTTACATTTCTATAGAATCACAGAATGCAGAGTAATGCAATAGAACATAGGTAGACTACTTAATTCAATGTATCAGCTACATAATGTAATGCATCTCCATCTCTGGTGTTGCTGCAGTGGAGATGTTTTGAAACAATAGCGAAATATACACATGAATTATACATCACATAGAGCTATAATATGCTGTTAGTGATACTGGTTAATGCTGACTGTGTTTGTCTCAAATCATTTCCGCTGTCAAAACAGGGCTGTTGGCAGCAACACTACACACACTCCCCAGGTTTGTGGTCCTCAGGGTGGGGAAAACAAGCTTGTTTATGCCTATGCGTTCCTAATAATCCATGACTGCCTGTAGCTCTTGGCTCCACTCTGACGTCCCCATTGACAATCTTGTTAAGAACATTTTTAAACGCCCCCACTAATACATGCTCAGTCTTTCATGTTACACAAACGGCCTCAAGGTTCTTGGGATGAAAAATGTCCTAGTCAGCATGCAAATCCAAACTGAGATGACACCCTTATGAGGACACACACACAACTTCTTTGTGCTGACAGATAAGAGCTAACTTTCTTCTGAATGGTTCATGACTTCATATCTGCACAGACTTAAAAATCAACAGCTTTTTGGGCTTGATCTGGTTCCAATGCACTATATGTGATGCTTTACATACAGACTATCACTACCAGACCTCAATGTCAAAGACATGGTGTGTTCATATTATAAGAATCGTTTTATGACACAAACAGCATGTAATGTATTTGACAGGAGCCTTACAGATAATGCCTGCAAAGATCTGCTTAGTCTTTACAAAACAAACAAACAAAAAGAGTAGAATTGTTGTACTGTATTGTAAATGAGAAAACCCTAATTTAAATAATTATATTCTATTTATATTATTCAGGTATTATTTATAGTTAGTTAATAATTAATATTATTAGAATTAAATACAATTTGTATAAATTATTAGCAATTGTTGTAGTAGAATACAATTAATATAAATAATAATTATTTTTGTAGCAATTCATTTCTTTATATATATTTTTATTAATTTCATTTTTTATCAATATTTGTAACGAAACATTTCAAGTAAGATTTAAAAAAAATGTTTTTATAAGAAGTCTCTTATTTGCACTAAGGATGACTTTATTTAATTAAAGATACAGTTAAAATTCAATTTCAATTCAATTCAAAACAATAATATTGTGAAATATTTTTACAGATTCATTATTGTTTTCTATTTGAATACATTTTTAAATGTAATTTATTCCTGTGATGGCACAGCTGAATTTTCAGCATCATTACTCCAGTCTTCAGTGCCACGTGATCCTTCAGAATTCATTTTAATATGCTGATTTGGTGCTCAAAAAACATTTATTGCTGGTATCAATGTTGAAAACATTTTTTTCAGGGTTCTCTAAAAACAGAACAGTTCAAAAGAACAGAATTTATTTGTCACTTTTGATCAATTTAATGCATAGTTGCTGAATAAAAGTATTAATTTCTTTAAAAAATTCTTAACCCAAGCATTTGAACAATAGCGTATGTTAAACCACATATTCAAAAAACTGAACTGATTTCTAGTAGAAAAAATATGAAAAGATCCAAATAACAGCTGCTCTGTCAATACACAAATTTTCCCAGGAGGTTTTGTCATTGTGCCATTATTAGACTTGTACTGGCCTCATAATAACATCAGAGAGGCAGAGGGTGTTTGGTATGCTGGTGTGATGTTGTTACTTGGATTACTGTTGCAGTTATGAGTCACTGTGGCCCACTAAAGGTGTGTTGAGACGAGCTTTTAAATCACCTCCCAGACAAACCAGTGTCTGTGACCTTGCTGTTCCTCACTCCTACACACACCGCTCGGCTTCCTCTCTGAGCAAAAGATGCTACACATAAACATGCAAATATAAACTCTAGACAGGAAGTCAGCTATATTAAATAAAAGCAGAGATGAAGACCTAACAAGAAAGAGAGAGTGAAAACTCTGCCCAAATGCCTGTGATGACTAATTCAGATCTATACTTCCTTTTATAGTGGCAAATCTTTCTATTAATATGCCTTCCTCGACACTCAAAGAAATCTCTTGGAAGTGAAACTGGGTTTTCCTCACTATATGAACAAATGTTCACTTTGAAATGGGCAGATCTGCCTGCTCACTTTGAAGTCCACAGTCTGAGAAGAATCACATTTGACATTTGTCATGGGAAGGAGGAAGCTGGTGGAGAGGGCAAAGTGTGACCCGTAATCTTACCCAGAATACAAATGCACACTCAAACAATGAGAAAGAGAAGAGAACATTGACATATAGAAATTAGATGGAAGCTTTCCATACCTGCCAGAATATGCTGTCTATAGTACTTCCTAGAAAGCCCTCTCTGGTTTCAGAAGAAACAAGTTTAGGCCCCAATATTGTCATAAATTCATCAAAGTCCACCTGTCCATCACCTGCATCAGGAAGAAAACATCTGGATTAGAATCAGAAAGAATAATAATAAAAAAAGAGCTTCAATTAGTTCAAGAAATACTGTATGTTGGTTCCATATTGGTTATCAGCTGAAATTAGAGATTTTTTATGAATTTATCCATCCGTCCATATTGAATAAATATGTTCAGATATAAGATATTTAATTGTGCATTCTCATTGCTTGTCGCTGAAACTTTTTTTACCTTGCACCTCATGAAAACAGCCGTTTAAAATTCTTAACATCAGTTAAATAATAGAACAGAATAGAACAGAATTATTAGTTGCCCTTCATAGATCAGTAATCTACATCCACCGAAGTCTCAGAAACTATTGTAATTTCTGCACAGTTTTGCTGATTGCTTTATTATGCAGTTTTTACTGGTGCGGCTCAGCTAAATGAAACTGTTCAGGGTCTTGGAACTAAGTAATAAGCTACAGATCTGATATATTCAAATCGACTTGATCTAACCATTACATATGAAATTGACAATGATATTTTTTTTCATTCGCCATTAGATTCCTGTGCAGTTTAATTCAATAAAGCAAATATCATGCGCCAGGCAAATTAAAATTCAGATCAACTTGCAGCTGGTAATACCTTTTAATAAAAATTTTTTTTTCATTATTAGAATTATTACTATTTAAAGTTAAACTGAATCTTGTTTTCTCCTTAGGTGCATGTTCCTGACCTTCCATGCACATCTTTTTAAAGTGTTAAAGTGTTAAGTCAGAGAGAGCTGTTATCACGCTAATGTTCCCACTGTGGTGCAAAACCTTGTCTTCACTCTACCATTGAATATTTATTAATGAAATACAGTAAAGAGGTGCATTTGTATCTGCATTCTGTACCAAGGTTATGGGCAGCACTAAAGAAGATCTTTATGATTAAGAGCTAAGATCTTGAAATGTAGCCCAAATAACAAAATTCATATTATGAGGTGAAAAAGATCTTCCTAGACCCACAGTGTGAGTTTCATTCAACATCTGTAACTGTTCTACTTGCACAAAATGTCCTGATCAAGAAGAGCTATAACCTTCCAGACAGATTGATGAACTAAATCAATGCATGTTCTCAAACTATTCAGTCAACAGTGACCTGACTGTGAAGGACCCTTGGAGCTGGACACACACAAGCGCGCACACACACACACACACACACACACACAGAGAGAGAGAGAGAGTAAGATGCAGGTTTCTCAGAATACACCTCGCTTGCTGGTGTATTTGCAGCCCCTCTGAGCTGGATAAATTGATGTTCAAATCTATGATCGCTGTAGCATGAACTGTTCAGAATATCATATATCTGTCCAGTGCAAGGATTGGAATGGGGTCTGTGACAGATTGTAAAGCTGTTTTCACAGATGATTAGAAGACAGACATTTCTTTTAGTTTGTGTGAAAGGTGCTATCTCAGAATAATCCTGAGAATAAAAGAGATGTAGAAAGAGACTGACTCACCGTCCATGTCCAATCTTTGCATGATAATAGCCAGCTCCACCTCACTGGGCATGTACCCCAGAGAGCGCATGGCCATACCCAGCTCCTGCTTCGAGATGAATCCGTTCCCATCCCTATCTAGAACTCGGAATGCCTCGCGGATCTCTGCAGAGAGAAATAGAGAAATGAGACAAAATAGAAATGCAGAACGGTCAGCAAACACAAATAACTCAATTGACATTCATAATTCAAGTGGAATGTGCATGTCATTGGTGAGCATTAGACGGTATGTATTATATAATGCTTGCTTTTCTCACCAGCTACACAGTGTGCTATCACACAAACAGCAGAAATACATTTGTCCATGGTTTAAAAGGGCATCAGTGCCAGTTTTTTAGTTCAACTCGGGTTAAACATCCCACACCAAGTCGCAAGCATCAATGACAAATATAACACTTGTATCTTGTATCTTTTCTGAGGTGTATTACACTTTTTTTGCTGTCTTAAAGACCCACCTTGGTGTTATTATGAGATAAAGAGGCAGAGGCGCTGTGTATCTTGTAATATGCTGAACTGAGCACTTCCTGCATTTTTTTACATTTCTTTAAATCAATTATCTTTAAAACCTCATATTCACTTTGGCATCAAAAAGACCTCAATTGTCTTTTATTAATAGCCCATAACATACTTAACCTTAAAGTGTCAGGTTGATACTTTAGATATTTCAAGACTTTTCTTAATCTTCTGAAAACTGATTATAAACCAAATGTGATAATATACTTCAAATGGACACCCTGAAAATATTTAAATGGTCATTTATAGCACAGAACCTAAAGATACAAAACAAAAGACATAAGGATAAGGCCAAAACCTAATTTGACTGCTTTTATGACATACGTTTTGCAATGGAACATACCTAACATCAAAAACAATGCTGTGTGTGAGGCTAAATGCACTTATTGTATGTGCATATGGTGGTATTTTTACTAGATGAGAATTCATGAAGCACTTATAAAATGTGTAAAAGCTGGGCATACAATGCACAGCATTCATATTTCAGTTGATCCACACCAGAGTTGGTTTTGGATGTTGACCAATCCCGCTTGAAAAGGTCTTGGTCCACTTGTTTGGTGCACACCAAGGTTCAGAAGGCAGTGTTCACACTTATTCAGTTGAACTGCACTAATAGAGCAATCGCACCAGAGTTCATTTTAATTGAACCAAACCTACCAAATGTAAACACACCCTAAATAACAATTACCCATCTGAAAGTACATAACAAAAAAATAGGATTTAAAAAAAGAAAGAAATAATATGTTAATTAATTTAAAAAATGATTTTTTTACTATTGGTATTTTCAAAATAAAGCACTTGGTGGCTCTGGGACCCCAAACATAAAAGAACAAAACGTCAGTCTCATTAGAACGTGGTTTAATTCCTCTGCCATTAGCAAAACCCAACACTCTCCACACACCCTGTTCCCTAGAAGCCTCTTTATCTTGACTTAATGATTTATTAGCTTCTTTTCATTCCTTAAATGTGACTTTTTACCAGATTTAAACAATAACCCAAATGCTTATTACAAGGAAACTAGATTTTATTCAATATGCGTTAATTAAATTAAAAATTGATTCAGCCAGTGGCTCATTATGTAACACGGCCCTCTTTGTCTCCCTCAAGAATTTTTCTTTCTGCAAAGACAGACCTCATCTGAACTGCTGCTCTTACTTTGTGTCCCTCATTTCATGAATATGCAAACCACAGAACCTCCCACTGTGGCCAGCCCTCGGCTCCTGGTCTGTCTATACAATCATTTTAAAAGGAGGTGCTGCAAAACGTTATTTCCATCTGAGAGTTTCACACTGTATTCACAACACCCTCTAATCCACCGGTCAGACCATCGATTTTCTTCTTGTGTGCCCTAAGGCACTGCCTTTACACATGACCAGCAAGACATTCAAGATGATGAAAGTGAGATTTCCAGTTCCAGTGGACTGTAGTGGGGAAGTAACTGTAATGGGTTTATAATGTTTATCACACTACCGGCATATGTGAATGAGCCCTGATGTTCTTTTGGTTGCTGTTATTAATTTCTACTGAATGACCATGTTAAAAACAGTGAGGAGGAAGAAGCTTTAGTAGTCAACTTCTTGCTACAAACAATATTGCGGTTATTTTTCTGTGCAATGCAGGTGAAGAAATGTTCAGTTATTTCCTATAAAAACAGCAGTCATAGCATAGTTCATAGAACAAACAAAATTTATGACCACTGACATTCAGATTCAAAACATGCATAATGCCTTGTGACAGATATGACATCACTGTTTCCAGTACCACGTTGGGTTCTTGGATGTGTCATAATCAAAATTAATTCTTAAATATGCAGAATGGAAAATGGGATTTGAGAGAGAATTACGTTTTTACACAGAGGACTTAAATCATATAAACAACATTTATGGTTTTATGTGTTTTTGTTTATTTTAGGAAACTTGACAAACGTGGTCAATATGGACGGATTCATATGAAGAATCTTCAAAAAGAAAAGTTATATGTTTAAAAGCAAATAAAAGCAGGTTTTGAATTTGTTAAAGTGGTCATATGATGTTTGATGTAAGTACATTTATGTTGTGTATTTGGTGTAATACAATGTGTTTATGTGGTTTAATGTAAAAAAACCACATTATTTTCCATTTTTCCTTTCATTATTGCTCCTCTATGCCCCACCTTTCTGAAACGCATCGATTTTTACAAAGCTCATCGGTATGAAAAGCGAGGTGTAAGGTGTAAGGTGATTGGCCATCTATCCAGTGCGTTGTGATTGGCTGAATACCTCAAGTGTGTGACGAAAATGTTAAGCCCTTTACAATACTGTGAAGCCGTGCCCTGTCGTGACCAGACAAAACCAATAAAACCCATTACAAATGAGACAATTTTTGCATCCAGTGGGAACATAATTAATGATTATAATGACTTATAATGTGCTTTTACGCGTGGCATTGCATATCACACAGCATAAACATTAAAACATGTCTGCATTTTTGATCAGAGAAACGACAAACAACCAAGTGACGACCCCGGGCTGCACTCTGCTTCGTCCACGGTTAAAGCCAATCTGGCGATTTTAAAACACTCTCCATCCACACTAGCATTTTCAAGCATTTTCCAAAAGTGTCTTATTCACATTGAAACATCAGAAAATGTTACATTTGCTTTGATTTTTATTCTTTTTAATTTATCTACATTGTTTTCAAAAAGCTACAGTTATCTTGATTAAAAATGCCATCTCAGTGTGGACGGAAGGCCAAAATGGAGAGAAAAAGATGTGTTTTCAAATGAAACCGTACTAATGTGGACAAGACCCTAGGCATGCCGAAGCAGATATCATCTTCTTTCGGAAGGCCAAACAAAGTAGTTTCGCTTTCACAATAAAACACACAGCACACCTTTCTCTGCAAGTACATTTGGCCAGTGTTATGCAAATCTTCCCACACAGTGTCGTAGACAGGGGGCGTGTTTAAACAAGGCGTTTTAGAAGGGCGTGGTTGACTCTTAACTTTTATTTACGAATATCTCTTTGGATTTGAGACTTTAGTCTTTGCAACTTTACAGATCTTCTTCATGCACCAAGAGCTTGTAACACTCCAAAGAGAAAAGAAAATTTAAATCGCATCATATGAACCCTTTTTAAATTAAATTAAATTCAAATAAAATTTTATTAACCTGCATTTCCATTTCTGGGGCAATGTTTTAAATATAAGCACACATTCTTTAACCCCATAACTGTCACCGTCCCACCTGTGGGACGCTTGGCACTCTTTTTTGTTGTTGTCTTTTTCTCTATAAAATCTTAGTAATCATCATAAATCATATATCATTTGAAAGCTTAGAAGCCCAAGATTCATCCTGTGAAAACCATTTTGAAATCGGACATTGCTTTACCATGGAAATGGTACTTAAAAATCTAATGGCGGTCACCTCCCCCTTAGTGGGCAGGGCCAAGTGTCATAAAACATAATGCATTACGGTCTTCTAGAACCAAAACTTTTTATAATATTGGCAACAAACATCATTGGAAAGGTCTGAGTCTCAGGATTTCATATTTGGTGGTTATTTTGAGATAGAAGAAAAATTCACAGAGAAATCTAGAGAAAAATTCACTAAGCAAAATTCAAAATAGTTTTGATGACTCCCAGTGGCTGTGTGTGGTATGACGCCCTAAATAAAATCTCACAGGAACCTCAATTTTTTTCATATCAACTTCAAATTTATAACATAACTTATTTAGACACAAGGCTTTAATTTTATACCAATTTTAGAGTAAAACCTGTTATGTAAAATATTTATAATAAATAAAATAAAATAAAATTAACATAGCGCATATTATTTACAGTACATTTAAACTTCTATAACTTTTTCATACTTACATTTTTTTTTTTTTTATTCCACTTTTGCCAAAATCTGCTAATTTTCTTCTTTAAAAAGATACCAACCTTATGTTTATATTCCAAAGTGTTCATAAATTACAGCAATTTTAGTTTAGATAGTGCACTTTAATGCCTATTTAAAAAATGGGGGGGTGACAGTTGACATACATTTACACTAAGACAAATAGCAGCCATCCAAACAAAACACATACAGACACACACATTCTCACTCACCGCCAAGCTCTTCTGTGGAGATGTTGGCGAGCTGTTCTTCACTGGTTTCAGACAGAGAGGTGCTCAGGTAGTTGTCTGTGTAGAGCAGCCCTGCTCTCACATGGTGAAAAGGCATCTTCGCCCTTCAAAGGAACAACAAACAGCTAAGATGAATCGATGAACACATAACCACTGCGCCTGCAGCCTCACAGAAGACTCCAAAAGTGAGTAATGATCTCATGTCTGTTGCTGAAAGAAAGAGACTAGACCTAAAAAGAAGAATGGAGCATAAGCAAACAGGTTTTCAGTGTACTATACACCGCTGTGTGAAAGATGCATAACTTTACAACTGTGATTGGGTTCAATCAAGTATATTTGGTAAGGATTTCATTCAAATACGTGCATAAATGCCCACATATACACACACAGATTGCAAATCCATAGCAGGACATACATGACGTTGATCATATGGGATCTTAAGAGACTGTCAGGGTTGGAATAAATTGTAAATACATATACAGCTCATGTGTCCAGAATGCTACATGGGCCAAAGAAAAAAAAAGATGAGACAAAATGTGACAAAACTCTTGTCCCTCTGATTTATATGAGTTCATTGGAGCAGCGTTTAGTTTTAAATTCATCTTCCTGTCACTTCTGTCAAGACTCCAGTGAAAGACATTGAACGATTTCTCCAGATTCAGTATGGATTTAACGAAAACTTTAAACCCATAAATAACTAGAAATGTGCATGATTTTAAAACTGTATACACACATACACACAAAAACACACAGTATTTTGTTATATTATTATTATTTTATATTATTTATACATTGTCACTTATGCTCACCAAGTCTGCATCTGTTTGATCAAAAACAATACTATTGTGACATATTACTACAATTTGAAATCAGCATATTAAAATAATTTCTGAAGCACCATGTGACACTGAAGACTGGAGTAATAATGTTTAAAATTCAGCTTTGTCATCACAGGAATAAATTACATTTAAAATATATTATATATTACAATAGAATACAGTTATTTTAAATTGTAATACTATTTTACAATATTAGTGTTTTACTGTATCTTGAGCATATAAAAGCAGCCTTAGTGAGCATAAGAGACTTAATTAAATGCATTTAAAATTTATCGTAACGTTTCCAAACATTTGACAAGTACTGTATATATTTTGATTATAAAAAATGTTAAGCCCTGATTTTCATCAATATTTATATAAATATTATTTTTTTCACTTCAAATATTATGTTAATGATTTTTAATGAAAACATTTGTACCAAATTTAATTTTATGGTCTTAGATCTATGGGCCCCTATGTGAATGGCAAATTCCAAACAAAGCAGTGAGAGCATTAATTTCTGTTCTTTCCCCTGTAATAAATGATAAAGTTAAAAAAATATTTGTCCAAATATTATATAGTGAAGGGGAAAGCCAAAACAACTGAATCAGGTTTGCTGGATTTTGACAGCATCTGTCACATACTGGAGAAATTTTAGCCAATGTAGCTTTAGTAAAATTGACACAGAAATCAACTTTGCACAGAATTAGTGAGTGTCTGATACATACTGATGCAGGACAAAGGCTGTGGATTTATTGTGCAAACTGGAGTGAAAAAAAAAACTATTCAAAAGAGTATCATTTGGTAGGAGAGGAAAATCTGGAAATGCAGCCTGAGCGGATCGACAAACTTGTAAGTATCTGAAAAAATTACACTTTGTGAAAATGTGTCCCTAATGTGTTGAAAAGAAGCAATATATGGCATCAATATATAAATCATAAAATGTGATAATGCCACAACTAGACCAAAATAAAAAAGCACTGTCCAACAGACGGGGAGAAAAAAACATGGATAGTGGCTATCGGAGCATGGATTGAGTATGACTGTAATCCTAAAAAGCACTTAAATTGGGCCCAAATATTAAGAGTGATCTTAACTATCAAATTCTTAGCAAAAGGTGAGAAAGATGGAATGGGAGAAAAGCATTCAGTGAGCTGGGCTTAGTAGAATTAGCTTCCATCATAAGCCAAGAGGGAAGAAACTCTAAATTATTATTTTGGAGCCATCATTTTAAAATTCTAATATTGGTGGCCCAATGATAGAACCTCTGGTTAGGTAATCCCAAACCCCCAATGACTTGGGTCTCTGTTATATACTTTATGTAACCTGGGGACCTTTTTATCCTAGATAAAGTCCAGAATCTTGGAGACTAAAAATAAATAAATAAATTATTGGGGAGAAAGATGGGAATGCATTGAAACAAATATAAAAATCATGGGACAACAAACATCTTCGCAGCATTAATAAGAGCAGCTAAAGAGCTGAAGAGATTCAGAAGTGACCCTCGTTCATAATCCTCCCTAGTTCGGAACAACAAAGGAGTCCAATTTGCTTTAAACAGATCTGCATATTTATGTGTAACATGAATACCAAAATATGTCAAGCTAAATCAAGATATTTTAAAGGGTAAGCTACATAGAGGAAAATACTTTGCTAATATATTGATGGGAAACATTACACTTTTAGAAAAGTTCAGTTTATGTTCAGCATTTGAATTACTGTCAGGGCATCCATGCTTGAATGTGTCTTAGTGTCTGGTCTGTTTTACTAATGTTAGGCCCTGATGCTGTTAAAATGATGCCCTAATCTGAGAGAGTTTCTGTAGACACATCTAAAATATCTCAGTTTAAGATTTTTTTTTAAGTTTAATGGGGAATCTGAGCCTCTGTTGAGAGAGTTTCATGTGAATTAAGGGAAAATGATGAGGAGGTGACAGAGGGAGCGAAGCAGCTAATTTGTGGTGATGCTCACCAAGGATGAACCCTAGCTGTTCAATAGGGCTCTGTGCTACTGTAATTACCATAGATATTAACAGGCTTTAGCTGAAGGCATCTTCGGGTGGAGTTCGATTGATACCAGCTCAGCTGCTAGGGATGCTACACATGAATATTTTAAAGAACCATTGATGAGTCGATTGGTTCACTTTTGAAACTTGACCTGTGTGCCGGATGTACATACACTATAAAATTCAAAAGTTTGGGATCAGTAATGCTGACAGTAACAGCATTAGCATTGTTGCAATATATATAAAATATTTTAAAATATATTAACTTTTGAATATTTTGTAAATGTAGCTTTGCCACCACAGGAATTAATTCCATTTTAAAAGTTATTTGATATATAAATAGATCCATTTGTGCTTTTTGAGCATAAGAGCAGAAACAGTTTTCAAAAATATTTTGAATGGTACATGAAGCTTATTAAATGCACAGTGGAAGAAAATGTTATAATTTACACAATGCGTTTAAAAAAAGCCAACATAGGGTCATTTGGAACATTTCAAACAGTTACATTTCTTGGCATTCACATGCTAAAAGACATGCAAATTACAAATAAATGCCAAATGCCAAATAGTACTGTATGTTGTTGCTTTGGTAACGGATTCTGAAGTACATAATACTGAGGTTGCCAGAGTAACCTTGACAAACATTCTGTTCCAAAGCCTGTACATCCTAATCTGGCCCATATCTAATTCACAGGCAGTGCATGAAAGCTGATGTGAATAGATATTGAGCAAAATTGCCACATTAAACCCTTAGTGCAGCAGGGAACATTTATTTAATAGTTAAAAATAGAAATGAGATAGAGAAAGAGCGAGGGATTGAAAGGAAGTGGCATTCACTGTTGGCAAGATAAATAACATATGATGCTATATTAATGGATTTTTCCAAGACATCGTTTAGCCGGTCTGATTCATGGGATCTCATGGGACCAACACATCGGCCAGTACCAGAAAAGGTGTGAGGTTTTCACATGTTGTGAGTAGCAGCTGCTATCTTGGCTTTTTGGTTTTGCACATCTGCTACTGGCTCTGATCCAGGACACCTTAAGAGGGCTCACTAGCATTTGGGTTACAGACACTGCACCTACATGTTAGCCAGTTCATTAAATGACCTCAAAACAGAACACATGGGACAGTGCTGATAATGAGCCACAATAACATGAATGCACCTTCACAAGGTCAAATGTTGCACTAGCCCTCAAAGCAAAAAGATTCGGACTAACAAAGGGTACAAAATAGGACATCTCTATTCAGGGAGTCAAACGGCATCTATGACCTTCACAAGGTGACTGAGAAAGCAGGCCAAAGCTGAAATGCAAAAATGAAATGTTTAGTCCACAGAAAAATTACAGACTTAAAATGTTAATCCATAGTCTTTTTTTAAAAAGATGAGGAAAGAGACACAGAAGCAAAAGATCTGTCATTGTGAATGAAGTTGCATGAGAGAAATGTCAAAGCTGCTCCAGAGACCCTTTGCATGCTGTGAAGCACTTAACACTGAGTGTTCATAAGAGTCAGATCAACCCTTCTGCCATGGTTTAAATATCACCTTTTTTCAACATAAAACATGCATGGGAAGTTAAAGGCTGAAATATCAGCTTCGAGAGATAATGAAGATAGACTAAAGCAAACCAGATAAAAGTTCCCGATTACGGCACTGTTAAAAAGTGAAAATGTGCAATTGTTACCGTTAAATGTTAACTCTTTCTGTATGGTCAGCGCATTAAAAATATCATCCATTAATGAAACCGAATGTAGTCCGGTTGATTCAGTCGTATAGTATATGTTTGCTCTGAATAAATTCACTAAATAAATTGCTACCAATGTTACTTAAAACTTTTTTTTTATATGAGAACAATAAATAAATCAATAAATAAACTGAGTTGATTCAGTGTCCAACTCAAAAAAAAAAAAAAAAAAAAAACAAACCTTATCCACTCAATCAAAATCCTTCAATAGATGTGAAATCTAAAAAACAAAAAGCGAAACAAGCTTCGGTCCTGAGACTCGATTGTGATTCAAAGACACCATGATGAACGAGCTTTCAACACAGTGCCACTTCCCCATCTGCCTAGAAAACTTGACTCAACTCAATACCAAAACTGCCTCGGATTAAAAACAAAATGAAACCGGTTTAGGTCATTAAAGAAATCCATTTTTTTCTTCTTTTTTTTTTACAATTCTTCCACTGTGTTAACCCATGAACATCATGCAGTGAACCCTAGACGCCTCGCTGTTACCTCCACAGATTGCGCTCAGCGGGCATCACAAGCGAGTCTTCTGAGGGACTCTGTACGCACAGCTCCTTTCCTTCCTCTCCGTTAGTTGGACACGGACCGGACACATCCATTCCACAGTGCGCAAAGGAAATTCTAAACCATACTTTTCCTGACCCATTTAGAATAAAATATCTAAAGGCATTTTACGCTGACGTCCCAGCAAAATTCGAGCGAAATCCCTGCTGCTTGCGTTTCCACGGACAGCCCCGACGAACAGCTCGGAGTGTGGGCTTGTAGCCCTCCGTCCCCTCTCCTCTGGAGACTGGAGTGACAAGCCATAACTCACACGGGCCATACACCACTAGTCCTTCAAATATCACCTTGTTCTTACTGTGAATGAACACCCCGAGCCACCAATACTATTTAAACACATTGAGCATCGCTGTAAATATTTGGTCAAAATTTTAATGTAGCGTAAAATGGCAGTTTAATTAGATTATAGGTTTAATCTACAAGCATTTGTATAATGTATTGTTATCATTGTTATCGCAAAATCGACCCTAACTCCTGAACGACTTTATTTATCAAGATGAATCTTATACTGAACATCCTGGTTATTATATGACTACCTAAAATGGATTTTTGTTGAGCTTTTATTTGTTAACCTGAAGTGACCGAACACAAAGTGACCGAAAACAAACAGGTTTCTGATCGAGCGTTCAGTTATTCCGGCTTCATTAGTAAATATTGTATCGTTTTATGCTGTGATTGACCAATATAAAACACGTATTCCACAAAGACGTGTAAAGTTTTAGAATTATGGCCAGAAAAGCCAATTAAGATGGAAGTCAATCGTCCAAACATTAGACTCATTACTACCAACCTAACTTTTGTTTTTATGTAGAGTTCCCTGGAAAAATGCCATTCGATAAAGAACGTGTCGTCAATATCCATCTGTTTATTGCACCCTATTCCCTTCACAACAGGTGCCATAACCCAATTCGTCTTCTGAAGACCCCATACCTGAATCTATAGGCAAAGGCATATGAAATCCACTCACCTCCTCAAATACACTGTTCTCAATTTCGCAAAGTCTCAGGGCGTTTATAATGCCAATGTTGTGAAATCTTCTCTTTTGGAGTAGTCGTTGTCGTTGGTCTCATATGTAGTATGCTGAACAGACTAATTCAGAAGAAAAACAACGACATTTTCAGTTGCCCCAGTTTTCTCCTCTCGGTCCCGTTTGCATGTGACAGCCCCATTCCCGCCGCAGAAGAGTTTCTGAAGATCCATCAGGTGAAATGCTCATTCCAAAAGCCACTGTCGTATTTTTTAAAGTTCAAACATTTAACAGATTTGTTCGGAAATGCCCCCGTCTCGCGCTCGCCTCGTGCGTAACAGGCGTTCTCCGCCGCGCGCCCAAGGGTGTGTTGCATTTAAAGTCCTTGCCGAACGCACCCGGACAGATTTATAGCGTCTTAAATAAGGAGTCCCCCTTCACCTGTGTCTCTTGCCGAAACACACAGGGGGGGAAACAAATATCTTTTCTGTCGCAATAAATCTGTTGCGTTGATAACGTCTGAGATGGGCGCGCTGCCCTGCAGCCACTGAACGGCTGGAGTGGTACAGCCGATCTGCTCCTGAACGTTTCCCTCCTTCAGAGATCTAGCAGGTGTGTCAGAGAGAGTGCTGTAGGGTGGAGTTAAAAATAGATCAGTAATGCATCACTATTAGCAGACAGAGACAAAATGAAGACATTTCTCAGGTTCATATCTACTAAGGTTTATTACCTTCCAATATCTATAAGTTGCAGCAGTTGACATGCTGATAGCATTTTGTTACCAGTCCTGTCATTGCACATCCATCAAATATGATATGCCAGGTATTAATATTTACTTCAAAGTTATAACTCATGTTACTTTCCTCCTAAATCTATAGACTACTCTGTGGATGATGGAGGGAATTGTTCAACATGTTCTGGCACCTGGTATGCATAAATGACATGGACAGTTGGACTATTCTCTACTCATAGCATCCAGTTTTCTCAATAATTATTCTATGGGCTGATAACCGCTGATAAAGCCCCATTCAATCGAGTGATAACGTTCGAATCGGGTATAATTATTCAGAGTTCAGAACACGGGGTGCATAACTGTTTGAAATGAAAAGGACAGGGCAGCCAACTCCCTACAATTACGTGTAATAAGCTGCTTTGGTTGAAAAAATGGCAGTGCTTCTGCTAAATGGCAGGGGTACAGAGGCAAAAATGTCAAAAGGATGATGTTAAGGTATGCTGGGACTCTGGGACACTTGTGTTCTACATGTTGAACATTGCAAGGTCCAGATGACATGGGTGCCTGTCAGACACAAACCACCTAATTTTTCATACTGAATGATTGATTCAGTATTTCAGAATTTTATACTGCATTTTCTTTCTTTCAAACGTAGCAGAATTACATCATGAGCCCTCTTTTATTCTCAGTGTTGCTGTGGTTGCATTGCCCAGAGATGTAATGTTTATGAATTTTCAATTATGTTGTATTGTTACTAATTAAAAATAAGATCATTAACAGTTTCAAAGGGTAAATATACACTGCTTAATAGTTTGTGACAAAAAACAAAAGATAGCAGAAGTGTGAATGAATGTCAATAATAATTACTTTAGTTGTTTTTGCATTTGAAGTTTATTTGAAATGTATTTGGTCCTCTGAGAACCTATGAAGGAAGCAACACAAATGCATTAAATAGCTTTTATCTGATTAATTAACAACTGAAGCTGTGTTGGTATGAACAAATCAGTTCAACAGCAGTTTCACAAATGACCTTGAGATGGCATTGGATTGTTTCTTCCACTGCAGATGGGAAATGATCAACCTATGCCGCAGTCTTCACACAGACTCTTAAAACAAACCCTCTTAAAATTAAAGGCCTTTTATTGGCATTAGCATTGATCATTCATGGAACTTTTAAATTGCACTAAAGTTTCTTTAGAGAGGAAAAAGTTTCTTTAGATTATTAGAATGTTCCTCACTATATTTAAAAAAAAGGTTCTAATATTGACTATATTAAGATAAATGAAACAATATATGTTTCATAAATTGACCACATATTTATTGCTTCACCACATGTATTATTTATAACAAAGGTCAAGCTACCATCCTGGAGTTTCAAATTTCAATAGAGAATCTATAGTGCATATTTCATGAGATCATTTTAAGATTTTTATATTGAACAACTCCATGTGAATGAAAAGTCATGGTTGGTTTGACCTAGGCTATTCCGTCCCGTTTCATCACAAAACAAAATGTAACATATTGATGCTGTCATTACCTCATAGATCATATAAGGTCATAGGGTTTAATTCAATTCATACTGAATTTATTAAAATGCTTCAAGGCCTTTGGGATGGAAATCACCCCATCCCAAAAATGTGCTAAATCTTCAAGTCATATATTCAGTTCTTATTTTTGCATTATTTCTATTAACATATACACTCAATCTTCTATTTCTGAGGAGCAATATAGTAAAAATTATACAAACGTCACAGTGTCTAATGTGTATTTCTGTTTAATTAGTTTAGGATGAGATCCTATCAGTAAAAACAGATGAATGGAAGATTTCACATGAAGCCAGATATTACAAATGAATGCAACAGAAATGTTAATCATAAAGTTTGTTTTAAAATGAAAAGATAAGATCATTTTAAAACACGAAGACAATTATCTTAACAAATGTACTATTTATCTTTCTTTATCCATCTTTGCAAGTCAAACACCAAAAATTATACAGTGCACAAAAAAAAAATTTGCTATGGAGCCCTTTTAATCTTGTGAAAGTGGTTCTTGTTACTGTCGCCTGATAAAAATGACACAAGCTCACTGCAAAAGATAAACTGACAACATTTAAGAGATTTCCAAAGACTTTCATGGGAAATGTGGAGGAAAAACAAAAGCAAACTATTTTTCCTTCAACAAATCATCATTTTGTATTTGTTGACTAATATCAAACTGTGTTCTGTTTCTATTGCCATTTTATATCATTTTTCAGAAAATTCCACCATGATTAAAACAAAGAGTCAAATTATTATTCAAAAATACATGCCTATTTGATTAAAATTAAGTATTATAAGTATGTATTCAAAGGCAATACTTTTAATTAATTATAATAAATTGATAATTAAATAATTTTTTAATTAATAATAATATCAACAACATTTTTGAATACCTCTTCACTTTGTATTGATTACTGTAATAAGATATTTGTAATTTAGCAGATCTAAAGCATTTCATTGTTACTTGCATAAGGCTATTATGAGAGGTCAGCATCTCTACATTTCATGAACTGCCACTTCTAGGTTTGCCTGACCACTACACTAAACCAAATAAACATGATGTAACATGTCCAGTGTTGTAAAAGCAACAAGAGAAATGTTACAAGACCTATGAACCTCTCGATAGGAGGCCTAGCAGAGTTTATAAGCTTACAGAATGGATACAGACATGTTCATTCCATACCTTGCACAGCTTTCATTCCCCATACAATCCCCCTGACGGGAGAGTGAATGAAGCATGATGTTGATTGTGAATTTCATACACTGAGGAGCTGAGCACTTATTTGAATGCAAATTGCTGTCGGGGTAAGATGCTTTTTACACAGCAGTCACAAAAATGAATACAATTCTCAAGTGCATATAATCCTGACTGCACAGCATTCCAGCATACTTGAACTACATGCAACCCTATTTATTTATTTTTGCTTTGTTTGTATTTTTGAAACTTGGACAGGGTCCAAAAATTTCCTTTTGGGGGCATTAACGTTGGCTTAGATTTTTGGTCAAATATACAGAAAGTCATTGCACATGAGAGCCCTACAACACTCTTGACAAATTCTCTTCACTTGCTAACCAACTGTTAAGGCCCCTCTCCCCTTGTTACAACTCCAATCATGATCACCACCAGCATCCATCTGTTTATTTACTTTTTCTGCCATCGCTGAAATTAATTCGCCTGGATTCAACACAGAAGAAAGTCTGCCTTTGCCCTTGAGCCAGAAAATTCAATTGACTTGCTTCAACACATATACGTTGCATACATGAATTATGTATCAAATGACTAACAAAGTGCAGCATTATTGATTGAGGGTAAAAAAACAACAACAAACAAACCAACAAATAGCTAAATCATAAGGGAAATGAATAATTCTAAGATGAAAGTTATCTAACGGAACATTTATCCTGACACAAGCAACTTTCTAGGGATAAAGATGAAATAAAACCATAGGTAACATAATGTAGCTCTAAGAAAACATTTGGGAGGATCATGTTTGTCCATCTGATCATGTCAGTCACAACGAAAGAGAATATAAACAACTGCTTACTTCAATCCTGTGACAGTATACTGTAATCCCACCACCACCACATTTTTTTCTAATTTCTCCCAAAAGGGCTTAAATAACAATACCACTGGGACTTGTCATTGATTGTATCACTCGATGTAAACTCACAATTAAGAAAAGCTTGAGAAAAAAAAAACAAAAAAAAAACATGGAATATAAAAAAAAGTAATTGTGACATTTTACAAATCATTTATTATTTATTTATTTATTTATTCCTCAGAATTGCAAGACAGTTATTTTTTTTATACCATATATGAAATAAACTTCCAAACAGACCAGTCTGTGCATTAGCGGTGAGGAAGTTCAGAGGTTAAATGGTTGTATGAGTGGGTGGCAACACTGGTTACGTCATTGTCACCGAACAGAAGGAGACCACAAATGGAATAACTGGTATAAGTGAAAATGAGGTTTATTAGCAACAGGAATAGGGTGCAGAGGAACAGAGAGTCAGCGGGTGAGTCTCTACTTTACTGGTAGCTTGGTGAGCTAACGTTCTCCTTTTCAGTGTTCTTCATTTCATGCGTTCAGCTGTTGCACAGCAACAGTCTTTATGAGTGATTCATTAAATCATGGATCTGGCCCAGAATTCATCCAATTTGTTCAAAACACTATTTCAATCAGGAGCAAAATGTGTGACTCACTTAAAGAATGAGTCATTGGATAATTTACTCAACCATTTGTTGATATGTTCAAAAACTGATTCATTCAGGAATTAAACACCAATACTGTGTGTTGCACAGAGGCAAACAATAGATAAAGCAACTGTTAATATTATGTGTAAATATTCATGTTAATATTGTTTATTGGACTGTTGAATAAAAGCACACTGCTGTGCTTAACTGTATTATCTTTATAAATCAAGGCAGACTTTTAGGGCTGTCCATCATGGACAGCAGGAAAAAAATGTTTACCTCTATCTCACTCAATGATTATGAAAATATGAACTCATTTACCTAACTTTAAGATCTCAAGTCATATATATATTTTTTTTTTGGCTAATCAAATATAAAATCTAGCCACAGATGTCCCCCCTAAAGCATTAAACATTAAAGTGAATATAAAAGACCATGTTATGGTCTGCTTCATTAAATTCAAAATAGGCCCCACTGGGTTTAAAAGAATGAATCAGCCTCACAATTCACATCCGAAACATCTCAGGTCATAATGCTGCGAACTTCAAGTGACACAGTATTACAGACACCACATGAGAGTCAGTATTAAGATGCTGCATGACCTAGAAAAGTGGGGCACTCTTTCTAGGCCTCCAGAATGTAAATGTGATGCATTTTAGGGACTGAAGAGAAAGGGATATGCATTGCAAGTGAAGTGAAAAAGGAAGCGTTTAAAATGACTTATACTGGAAATATCAAAAGAATTCATCTCCAGCATCATAATCATCATTTCCATTATTTCAAATGCAAATGCAGTAAGAACAGCCTTTAAAAATGTTTACATTTCCTCAATCTTAACTAAATGTTTTTTTTTTCTTTAAGCAATTTACTTAAGGTTTTGTGGCATTGCTAATAAAATGTAATCAGATATTTGTCAGCACTCTCACTTGTAAAATACTTCATCCTTTCCATCAGATGTAGTTACACTTGACTACCTGCTTCATTTAAAGCTTGTAAATCCCTGAGGGGAAAAACTCCCACAGAGGACTTTAATTGGAAAACTGAATTAATTTTCTAATGCACATTTATACTCAGCCCATACCTCAAAACATTTTTCATTGCTCACAAAACATGTCTCGTCATCACACTTTCTCACAAATATGTATTTGATTATGTGTGCAATGAATTATTATGGAAGTTTAAACACATAAGATAAAGAATTTAAAATGCTATGATAGACAGAAGCTGAGGGCTAGACAATTGAAAAAGAGATCCCACACAAATACAGTTTCATGATTCTTTCTGTAATGTACATTTTATGATCGCATAACTTTGGGTAATAAATATCTGTATTTGTCCAAATTAAATGAACTGTCTGTGACCACAAAGTGATGGGGATGAAAATGATTCAACTCTGTTCAGTGCAAGAAAACATGAAATACTCTCAGGAAAAATCTTGTTGTAAAATTACTTTTGTAAGGTTGTAAAATTTGTTGTATAATCCTGCACTGAGCCATCAGTCGTGGCAGACACAAGATTTCCAGCTTTAAGAAATCAAAGCAGCATGTCTTTAAATATAAAACAGCTCGAGCTAGTTTTACACCTCAAGCCTTCAGAATAAATAATGGCCCTTTCTCACTATTTGTTCACTTTGAGGTGGCAAATGAAGGCAAATGTTGATGAAAAATGGCTTTGTTTGTCAGGCAAACATTTTTAAATCCCATTGAACTGTCCTGTGTCAAGCCTCCTATACAGAAATGAGGAAGATGACAAATTCGTGCACTGAATACAAGACATGTGGCCTCGTAGAGCTTATAATTGCAAGGGATCATCTTGGGACTGACCATCTGATCATGAGAAAATATGTTCGGTAATATTCTATCATGCTTTTTGTTTTTGTTTTTTTCTTCTTCAAAAGTCAGTGGTAATATAGTGGTTAGACTACAGAGGCTCAGTTGTCCATCTTAAGGTCTTAAAGGAATAGTCTGGGTTCAGTTCAAGTCAGCAGGAAATGTGGCACAATGTTGATTACCACAAAAAAAAAAATTCAGTCTGTCACTTGAAAAAAGAAAAAGAAAAAGAAAAAGTTAAGGCCAATTCTAAGACAAGTACTTTTATTTGTATTTTTTATTTATTTATTTATTTATTTATTGCTATGTAATAGAGCTAAGTTCAAAGGCTTGATGTAAAATATTAGTACAAGTAAAAAATTGCACAAAATCAATATTTTATTAAGGAGGCTTTCGTGGCAGTTGAGAAATCATGATGCGCAACTGGTCTAAAAGGTGTGTGTTTTTGCACCATTGCATTGTTAAAGGAACAGTGTGATGTGTAATGCCTATTCCCCAAAGATTTAAATAAAAAAATTGGTATAGTAAAATTTAACAATTCACAAGATCAAAACATCCTTTATTAAACCAATTTGTGGAGTTGAACACATACCTGCAGAAGTGTCGAAATGCTGATTCAATTCATTCACTTCCAACAGTGCTTAATAGGAGCAGAGTCATACACACAGAGGACAGAGCATCACAATATTTAAAGGGGAAATTCATGTGTCAAAGAGTAAAGAGTATTCTGATTACTTTTATGCGACTGATCAAACTTTTATATGTCATTTGGGGTAACAAGGTTTGACTGAAATAATAATGCAAAAACTGACACTTTAAATCAAAATTCAAACAACAACAACAACTGAACAAAAACAGAAAATGGTAAAAAGCAGTTATTGACAATATCTAATGTATCCAAATCAAAATGATGACAATTCCTTGATGACAATCAAAGTGATGACAATTTCTTAGAAACTAGGGAATTTATATCTTAACAGTCTATTTACAAGATTTGGGGAACTCACAATGCGCCAAATCTCCACGCATTAGTGTCCTTACTAAGGCCCGGTTTACACTAGTGCATTTTAATTTTAAAATGGCATTTTAAAATGAAAACGATCCTTGTCTACACAACCGAAAACACGCCACGACCATTCATGCAGGTACAACAATGAGCATGATAATATTGTTTACATGGTCATCAAGGATATGCAAAGTGAATATGAGCAGCCATGCCATCGTTTTTGCGGGATCACATTTTGCAATCACATTTTTTGAAAATGTTTCCAATAATATTGTTCCTTTGTGCCGTTATCAGTATAGTTGTGGTATGGACTACATCTTTTTCAATAAAGTTATCATCCTAAGTGTTAATTACAGTGATACATTTATAATAGAAGTAAATGGAGCCAATTTTGGCAGGATTGAAAGCAGAAATGTGAGATTTATAATTTGATTAAAGCACTTTAAGTTTTCAAACAAAAAAATACAAATTGTGTATTATTTGTGCTGTAAAGGTTTTGCGAACATTTTTCACAAAATTGACACAAAAACTAAGTTATAAAATTTTATTTCTTGTATAAATTGTATAAATAATTTTTTAGCTTTGTTACACTAATATAATGTAAACATATTTGTTTAGTCTACCTCTTATGGCTTTACTATCTATCTATCTATCTATCTATCTATCTATCTATTCATGAACAAGTACACTACAGTACAAACATTGACAACATACTTTTAAACCGTAAAAAAATAAGTACATTTTATAAACAGCATTATTTAAAAAACAGCATGCAGAAAACAGTGAAGTCAACATCCAGGCCAGTTCAATTCTTATCCAGTGGTGTCAGTGCAGTCAAGTCAATAATATTGCTGAATATTAAGTTTCCCAAACCAAGAAAACTAAAGGTGACTGTGGCAAGGAACCCAAACAAAATCAGGATTAGTCCGATTAGAAATGGTGTGATTATTATACCAAGCTGCATCACAAATCAGATTGTGTATTAACATATTTAATCGAACTCCATTAAGCTTGAAGATCGGGAAACATGCAATGCCAGCAGGTAATGCGGGTCGGTGCAGAGGACATGTCTGGTACTTGTGGTCTTCCTAGAGGATCTGTGCTGTTGGCTGTCGCAGGAATGAGGTCTTTGCAGGGGATGGGTTAGATTAGTTGTCATGGTCTCTGCTGACATGGGAGGCATTGTGGTCATTCCTGGGAGCAGGTCTTCCATCGGATTTGAACACAGACTGGATCCAGCTGACTATGATAACCTCAGGATAAGAGTGAGACAGTATATAAGTGATATACTAATATAATAATAATAAAAATAGATGCTATTCTACTTACAATGTGAAAAGTGCATTGGGTGCTATGGGAAGAGCTCTTGGAGCTCTTCGTCCAGACCCAGAATCAACACATACATTATATTGTAGCGTTCATGCATTAACATTTAACATCCACAGATTCACTTCAATTGTAAGTACCTCACTGTAAACCATAAAAGGAGGGAAATGTTGATATTATTTTTGTAGTGAATCAACATTATGCCAGAAGATTGAATTAATTTAAACAGCACTGTCAGGTGTACAGTATCCACCAGTGACCACCAAGAGCTTTTTCTGCTCCCGATCTGGCAGGTTTAAACAATAGCTTCTGCTGTAGGGATGTACGGTCACGGTGGTAGATGTCTGTGGTCCCATGAGGAACGAGACTCCACTTGCACATCCGAAGCAGCAAAAATGGGGCCAAACCTGTCTTCATGATTGTTCTCTAATCTACAAGCATATGAGCCTTTGGGATTGATGGTCCCGATGGTCCTTATCAGCAGCCGGAGGAACCCTGCAGAATAATGATCACCCACAAAGGTTCCCTGATAAATCAATGTTGACTAGGCAGAGGCAGAGCTCTCTGATTGTGTACATGAGGAGTCAAAAATATGATGCATCCTGCGTACCAGCTCATCTTTCCAATTGAGGCACTCTACCAGTGTTCTCCTCTTTGAGTTTGAGAAAGAGAATGGAGGCACAGGTCAAATATGGAGTAGGAAACAAACAGAAAAACATGAGAATTAAAAAGGAAAAGCTAACAGAAGTGTCACAAAAAGAGAACATGAACTTACTATCTATGTACATTAAACATGGTATGATAAAGTCATGGTGACACATTCAATCAATTTAACCAGTGTTTTCTTTCAGTCCATGAAATGCATATACAATCATAAAAAAAATTTCTAATAGTTCTAGTTTTTTTTTTTGCTAATATACTAATATACTATTTGTTTTTAGATATGCTTCAACAGACCTCCATTCATTTAAAAAAAAATAACAAAACAAAAAACAAAACAAAAAAAGTCCTTAAGTCTTTAATAGCTGTCTCCTCCAAACCACTACAAATGTGGAAATAAATTTGACTGTACCTACAGATCGCACTGCAAAAATGGAAATGGACATACTGAAATGGAAAATCAAAATATTAAGGAAGATATTCTTTTGTTTCAGTACATGCAACCTTGAATGCCATGCCTTTATGAATTTAAGACCTTCTGCTCTGATCTAAGACCTTTTAGGCCTTGTTTTGTAGAAGGGTGAATTAAGACCAACAAAAACCCTGTTTATATACTCAGTACAAACTATATAAATTTATATATAGATGAGAATTTGCACCATACCATACTTTAAGGGATCATTTCTAAAACATTATCATTTTGAATTGTCCGTGGCATTCAAAAGTTCAAAAACCCCTGTCTTTCAATATCTCAGTCATGGAGTGATGCCTCCATGTCTCTTTCCGTCCTTATGGTACTCTCGGTCTGTGTTTAATTGATGGTGGATGTTGTGATGAACATATGCTCCACACGCCATATCAGAGCAGATGCAGATAAATGCATTGCTTGGTCGATTGTAAATCAAAAATAAATTTCCTGCCACGGTGAATGACAAATATAGCGGAATTACAGTATAGAGTAGAAAATAATACATTTGGGAGATCTTGCTGTGTGTGTGGCGTTAGTAAAAACAATCTGTTACACTACTGAGCATTTTCTATGAAAACTCTCTAGGGTATGTTTTATTCTATTGGAATCCTAATAGGAAAATAAGTATTATTATGCTTTAAGATACAGGCTGTGAAGTGGCTAGTGTGCTACATGTCCACAGAAAGACTCAATCCTGACCCCAACACATACAGGATATATTGTTGAGAGAAATAAGCAGTTAGATTGGAGGTGGGCTGCTGGGAGATTGATCTGACAAACTGCCATATATGCAATATAGCACTGCAGTTGGTTAGATTATACTGGCATTCTCTTCTCACAGAGTTTTCATGAAATCCAAAAACAAATACAATCCTTCTGAACCTCCACCCGCCTAAATCAATCATACATCAGCATGTTATATCACTGCGACATATGAGCAATACACAGCAGGGCCTCAACCAAACACACATATGGGAACAAGATGGATAACACTTCATGCACACACACACACACACATCCACTTAAATACATATTACCGACCACAAACCATCCTAACGCAATTCTGCATCTGCTGTCTGTTGAGGTAGAACACCTGTTATGAATCATTGATGTGAGCCCCGCAACAGAGCACACAACACATCCATTAACTGAAGTACTGATCGGACAAATTTGAAAAGCCCTCTTCCCCCCAGAATTTCAGCATGCAGGTCAAGGAGAGGGCGAGAAAGGTAGGTTCTGTCTTTAGGGCCGAAATGACATGCCTTAAGGGGAGAAATAAATTGTGAGATGTAAAGTCACAATTATGACAAAGTTGTAATTGTGAAAAATAATTTGTAATTGTTAGATATAAAGTCACATTTATTTTAGATATATTCACAATTGTGATCTGTAAATGTCATATCGGATTACATGGTTATCTATTCCAAGTTGTTTGTTTAGGCATCAATATTTAACACTCCATTAGTAACACTGAATGGTCAATGAATGGACAAACTATAATAGAACTGGAGTATTTAGTATCTAGAGTCTTCAGCCTAGACTGCTCCTTACACATAATTCAATAAGTGCCTAAGAAAAAACATGGCTCTTCAATTTACAATCACCCTAATTATAAGGACAGAGAGCCATCAGCAATCAGTTTGAATCATGGCAGCTTCTCTGTTGAACATCTAATATAGATTGCATAAATCAGGCCGAGGACGGTATTGACGAAGTGAGCGGTGAATCTGTGTAGAGCCCATGCCGATACTGAAATTAATCTCTCGTTAATGTAGGTAGTTAGTGTGCATGCTTCACCTCTTCCTTTCATCTGTCCATTATTCTTTTCATGCTGTTCATTGAAAGAAAAGAGAGCAGGGTGGTGGCTTTGATTCAGAGCTGCAGAAGAAGACTGGGTGATCAAAACCTGTGTACTGCAAGAGAGGAGAGGATATGGTACTGTATATATATGAGAGCATACGACACTTCTAGTGTCACTGAATTGCAAAAATAATGACTGTTTTCAAACAGGTTTCCTGATCTCTACCTTCATCTACCATTGGCTGAAAAAACAGCCCCACCCTAAACATCTAAATCTGAGCCAATCCCCTAAATATCTGTAAAGTTGTGTGATTACTAATCTAAATCTAGGATAATGAGAAAAAAAATATATAAATTATTATTATTGAAATACATAGTGACATTTAAAACTCAAGGTCAGTTTATAGAGCCAAAAAATAAGAACACTCACAAAGAAAAAAAACTATAATAGAATAATAATCAAATAGAGGGAAATCATCAGCATATACAAATACTTCTGAATGAAGTGGAGAAAGATGGTCACCTTATTGGCTCACTTACTTGTTTAAGAGAAAGTTTAAAATAAAGACACTTCATGTCATTGTTAATATAATACGAAGGGGACACTCAGAAACATGAGAGGGAACAGATGAAAAACATGATGGCTAGATAATGTATCTGTACATTAGAAAAGAGCGATGCAAGACCGGTAAACTGCATGATGGGGTATAAAAGGGGAGTTAAAAACTGACAAAGTGAGAATTAGAGAGAGAGAAAGAGAGACTTATACTGTTGCTAAGGGCAGAATTTGATTCATTACAGCATTAGTGGAGGAGTGAAACTAAGGATGTGCATAATATGGAGGAGAGACTCCCTTTTACATGACTCTAAACAGAAGAATAGAAAGTTCATTCACTACAGTAGCAGCAAGTGTTAATTAATATACTTAAACACCTACACTACAGTACACAAGCTACATCTGGATGATGGGTTGATATTTCACAGTCTTGGCTACCTTTTCAGTTGTTTATCTTGGATTCCTGAAGTAAATGCTGGTGTTTGTAATATGCAGATCATCAAAACCTTTCCCATTCTGTCCCCTTTGTGCACTAGACCTGCACATGCACACCTACGTACACCCCCCAGCTATGTTCACTAATTAAAGAGAACTGAGACCCAATACGAAGAGGAAAACAGAGATGCCTCTGGGCTTTGAGAAACCTGTGGGTCTCCAGATTTAATCACAATACTGCCGTTCGCTGCCCACATGGTCCATCTGGAAATAGGCCACGGGTAGAAAAGGGCACCTCAGGGTTCAGCTCTAAATACAGCAACTGAGTGAAAAAATGTGAGAGTATGAGCATAAAGGGGTGGGCATATGTGAGTTCATATGTTTCTGGTGCATGTGTGGAAGGTTTCTGGGTCTCTATCACTCTGGTCTTGTGGACAGTGCAAGCTGAATTCTGATTGATTTTGTTCTTTTCAGGTTGTTTTCCAGTTTCAATGAACATGAAGTGGTTTCCCACAGAGGTTACATAGGACAGTATGACATGGAACGACATGTAAAACACTGAAGTGTGGAATCGGAGGAGCAATATTGAAGGAGGCCAAGGTAAAGATTTATGATATCCTCTGTATAGTCGAATTTAATATTTTTCATGCATGATATAATTGGATTTCTATAACTTAAAATTATATTGCTGTCTTTATATTTTTAAGAACAAGAACCTTCGCACCATCATCATCATATTTTCGGGTTAAATCCCTTTTCAGCAGAGTTGTGTAATAATATAGTGTTTCAGACTTTTTTATTTTTTTATTTTTTTATTTATTTTTAAATTCACTGGTTTTGCAAGCTTGAATTATACATCCACAGTATACAACCTTTTTTTGGTCCCTAAAGGATTCATAACTGAATGAAAACTGACAAAACTTCAAGATAATTGGTCATTAGAGACCTGAGGTCTACAGTCCTGCAGTGACAAGGCCATGACCTGGCAATTAAGATCAATATTTAATTCAATAAATGGCCTCTTCATCAAGGTTGTCACATGCAACAAGCTTTGGGAGGGAAATTGAAAGGGCACATCACATTTCAATGAATGTCTTTCAGTGGAATGTTTCACATTTCAAGGTTGAAATAATAAAACATGTTTGAGGCACTGGAATATGTTGTGAGTAAATTAGACTGAGAAATAAACATTCATCTACAATATGGATACACACAAGGTTTCATAAATTTGAACAGAGTAAAAGTCCCAATGCTTTGAATATGGGTTTTTAAATCCTATTTTTCAGCTCAGTTGGAGTCACCTTTAACACTAATTTTGTTGAACAGTTTGCAATTTTGAGTGAATGTTAAAAATGTTTTCACATTAAGAGAAACTTAATTTTTTTAAACTTTAAGTCATTGGATTTAACCTTTGGCTGGACTGATGTCATTTACATCATAAAATCATTCATAAATCCAACCTGACTGCAAATTATGCATGCCCTTCATATCTCTCATTTATGATCTAGGTTTGTAATCTGCATGCATTTTACATAAGAAAGAAAGTTTTATCCGAGGGCTGAATTTCCCATCAAATTTTGTATATATTCTTAATGTTTTGCATGTTTTACAATCAAAATAGCAATGACTGAATAGTTTATTTCAAAATAAAGTCAATATTTCTGGCTGAGTAACTATTCTACTGAACATACACTAAACTTTCTTCTTGGCTTGAATTTGGAAATCATCAAGAAAGAGACTTTAGCAGGACTCTTCCAGGTATAGAGCAACTAATGAGGAGTCATTATAAGTGTCCCTGAAGCTCCAGACAGGAGAGAGGATAGGCTAGTGATCATTTGTTCCTCGCAGGATCATTCCAAACATCCTTTCCTGAATGACTCAGTGTTTTTGAATTAATTGGTCGAATGACTCTGTGACTTAATCATGGAAACAGTCACTCGTTGCCATATTTTGGCATATTGATGTAACCTGCAAAGGGAGTTACTGTAAAATATGCACAAACTGGCAGTCTGTCTGGAACGCATAAACAGAGATAATCGGAGTGATACAAACAGTGAAGTCACAGTGAGCGTATATCAGGACCATTTGAACGCTGCTCGACCAATCAGATTCAAGGTCTAACAGATGCGCAAAGATACATATACATGTACATGTTTACATGTACATGTTTAGGGAGACTGAAATGTTTTTTGAGCTGAAGACCCATTGGGATGTGCTTGGAACCAAGGGCAAACCCAGACACTTCTCATTTGACCCACCACTTACAACAATACATTACTCCTGTCACAATCCGTGCTGAGGCACCACAATGGCATCCTCTCACTTAATTCAGTCCTTTTTTCTCTCAGGCAGACACAAAGGTCAAACAAAACTTTGCTTCGAATCCCAAATGATATTATTTCTTCAGTGGACAGTGAGGAGATAATTTTAAGTAACTAAAGCCTATAACTTGCACTAGGCTATACTGTATTTGTTATAAGCCATACAATACTTTTGCTTATAGAACAGGTCCACATTTGTTTTAATTTAAGACTTGTAATATAGAGTCATACAGGTTACTTTTATTATTCTTTTGAGCTAGCCTTTGATACTCTTTTATGATACTGTTAGGATATGTGCATATAAATAAAAAACAGTAAAAAGCGCAATAAAAAAGCAATATAAAGTAGCTCATAAAGCTATAAAAAGATACACAAAACAAAGAAAGTCATAGAGGTTTGGAACGACTCACGTGGTGAGTAAATGATGATAAAATTGTCATTTCTGCATAAACTATACCTCCAACAACAACAACATATCTCTAGTTCCTGATGTTTTTCACACTTTCAGGTGACTTTATTTCTGTGGTGGAGAATCTCCATCTCCTGACAATCCAAAAACCATCAAAACCCCTGCATACTGTTACTCTTGCAGGTTACATCCATCACTGCCAGACCCCTGCTCCTATACCAAGATATATACCACGGTATCTGTAGACTCTCCCAGCAGAAGCCTCAGCACTGCTCAGTCTGACTGACACTAGGGGTTCCTGGGGTGAATCTCTTGTGTCAGGAGGCCTGTGCATGATGGATGTCCTCTTGGTGATGGAGGCTAATATCTATCAGGAGCAGGGAGGGACCTACTGGCCCCGGGATGTCAGTTGCACTCTTAATCTGGATTTCCAAGTTGTACACAAGTATTTAACAAGGATCAATTAGGGGAATTAACATTTGATGCTGTTATTTGAACGTTTTACACATGTAAACTTTTGACAGCATAAACATTTTGGCTCTCTGCAACTAGAAAATGTTTCCAACAATTGTTTGTTTTGATATAATGCACATCTAGCAAGTGAAAAACACAACTGACAGCGGCAGCTAAGTAAAAACAGGGTCGCATGTCCTTGCACGCAAGATAACAAAGTGTTTTATCATCTTTATAAGGTCAATAACTGCCCACAGTCACACAAGCATAGACTGCAAATCTGACAAAGCTGACAGTATCACAGAATGCATTTTCCTGGAAGTTAATGATAAGAATGAATGCCCTTATTTAGAGGGTTTAGGATCTGAAATAAAAGCTGGAAGCACAAACTTGAAGGCCATTAGACAATGAAAAACAACTGAGGATAGCTAATGCATGTTTGAAACATTTGTACACATCAGTTTTTTCATACCCAGTCATGAAATGTACTGTAAAACATAGAGGAAAGGACAGCATTCTGCAAGGAAAGACACAAAGATTATTGAATTAGCTATTGGCGTGTGCCAGAAAACATTCTGACTTCTTTTCGTGAAGGACATGCCATTGTAATGTTGTCTTGTTGTGTGACTGAACAACAAAGTTTGAAGTGAGGTCATGCAGAGGAAGTGTGTTTCTAAAGTGGGATTCGTGACTCATTTTAGACTGCATGCAGCTGTCTGATGAAATAAAAGATAAAAAGCATGAATAATTCAAAAACACAATCTTAAATGCAGAGAGAGATTTTTTAGGAAGACCTTAATTGAACTTGTCTGGCCAGATTGACCTAGACTTCCCTGGCCTTTTTCAATCACAGAGTGTGCCAATAAAATTATTACTGCTCGCAGTAGAAGTTCGAATTGGCAAGGATCACTGTAAAAAATAGATTGGAACTTGCTTTAAAAATAATGGAGTGGAATATTAGGATATGTTAGGCTAAATGGTACCAAAAAATAAATATTATAACTCATTTTTTGACAATTGTATTCAATTAAATGCCATTCAAATCCTACTTATAGCCCAGAAGACTATTTGAAATCCCTGCAAATGTATGCACTTATTAACTCTAATATATTAAAGATCCATTAATCATTGATATGTATCTATCAGACTAATATAAAAAGCATGTATTATTCACGCTTAAATTGTTAGGACCCAGAATGAGCTTGTTGGGTCAAGTGCCAGCCAGTCTAATTTAACCTGAAATAATACTTGTACTGTTTATAATAATGGATTGCAAGGTAATGCTTTTTTTCAGTTGTCACTCTCCTAATGCATTATTTCAGAGGAGTTAAAATGCACATATAAATGCATGTTTACACAATGCAAAAAGGAAATTTCTACCAAAATGTAAAGAAATTTCAGTCATGACATTTGGAAATTAATGTGCGACTGAATCAGGAATCCTTTTGGATGAAAACTGTAACTTCTTACAGTGATTTTCCAAGTCAGCCCTTTTGAGAGAGATCTCAATTTGCATTGCAATGGTAGATAAGTTGCTGCCAAACTGCCTCTTGTTTATAATGCCTTACGGGAACATCTCAGCATTTGTCAAGCATTTATTATCCAGAGCAAATACGTCATTGGTATTGACAGATCAGTTCCTTTGCTTGGCACAATGGTGTGGCAAAAGTACATATGACACCAAATAATATGGGTGTTGTTTAAAAGATCAAGCAAAGTCACAATGTGCTTTTCCTCTAAATAAAAGGCATGACGGTAGAAAAACAAAAGTTTCTAATCTCATTGGCTCTAGACAAAGTCACTGCAGCATGCTGATAGAGTTTCCAGCCAACAGCCAGAGGGGCCTCTGGAAGTTCAGCAGGACTTATCAGCTCACAACAGTGGGGTAATACTGTTCTTTCAGCTCAGCGAGCACATCCACTGGCTCCGTTCTCACAACACTGAGATGACATTGGGAGATTTCATCATGCTCTGGAAAGGGTGATGTTCATAGTTACATGATGCTTTGTGTGTGCTTATTTCCCTAATGCCCACTACATCATATCTGTCCATGATAGAAATTCTTCCACCTCGATGCACCATTAAAGAGATGATTTCAATTCAATTTTTCATCTAATAATGATCTCATTGTGTCATTTTATCATATCTCATATTTTTTAATGATTGTATCTCATTATTATTACTAAATAGCTCATATTTTAATTTTCGTGTCATAATCAGGACTTTATATGTCATAAAGTATGGTTAATCAAGGCATTTTCTCTTATGTGTCAGGAATGGGTTTCCATTCTTTGACACAAAATCTCATAAACATAACACCAGAGTCCTTGCTCCACTATAACTTTAGTGTTGCATAATCCATAATGGTGCATTTGCTTCTTATGAGCTTGTGAACTGATTATCCTTTGTGGAGATCTTCTTCAGTTCTTATTATTTAGCAACTGCTAAGTATATCATGGGATCAGGTGGGATTAATTGCTAATGGGAAAGCTTGTTTTGTGAATGAGTCAGTGACGGGATCAGCTGTGTGGGTGTTTGTTAGAGTGATTCAGCAGCCATGCTTACTCTCACAGTCTCATCAAAGAACATCCGCTCTTCCAATTGCTTGATGGATCTCTGCTCCTTTTTTTGCCACATTCTGCACAGCTTTCTATGATCTGTTCACCAGAACTGACAAAAATCTACCCATCACAAAATCTACCCATCTCAGAAAATGCTCACAAATATCCACAATCAATATTTTTATATATTTAAAAAAAGAACAAAACATAAAGAAATTTTAACGAGGTAGTAAAATGGCTCTTTTTTCTTTCTTTTTTTGCTTTTGAGATTTATTTATTTTTAACTGGTAGTGGTCAATATTGGATTTAATTGTGGATGCCCAATTGCCCTATTTTCATGATTAGATTACCTTTGACATCATCCATTGCTCAGTTAAATTATTTATTAACACTGGTAATTTTTTTGCAAATTTATTTATTGTTATCTGTTTATTTATCTGCCAGACTTGTAATATTGGTACATCCCTATTCACAACCAGTGGTATGCACAGACCTCCGGAGGGGCGGGGGAGTAGTGGCGTTATGAGGACACAATTGCAGTCCAGGGGTAAAAATCAATTCAATTCAATTCGATTCAATTCAAGTTTATTTGTATAGTGCGTTTTACGATACAAATCATTGCAAAGCAACTTTACAGAAAATTACGTTTCTACAATATTGAGTCGTAGCTTATAAGTGGTGTCTGTCAGTTTATGCGCATATGACAGGAATTTTCAGAAAAATTAATACAAGACACAGTCCACAGCAGTTATTATGTGATGGCATAGTAAGTAGCAATATTTGTTAGTTTTGCATGTTGTTTTAGGGTTAGCATCATCTGGGGTCCTGGGGTCAGCATCATCTTTTCTAAGGTGTTCTGGATCCAGACTGGAGCTTGTGTAAATCCGAGTTACCAGGGAATGTAAAACCCGTGGCAAAACAGAGAAACAAACCGAGACATAATTAGCACAGCTGCTGTGCCAACAAAGTCAAATTACTTAGTTAGCCAAGCTAAAGAATAAGAATGCACATTTGATCAGATGCAACTACACTCACAATTTAAGAGATACATTATTCGAATGCTTGGCGAAAGAGATGTGTTTTTAATCTAGATTTAAACAGAGAGAGTGTGTCTGAACCACGAACATTATCAGGAAGGCTGTTCCAGAGTTTGGGAACCAACTGTGAAAAAGCTCTACCTCCTTTAGTGGACTTTGCTATCCTAGGAACTACCAAACATTCAGCGTTTTGTGACCTTAGGGAGCGTGATGGCTTGTAACGTGGTATAAGGCTAGTTAGGTATGCAGGAGCTAGACCATTAAGTAGTAATAATTTGTAACTGATATGGAACTTAAGAGGTAGCCAGTGCAGAGACTGTAAAATTGGGGTAATATGATCATATTTTCTTGATCTGATAAAGACTCTAGCTGCTGCATTTTAGACTACCTGTAGCTTGTTTATTGAAGATGCAGGACAACCAATCACAGTCCAGGGGCACCAAAATCAGACCGAAAGGGCACTTTAACATCAGATAGGGCTAGGGCTTGGCCTGGCTCAACCCCAAAAATAGTGCAAAGTGTAAAAAAAGTCAGCAATTTTAAAAACAAAACCCCCTGAGACTTAACCTTCAACCTGCAGATAGTATGGCAGTCCACATCATAATATAGTGCACAAAGATAATAATCATGTGCTGGAAACATATAATAAACCTGAGCATGAAGGTCATTCAGTGTTATTACTGCTTCATGGGGTGTTCCATCTGGGAGTTGTAACTGTTGGATGTCTTTTTTTTTTATGCCACAGTTCTTCCAACCAGATCCTGAAATGGAGATTAGTTTGCAGTCAGCTAGGTGAGAATCCTATACATTGACACAGACTTTATGAGATCCCTGAATTTGCCATGATGAATTAATTAAGTCTTGAAATCCTCAGCTGCATCCCAAAGAGCCTTACAGAGAGATATATTGGCTTTTCAATAGGTCTTTTTCCTTCTAAACGGATACAATACAAAGCAATGTCAATGAAACCTTGCCGGAAACAACTATTCGCTTTTAATATGTAGCTCAAAACTTCTTTCCTGTTTCCTCCTTTTTTTCTTTTTACTTGCTCGTGATAGTTTTTTGCAAGGTCTAAACAATGGATTTTCCCTCCAAACATTTATACACTGTTAACCCTTGCTGTATTTTCTAGGGTAAATAACTGTAAAATAGCCAGTGTTTTGCTGTATCTTCTGGGAACAATATCTTACTGTAATATGAGGTGCATCTTTAAGAATTTATGCAGCTCAAATAATAAATTACAGTAAATTACTCTATGTACCCATTACAGGTACCAACTGTAACATTAATCAGTAAATTACTGTCCTCCGACACTACTCGAGTGCATTATGCCACATTATATTGTGAAGTGTACACATATTCAGGCAGAAACCAAGGATTTATGCAATATGCATTAACACACACATACACATGCACTGACTGCCTTATCCTAAAAGTGAAGGTGTTGCCTCTTTAAGGCAGCCTGGTGGTCAAGTCATTTGTTTACTTTTCAGCCTGCATCCTTAGTCAACCAGTTGTGACGTTTTCATGTTTTAAGCCTTAAATGGAACCTTACACAAGGAGTAAGTAAACTGTTCAAATATAAGTGTGGTTTCTAGAATACTTTATGTGAAGTTAAATCGTTATTATTTGTTCTTGGACTTCCTTTGTTTCCAGAATGCTATATGGTTAGCTGAGTTTTGAGCCTCTCCTCAAAACTTAGAGTGGCATCCCTTGGTGTTGCAAAATATTGAATTGATCAAAAAATTACCAACTCAGATTGTTTATTTATTTCGTTGTTCAATTCAATGTTTTATTTATTCATTTAATTGGTTAGTCAACATTTGCCAAAGTGTACAGATGCAAACTGTACCAGCTTAGTGTTATTTATGCACATGTAAAAAGACACCAACATAGAGCAAATTTTCAATATGCCTGTGGAATGCAGAAGTGCCCTTGTACATTTAAGAAATTCTCTTCGTTTAGGCCCCATATGCACAGAAATCACAGGCAGTCACAAAAACAAGATAAAGTTATACATAGGCATCCACAGGCGAACCTCCACTGTCAGGTCCTAGGGTGTGCATTTGTGGCTTGTAATTTTTCAGAGCTGTGCTTCCACTTGCAAATTCATATGAGATGGTAGAAAAGTTTGCTCACTCCCTTTAATGCACTAATTTTTATTTAAATAATTAAATAAAACTATTAAAATAAACCCTTTTAAAGGGAATATTGCTACGTTTTTGCTGAGTAATCTTTTTTTTTTTTTTTATGTTGTTTTCAAGGAAACTTCCACCAAGATGTCAATGGAGACTGAGCAAACCCTACCAGCCACACCAAGGCTCATCATGCTTGGTAAGCATAAAATATATAGTAAGCAACCTATGTTTCTTTGCAGTTTTCATGGTGACTTTTCATTTTTTCAGGAGATAAACTTCTAACCTCAAGTGGATGGTCAGCATTGAGGGGAAAGTGACACATTGCATTGAAGAGAAGCTGGATTTTGCTGCATCACTCTCTGCGTTTTTTGGTTGCTTTTATTTTTTTTTATATTGAGTACCAGGAGTCAGCCAGTGCCACACTTGAGCTGATTCAAAGGTCAGTGTTAAAAATCATTATGTCCAAACATGGTTTTATTTAAGGAATATCTTTTTTGCCAATATGTATTTGTTGTTGTACATGGTTCTCATAATACAGGTATATATATATATGTTTTTCTTTTTCATTTTTTTTTCAGCCGCAAAACTGGGTCTACAGTTAAAAGAAAGGTTCAAAATTTGAATCCACATGTCCATACATTTTTGCAGAACCTTACCAAATTTGCATAGAAAACATGTAATTAAGTAAGCAAAAGCAATATTTCTTAAGACTTTCATTATAAAGACAAACTGGTAATTTAATTTTTTTTTTAATTATTACAGGTTTGGAACAACATGTGGGTTGTGAATGAGTAATATATTTTGTCACTACATATTTTGTGTTTGTGTGTAATACTGTAAAGGAAGAAAAACATTATTTCTATTCTGTTATAATTTTATTGTAAATATTGATTCATTAATTTGCTTTTATTGAAAATATGCTTGATTAATTAAGTTACTAAAATACACTGGCGTTGTTGTTTATTTATTTTACTTTTGTTATTATATTGTTAAGGAAATAAGAATACTTGTATTTTGTTTATAATTTTTACTGATGTTGTAAGATGTTATTTAGCCAATTCTATAGATAATGTGGTTGTTTTTGTGGTTTTTTTTCTTCTCATTTTATTATGTTCTGATTTGTTTAATTTTGTGATATATTTCATTTTATGTATTTGTTTTTCCCAAATTAATAAAATATATTTGTATGAACATTTTATATGCATTCTCTTTTAAAAAATAAAAATATTGTCATTCTGGTGTTACTCAAATATTATATACAGTAAATTTATATGCAGTATTATACTGAGTGGTTTCGTGTAATTACAGTAAATAACTGCAAACACTCCAGCCAGTTATTCACTGTAATTCTTTATTTACAGTATATAACTGGCAACACTGTTGCCAGTTAGTCACCGTAATGGTTCAGTTACAGTAAAATACTAGCAACACTGTTGCCAGTTAGTTACTGTTAAAGATTCATTACAGCAACTAGCTGGCAACAGTGTTGCCAGTATTTTACTGTAAAAAAACCTGGTAAGGTCTAACAGTGTAGTTTAAGAAAAGACCACCTTTTCTCAAAACTTTTTATTTTATTATTAAATAACATGCCTTTACTGTAAATGCAATAGTGCTTCTAAAAACGGTAAACTGCAAAACTCAGGCAGCTCTTTCAGGCCAAAGAAGATGCCTACAGAAATGGGGAGTCTAGTATAAACAGGCCATATAAACAGGACTTATGTGAGATCCTGTTTGTGAACTTCAGCTCGGCATTCTACACTATCATCTCAATCCTCTTCCTGTCCAAATTAACTCAGCTCTCTATGCCCCCCTTCATCTGCCAGTAGATCAGCATCTTCCTGACAGACAGACAGACATCAGCTACTAAGGCTGGGAAACCTGTGAACCTCTAAAGACACCTCTATCAAGTTCCTAATGTTCAAAGTTGACACCACACTTATTGACCTCATACAGGACACAGAAGAGTCTGCTTCCATAGAGGCCATTAAAGAGCAGACTGTCTGGTGCAGTTATTCTTGGAACTGAACAAGCTCAAAACAGAGGAGATGATAGTGGACTTCAGGAGAAACCCCTCTGCACTCCCACCACTCACCATCATGGACAGTACTGTAACAACAGTGGTGTCATTCAGATTCCAGGGCATCGAAGTTGCAGCAGATAGTCGGGACTGCTGATCAGATCACTGGTACAGCCCTCTGCACTCATCCAGAGTGAGTAAAAGACTTGGCAAAATCATTCTGGACCCCTCACACCCAGCCCAGTTCCTCTTTGAACTGTTGTCATCTGGTCGGCGCCACAGAGTACTGAGCAGCAGAACAGCCAGGCATAAGAACAGTTTCTTCCCTCAGCCAATCTATCTCATAAACAGTTTACTTGGCAATAAATGTGTAATAATACACCACAATATTTCAATTTTTTTTATTCTTTTTATTATCTGTCTTGTCTTGCCACTGTCATTCTGTCTGTGCTGTGGAAGCTTCCATCACCAAAACAAATCCTTGTATGTGTAAGTAATCCTGGCAATAAAGATCTTTCTGATTCGGGTCCATGATGCTGACTGCCTTTTTTCCTCATTACATTTTTGGAAAATGTTTGGCAAAGCATTTCATCTGTAAAGAGTGTAATTATGTTGTTTGGAAGCTCTGAGAGCAGTGCTTTGGGGTTGCACAACAATCTGCTCTAAAACCTGTCATGTTCTTCCAATATAATGAAACCGACAAGCCCTTTGTTTAATCAAGAGTCTGAAACACAGACTAAAGGCAGTCAGCCAAAAGCTCTGGAGTTGCACAAGACAGTACCTGAGCACCCTGAAGTCACGTTCACCCCACTCTGTCTCAGGACACACTACAGACACAATAAATGAGCAGTAATTTGCAGATTGATATCATTTGGATAAGACAGATGGTATGCAAATTGCTATGAATAACTCACAATCTGACCTTATGTAATATTAATCGTTATGTCTACACTATAAGAAAAAATCCATCCTTCCATAGAAGAGTGAAAAAGGTGATTTACAGCCATTTGTTTTAACCCTGCACTTTTAAGAAATGTCTGTAAAATATGCGCATTCATACTGTGATAATATGAAGGATTTTCCATAATGATTTTTCAGGTACTTTACTCGCAATCTGAATTATGCATTGCATTGTGTTGAAGTTTAGGGTTAAAAGAAATGGCCATAAACATGACTGATAATGTCCTGTCCTGTATTTCTAAGAATTTTTTCTTACAGTGTAAAATGAGTGAAACCTTCATATTAACACAGTACATTGGACCATATTTTACAGTTTTGTGCTTCAACCAAGTGGATCTTATAAGAAAATAAAACTGTAACTAATTTACAATGTTGTGATTTCGTAAACATTTCATATTAGTTCGATTTTTTACAAAAACTAAACATTTTTAGAAAAAAGCAAGAAGATCCACCTCGAACCCCAACCCTAACCCTAACCCTAACTGTCATTGGGGAAAAAGCAGATTTAAAATGTATGAATAAGATCATAAAATTGATACAAATTAGTCACCAATTGCAATAAGAGTGTGTTGGCTTCAACTGCCGGAGTAACTTAGTGTGTCTTTAAAATCTAATACTTCATGAAGACTTCTAAAACAAAGTACGAAGATAAGAGTATAGAGACACATCAACTCTGGATGATGGGCAATAAAAACAGGCAGTCTCAAGCATGCCATCGTACTAATGTCTGTCACGCTGCTTTTCTTTTTCATTAACATACACATTTTCATACCTTGGAGTGATCACCTACCTTCATTTTCGAGCACAACGACGTCTCACGGAGTGGATGAAACTATTAGCCAATAATGATCATGTTTCACTTTTAGGAAAAATAGTGACAGTGCACAGCTGAAGATTACAAGATAATGTCTTGTTTACTTTCGCAAGCAGGCTGAATCAACAATCTTGCTTCTAAATACACTATTAATGGGAAATGGGAGTGTAGAGCTGCCGTATTATTAAACTGCTAAGAGGAAAATGGTTGGGTTTGCAGCAGCGCCAACAAAGAATCTCAGGACATAACGGGAAAAAGTTTATTCTGAAATTCAAATATTCACTCAGCTAATGTACTTGTTTATTGGATTAACACATTTGGGATAGACACAAAGAATCTCCCTGGTTTGAAAATGGTGTGCATTTTACATCCTCATTAATTTAATGATTTTTTTGGTCTTAATTAGTGACAAAAACAGAGGAAATGTTGTTATGTGGGATGTGCCTGAAGACACAAGGTCTCGCTTTCCACACAGGGCCCATTTAGGTCTTTTTCTAGGCACCAAAAAAGAGGGGAATCACTGATGAGCAAATAACAGTTAGTTGAAATGAGCTGTGGGAAAAGACATCCAGTCATTCGGCTCTGATGAGTGAGGAAAGTGCCCATATTCAAAATGCAAACCATCAGCTTTCCAACTTGAAATGATTAGGCTAATGAATCAAGTAAACGTGTTTTCAGAAGCATATGTGCTATGACAAAGTAAATATGAGTGTCGTGAGTATAAAATATTTCTGCATCGATCTGCCTCGAGCGAAAGCAATGTGCTGCCGCTTGGTTTCCCAGAGTGCTTCCTGAAGGTAATAATGTCTACCACTGCAAATAAACAAATATTCAAAAACACCTGCGAAGTCTATTTACAACATATTTTCTAAATTTTTGAGCAGAATGCTGCCAGGGGCAACACGGGATGTGAAACACATTAGCGGTGGAGATGGGACCGTAAAAAATAAAAAATATAAATAAGCATATAATTTTAAGCTGGCAAGTCATGAAGGTGCTGAAAAGTAAACAGTGTCCCTGCGCCTGCAGTACGAGGTACAAAACACCTTGGTGACTCATCACTTAAACACTGAAGTATACTGGAATGAAGAGAGGGACCCAACCCCCAGCACAAACGCACACAAATATGACCTTCATAATTTGATGCTTAGCTTGTGTCAAGAAAAGAAACACTCAGTGCCTGTCCAAAGAATGTTCCCAGTGTTAGGAAATAATCAATAGAAAGTGACCAAAATTATGTTACATGACATAATAAATAAATAATAACTACCTCTTATATGAATTACACTGTTCAAAACATTTATTAAGCTTATTTGTTTTTAAGAAAACAGCTATTATTGTTGCATATAAAAAGTATATAAATAAATAAATTATTAAATTTACATGCATTGTTATATAATTATATTAGAGTAATAAATATTTAATTACAATTCATTATTCATATATAAACTATTTTGAATATTTTTATAATGCAAATACAATTAATACACAATTATATATTTAAATGAATATATTTCAATATATTATTATATAAATTATAGAATATATATATATATATATCTAATGCATCATTACTCATATGAAATTTTGAAAAAATGCTATTTAAAAAAAAATTTGATCATAACAATTATAATTTTTTTACCCTTTAAAGATAACAGTGATTAACTAATAATAAAAAAATTGCCATGTATACAGTGAGTACATAATACAGAATACAAAAATAGCATGGACTGATTTGGCTGATAATATCTGGATCACTGTATGCACATTGAAGGCCTACTCATATGATATTTGGGCTTTCTGTTTCAAACCTGTCCTTCAAGGCAATTTGCATCTCTAACTCACATCCAATGGGATTTCAGGAAAAAAGTAATATATTTAGTTCTAATTCTCAACACCAAGTTGGATTTTCCACAAGATTTCCACCTTCATTCAACTACTTGCCAGATGGCCTTGAACGCTTAATGTATGATAATGCATGATAAAATATACAGCTTTGGACACATCCATATTTCACTGTACATTAAATATTTGTGGGTGGATCTGATTGTTGTTGAAGCCACCAGAAAAATATAACAGGCCTCAGGTGCATCATTACAGATATCTTATAACTACCCATAACTTCAGTATCAAAGGAGGTCAATTTCCTTTATCACAAAACAATTAAGTGCCAGAGGAAATAAAAATATGCCAAACAAAGAAACATAAGTGTAATTTAATAAAAATCGAAATATGTCTATAGATTAAAATATGCTAGTTATGCTATCATCTAAAACTAGTAACAAAAGTAGGAGGGTGTTTGTGAAATGCATTCAATGGTGACTCTGCCATTACTTTATGACGTGTCATACATTTTCAATTAACAACCATTAGTGAGGTTGTTTGGTTTTTAGAACTTGTGCAAGAATGAATAATTGAAGGCTTTTTGAGATTCACATCCGCTGTACTGTTTAAAAACAAAGCTTTTCTCGCTGATGTTTTCCTTTGCAATGGCTTCTCTGTCCCAGAAGACAACAGCAGGTCTTAGAAAAAGATGGTCCCAGTCCATCAGCGTTTGGGTTAACTTATGGGCTCAACTTGCTTCCATTGGACCACAATGAAACCCACCCCATCTGGGACTTGCTTAGGAAGCCAGTGTCATATCCATGAGGTAACTGAGACTAGCAGCACATGTAGGCCTACGAATACAGAGAAAACTTCAGAGATTCTTCTGAAATTTCGTTGGGTCATTACTAATCTTTTTTTTTTTTTTAATGCTCATTTTCCTTTTAAAATTCAATAACCTTTAGAAAACATTTTAAGAGATATTCAACAGCAAAAAGTGGTTTAGTTCGCCCCCTTTTGCCAGCGACCGGAACTTTCTCTTATTGTCCAGAGACAGACTCTTTTCATTTTGTACTTTCACCTCGAGATAAACCTGAAGCACAGGATGTTCTGTAGATAAACAAACAAGTGTGAGATAAATGGTTTGACGTACAAATTGGATTTTTATGTTTTGGTCTCTAGTTTTTCCACAGTACCTGCATCAGAAAGCAAACACAAAGAACAAAATCTCTTAAATGCATCTTTGCAGTTTATTTGTATATCAGTTTACAATTCACTGCACACGAGTTTGCTGTATGTCCACATTCAGATGGACAATCGGCGTCTGAACCCATGGCACACATATTAAACAAAGGCAGCTTGTGCTGTGATAGGTGTTTCAATCAAACACAGAGTGAAAATGACCTCGTTGATGATGTTATGAAATCCAAAAAACAAGCTTATTTGTGCGGTGCAGATGGATAAAGACAAACACAAACTTGGTTGGCATTCATTAAAACATGAACAATTGCCTTGTGAAGTCACTCTGTCTTAGGACATCTCAAGCTAATGTACACAGTCATGCTGACGAGAACAGGAATGTCTGGCACTATTTAAACTAAGACTTAGCAATGCATGAGGTGTATTTAAAAAAGATACTGCTCCAAAATCCATTAATGCTGCTAAATGCACAATCCGCTGTAACATAATGAGGCATAACAACCTTCCAACATCATTAACTACTCATCCCTTTATATATGAGCATGCAGGTTTGTCTTGCATCAACATTTCAGCAACAAATTCTATATACCCAAAAGCATTCAGAACATTTAAAAATGAGTGCAAAATATATGGGTCCTGTGTAATTGGAGACATTGCATTTTGCATTTTGAAACAAAGGACATTCTGACGTTCTCTAATAAAAAAATATTTTAAATATTGAAGGGGGGAAAAAAAAATCTGAAATGTTACTAAGATGTAAATGTGCTCAAATGGCAAAATGGCTCTTAACCATAACAAGTCCAAGCATAAGTTGATTTAGGAACAGAAAACGGTAGATAAACCAATAAATCTGCCTGTATCAACTAAAAACTGTCAAGGATTCAAAAAACACTCAGAGACTCCAGCCAAAATGGATGAGTACAGCACATTCATAAACAGAGGCCATCAATCTACCTCTGTTCCTGAATATGATAGAGTAGTTACAGCTGACGCACTTGTCAAGCGGGTTATAAGACCAGTCATACCGCAAGAAAGAGTGCATCAGTAGAGAATCATTCAGCTCAATGAGTAGTGCAAGCTTTTCCAAAAAAGGCACTGGAGTGTACTGGAAAATATCAATCATCTACATATTCGAGAAAAAAAAAAAACAATAGAAAAAGTACACAATCCACAGTTCAAAAGATTCAAATACATCAAATGAATTGAAATTCGTTGATATTGTAGTTAAAACCACTATCTGTGGCATGTGTTAAAGGCACCTAGTGTTAAACTGATCAAGCATCCCATAGGAAAAGAATAGAAAGTCGTAGTGTTTCTGGTGCCGTTCCAACCTTATTAACATACTTGTGTTCATCATTTAATAATATGATAATTCTAAAGCTACTATTTGTATCAGAAATGTCCCTTAATACCTTGCAGTTCCAGCAAATATTTCTGGCACGTGAACATAGTTTCATGTGCTTGAAAGTGCCAAACAATTTGTGCTAGCAGTAAAACAGGACTTGAGGTGTAGACAAAAGCAAACTGCACGAGTCAAAAACATAAAAGAAATATATTAATTTTAAAAGCACAGTATATGAGGTTGCTGCATTTTTGGTGTACATGCATGCATCAGTGATAGCTGCAAACTGCTCCTGAAACAGACTGGATTGTTCTTTCACACTTCCTCGTAGAAGGCCATCTGAGCCATGTAGGCAGAATTTCTCTGCAACAGACAGACAAGGCAGAATAAGAACATTTCAGGATAGGACCCCCCCACCCCCCGACTCTATATATATATATGTTTTTAAAGTCTGTAGGGCAAAGATACACACAGAGACGGGAGAACGTACATTATGTTTGCTTTCATTATTTTACAAAAGCACAATATTGTGAGTGCACACAAATAAACTAAATTAGGGATTATTTTAAGAGCAAGCGAGCACACCGGTGCCTCCATCTGTCCTGCAGTGAACGAGCTGCTGTTCAGACACACTCCGCACAGACACTTGAATAGAGCAAATTTCTCATTTGACTGAGTGGCCATGTAAAGTTAAAGGGGGGGGGGGGGGGTGAAATGCTAGTTTTCACTCAATATCCTGTTAATCTTGAGTACCTATAGAGTAGTACTGCATCCTTCATAACTCCAAAAAGTCTTTAGTTTTATTATATTCATAAGAGAAAGATAGTCTGTACTGATTTTTCCCGGAAAAACACGACCGGCTGGAGGCGTGGCGTGTGGGCAGAGCTAAAGAATCACGAGCGCCAGTAGGCTTTTGAGTTGAGAGCGTTTGGAAGTTGTGACATTACCATGAGGAAAAAAAACCATCATCCAAAACAAACCATGGCTTACAGTCAGATTCAGCCGTTTATTTATGATCCAGAATCAGATCCAGAGGCTGAAACTGAACGAGAGCAGCAGCAGCAACGACTCGCTCCGAGCGGGGCTCGAACCGGCATGGGAGGCGGACGCACTAACAAGAAGGCAGAGATATTTGAAGCAGTTTTACTCACCGCCTTCGGTTCCAACACACGATCGTGACCCTTTTTCGTTGGGATTGCATCATCCTTAAGAAATAAACGATACGCAAATCCGTCGTCAAACTGGGCCTTGTTTGTAAAACAAGCATCTTCGAAATGCAGGGAACAAACAAAAACACTTGCACATTTCCGTTGATGCTCTGTAAAAATAAACTCCATCCACTGGTCCCTTAATGCTGTTTTTTTTTTTTGGTAATCTGTGCAGGGTTGTCTTGCCCTGGCAACCAAAAACACACTTCTTTTGTGACATTTTGGGAACAAAAATACTCCTTCAAACGTACAACTTAATTTTTGAAACTTTGTCCATGTTTAGCATGGGAATCCAACTCTTTAACAGTGTAAAAAACTCAGTATGCATGAAATAGCATTTCACCCCCCCTTTAATAATACTTACATATTTCAGATAAGCCATATTTGAGAGGTCGATGAATGATAGTCGAGAGTTTGGATGTCCTGCCCATGGATGTACTGTATTACCAAAGACTAGCCATTAACGATCTGTTAGTCACTGTGTGACTTTGACCCTGGATTTTAAGCAACTAATTATATTTTGGTCAACTAATTCTCATCTGCTCTCACTAACGATTAGTCGACTATTGAGGGCAGCTTATTTGAAATATACATGTTTCGTAACCTTTTCAAAAAATCTTTGTCACCTTTGATACGTTTGACGCATCTTTGCTGAATACATGTATTAATTTCATTCAAAAAATCCTGCTGACCCCAACTTTTTTTGAATGGTAGGTTTAGTTATTTTAGTTAGAAATTTAACCCCAAAATGTTTGATATATTAATTAATCATGTAACAATACCCATTATCCAATAAATTCGTTCAGTATGTCTGAGTGTTTCTCACATTGCTGTGGGGAATATAAGGAGGTTCAGCGTAACTCCTGAGACTGTAGACTCCAGCCTGTTGCTGCTCTTCCAACTTCAGGGATTCAATCTCTGATTTGAGCTCCTTCAGCTGGTCTTGAAGATGTTTGCTCTTTTCCATGTACTCCAGCCTGACACACACAAGGAGACAGAAGCATATATTCAGTTTAAATTTTAACTAGCTCTTTAAACAGAAAGTGATCAAGTGCATACCGTTCTCTCTCAATCTCCATGGAAAGTCTTTTCATATCGGAGTCCTTGAAATCCATTTTGATGGACATGCTGCCCATGTCTGGAGTCATATCTGGACTCTCTGGCCCAGTGGGAGGAGGAGGGCTGGAGTATGCTGCTATTAACTGAGTGCATGATACAAATGACATGTTTTTAAAGCATTATAAGGATAATAAACAGCAGAATACTATTGTTACATGTCATAGCAACATTACAGGGTATGTTGATTTGGTGATTTCCAGAAGTTTCTGCTTTGCCTTCCGTTCTGCATCTTTAGCCTCATTCAGATCCTGTTTCAGGTGGTCTGCCTCCTTCAGTCTGAATGCCACAAAATACAAGACACGAATTTAACTTCTCTAATTAAATGTTGGCCTGTAATAATTGATTCTGGTTGGACAATCACAGCACTGAGTGTGAAGTATGTTAGCATTAAAATACTTAAAACCACTCACTGCTCCTAATTTGTGTTTACTTTAATAATTAATTTAAAACCTTGTTTAATTAGGAGAGAATATCTGAAGGTTACAAGTTATTGTTTTTTATTTATATTGATATTTACACTGGTGGCTAAAATTTTTTTAATAATTAAGAATTGTAATTGTTTTTGAAAGTGTCAAAAAGGTTTATTCCTGCAATTGTAAAGCTGAATTTTTAGACGCCGTAAGTCCTGTCTTCAGTGTCTTCATGTGTTTCAGAAGGACATTTCATAGCGAACCTTTAGTCCAATGAAGCAATTTTTAACTAAAGGTGTATTCATTTAATACGATCATTTTGCTGTGAAATTAGTATCCAGAATTTTGACTGGTATTGGTGTCAATGCCTGAAAACCCTACTGGCCCACCTCCTTTCTGACTGCTCAACAAGCTTAACCGCCAGAGATTCTGCTTCTCTCATCTTCTGCTCCATCAGTCTCTTCTCCTCTTTGGTTTTGAGGGCTGTGACCTCCAGTCTCTGCCTCTCCTGTTCTGCTTCAGCTGCTTTGTGGGCCAGTAATTTGGCCTCCTCCTCTGCGATCTGGGCTTTCTCTGCCAGAAGGTCAGCCGTCTCCTCGGAGCGCAGCTGCAGAGACGGAGACAGAGAAGAAAGGCTTATGGAATCAGGCTCAGGCAGTCTCAAAGCATGGATGTAATTCTGATGAAAGTTCATCACAATGGTTTGGAACTTAATAGCTCTGCAGTTCATCTCAAATTTACACCTTGACCACATACTTTTATACCACTCGGGCTATGAGGACATATATTACAAGCTGGCGTGGAATAGAAAGTCAAGTATTTGGCATCACTCAATTTCAAGCTTGGCAAAACCCTCACTAGAGCTTCATTGGCCATTCGAGCCTCATCCTGTAGTTGGAACAGACGACGCTCCATGTCTTCTTTCGCTCGCTCTGCTTCCTCCCTCATCTGCTTCTCCCGTGCAAGAATCTGACGCTCAACCTAAGCACACACACACATGAGACAATGGGTCAGATCTTGCACAAGATAATACAATATGACAAATTTGATCAAAATCGAATTCAAGTACATTGACATTTTTTAAATGCTTTTGAAAAACATCGCTTATGGTCTCCAAGCTGCATTTATTTGATCAATATTACAGAAAAAAAAAGTAATAAATTGTAATAATATTTCACAATATTCAAATATTTTCTATTTCAATATATTTTAAAATTTAATTTATTTCTTTGATGGCAAAGCTGAATTTTCAGCAGCAATTAATTCAGTCTTCAGCGTCACATGCTCTTTCAGAAATCATGCTACCATGCCGGTTTGATGCTTATATTATTATTATCAATGTTAAAAACTGTTCTGCTTAAAGTTTTTGTAAAAATGTTTTATATATATATATATATATATATATAAGAATATATCAAAAGAACAGCATTAATCAAACTAGAAGTATCTGAAACATTATAATAGGCTTTACAGTCACTTTTGATCAACTGTGTCCTTATTTAAAATACAATTTGTATTATATTAAAAATCTATTAATATACAGGTGCATCTCAATAAATTAGAATGTCATGGAAAAATTCATTTATTTCAGTAATTCAACTCAAATTGTGAAACTTATGTATTAAAGGGGGGGTGAAATGCTCGTTTTCACTCAATATCCTGTTCATCTTGAGTACCTATAGAGTAGTACTGCATCCTTCATAACTCCAAAAAGTCTTTAGTTTTATTATATTCATAAAAGAAAGATAGTCTGTACCGATTTTTCCCGGAAAAACACGACCGTCTGGAGGCGTGACGTGTGGGTGGAGCTAAAGAATCACGAGCGCCAGTAGGCTTTTGTGTTGAGAGCATGTGGAAGCTGTGACATTATTGTGAGGGAAAAACCATCATCCAAAACAAACCATGGCTTACAGTCAGATTCAGCGTATATTTATGATCCAGAATCAGATCCAGAGGCTGAAACTGAACGAGAGCAGCAGCAGCAACGACTCGCTCCGAGCGGGGCTCGAACCCGGGTCTCCGGCATGGGAGGGGACGCACTAACAAGGAGGCAGAGATATTTTAAGCAGTTTTACTCACCACCTGCGGTTCCAACACACGATCGTGACCCTTTTTCGTTGGGATTGCATCATCCTTAAGAAATAAACGATACGCAAATCCGTCGTCAAACTGGGCCTTGTTTGTAAAACAAGCATCTTCGAAATGCAGGGAACAAACAAAAACACTTGCACAACTCCGTTGATGCTCTGTAAAAATAAACTCCATCCACTTGTCCCTTAATGCTGTTTTTTTTTTTTTTTTTGGTAATCTGTGCAGGGTTGTCTTGCCCTGGCAACCAAAAACACACTTCTTTTGTGATTTTCGCTCTCGCTCTGATCAGTGAAATGTCTGTGCTCAGCCTCACTATACGGGAGCGCGCGCTCTTCCGGCAGAAGTGCCCTCAGGACCCATATAAGGAAATTCCGCTCCATCTAACGTCACACAGAGCCATACTCGAAAAAAACTTTCCGAAACTTGTGACAAACCGGAAGGAGTATTTTGGGAACAAAAATACTCCTTCAAATGTACAACTTAATTTTTGAAACTTTGTCCATGTTTAGCATGGGAATCCAACTCTTTAACAGTGTAAAAAACTCAGTATGCATGAAATAGCATTTCACCCCCCCCTCTAAATAAAGTCAATGCTCACATACAAAAGCAGTCTTTGGTTCTTGTAATTGTGATGATTTTGGCTCACATTTAACAAAAACCCACCTATTCACAATCTCAACAAATTAGAATATGGTGACATGCCACTCAGCTAATCGATTCAAAACAACTGCAAAGGTTTCCTGAGCCTTCAAAATGGTCTCTCAGTTTGGTTCACTAGGCTACACAATCATGGTGAAGACTACTGATCTGACAGTTGTCCAGAAGACAATCATTGACACCCTTTACAAGGAGGGTAAGCCACAAACATTCAATGCCAAAGAAGCTGGCTGTTCACAGAGTGCTGTATCCAAGCATGTTAACAGAAAGTTTAGTGGAAGGAAAAAGTGTGGAAGAAAAAGATCCACAACCAACCAAGAGAACCGCAGCCTTATGAGGATTGTCAAGCAAAATCGATTCAAGAATTTGAGTGAACTTCACAAGGAATGGACTGAGGCATCAAGGGCCACCACACACAGACGTGTCAAGGAATTTGTCAAGGAGTTTCCACATGTGATCATTTGGGGTGCAATGTCACCTGCTGGTGTTGGTCCAATGTGTTTTTTGAAAACCAAAGTCATTGCACCCGTTTACCAAGAATTTTGGAGCACTTCATGCCTCCTTCTGCTGACCAGCATTTTTAGATGATGATTTCATTTTCCAGCAGGATTTGGCACCTGCCCGCACTGCCAAAAGCACCATAAGTTGGTTAAATGACTATGGTGTTGTGCTTGACTGGCCAGCAAACTAACCAGACCTGAACCCCAGAGAGAATCTATGGGGTATACAGTACACACAGTTTAAATGGAGGGACAGAGAGCTCTCGGACTAAATCTAAAATATCTTAAACTGTGTTCCAAAGATGAACTGAGGTCTTAAGGGTTTGGAACAATGTGAGGGAGAGTTATTAATGACATAATTTTGATTATTGGGTGAACTAAGCCTTTAATTAATGTTCGATTAGCACAATAAACATTAAATTAATAATTCAAGAGAACTGAAGACAACAAATCCTAAGAAATGTAACGCCACAAAGTTTTATCATAACTGAACCAGGTTTATGACAACCATCATTAAGCTAATTTCAAGGAAGTGAAATGACAGACCTTTTTCCTGGCCTTCTCTTCTTTGGCCTGTGCCTTCATCTGTTGGACCTCTATGGAATCCACCTTCCTCCTCCTCATGAACAGGTCATGGTTCCCAATACACAGCTGTAAGATCTAATTTACACAAATGACATTAGCAACTGTTTTGAAACACTTTATTACAGAAACACCTATAAAAGTAACTCACCAGTTTGTTCACTCTGAGCTGAGAGGAGTAGAATTTAAAAACGTCCTTTTTCTTGTCCAACGGTTTGATAGTAAACTAAGAAGAAACACATATGGTATGTTTGCATAATTTTGTATTTTCATTTCTATTTTTGGTCAGGATTTTCTTTCCTCCCAACCTCTTTCTCGCTGTACGAGATGTTTCGGATTCCGCTCCAGGGGAAGGATTTGTTGGGGCTAAGCTTATTGTTGGGGTTGTAGATGTGAAGACCCTGAGCATCAACTCCAAGAAGCAGCTCTGTGTCCCTCTTGTTTTGCTGTGAGATTTTGGATTATTTTTGGATTGTTTTCTTCCAATAAAGAAATGTTTGAATAAATAAAAATAGAGACTTACTGTAATAGAAAAGTAACTAACTCCATACATCTCTAGATCCTGTGCTATTTTTAGATACTCCATCTCAGCTTCATCCCTACAAACACAAAACAAACACAGTGTGCCTTTCATGGCCAGGCGGCTGACTTGGACACCACAGGACATGCACAGTCTTACCTTGTGATGTTTCTGTGTTCAGCATACCAAGCTGTTATCTTCTCTTCCCACATGTCTGCTGTCATCTGGTACTGCATCAGCACCTAGACAATTAAACACACAAGTCAGGTTAATATATGCAGATGCTGGAGATTGATAAATGAACCCATTCTCTAGCGGTACAGCCATTACTCACTCTTTTGGGCAAGAGTTCATCTTGAGCTAAGAAACCTGGCTTGTGAAAGTTTGGATCATAGTCCCCATACTACAGTAAGGAAGACAAACAGGAAATATTTAATATTAGACACTATATAATAATTAGATCAAACACTGACACAGAGACCTACCTTGGCTTGAACAGCATACGACGCCAAAAGAACAGAGGCTTCTGGAGAGCAAAATATCTCCTCATCTAGTATCTGCTTTTTGACCTTGGTAAAAAAATAAAATGGGAAGAGTCTTTCAACTCTAGAAGACCTTTGCTCAAAGAAAACTAGATAAATCATTGCAAAACCAAAAAAGAGGCTTCTGTAGAGCAGATAAAACCATCACGGAGAGAAATCATGCCAGATTCACAAGAACAACTCCCACATACTTGTAAGAAGAAGAGGTGCTGAGTAATTTCCTGAACAAGCTCATCCTCAACTTTCTCGGGGAAGAATTTGGCAAGAAAATGAAATGTTATCGGGGAGTCCTTTGGAACTTCTTGATCCAAAACCTAGACGGATTTAAACCCCCCCCAAAAAACTTGTCAGGGTATTTCTATATTACTATATAATGCTCTCAGCACCAGCTCTGCACTGCACATCTCACCCGTTTATCAGGCTTCAGCCAGGCATAAGTGTCTTTCACTGTGTATCGAAGTCCAAAAAACCAGGTTTCCCTCAAACCAATGGTCCGACACACCAGGTCAAACAAATCCTTCCCTTTCCATTTGACCTATAAGACACATATAAACCAAAAAACATGATTATACAGGCAGACCAAACCAAATCACAGTTTTGTATTTTCATATATGTTTCCATACCTCACAACTGAATTCCATTTCAGCATCCATGGTGCTGACTTTGACTTTAAAAGTCTTTGGTTGCTTCTTCTTCAGACTTAAAATTGACATTGTGATTCCTTAAGCACCTGAAAACAAAGATTGTGAAAGTCAAGTACTTTCTCACTGTGTACTCTTTGTACTTTATACTCAAGTCCAAGTTGTTGTTTTTTTTATGTCAAATAATTATTAATTAAATAATTCACCTTCTTTGCATTATCATGAGTGTAATATGTTTCTATGTATCCTAAGTGCTACTTTCACAATTCACATTGAAGATGCATGGAGTCAGACGACCACAGGTAAGTCGCACACGCGCGAATGATTTTTTACATACAATGCCGTGTATTAACGACTTTTATTCATGTTCATGGAAAACAAGATCAGTCTTCACCCTTGTCTGAGTCAGACACAGTCTGCCATGCTAAAGCGAGCCAGCAAGAAGTATAAGACTTAGCAAAGCTCGAGCTTCTTTCTTAAAACCTAACATAAAACAGACATACGCTAGCGTATTTACTCCGTTTGCAGCGGCGAAATGTCAAGTTAAACTGTAAAGAAAATATCTGCGAATATATATACATTTTTTATGATTTAGGAAGGAAACCAGCTAAATATCAATCGGTTACCTTGAATAGGTTATGAGCTGAAATAGGCCCGATCCACGGCGAGGAGTTTCCAGTCTCCGCTAAACCACAACAATGCAAACCGGATTTGGTTTGCTCCCCTACATGGAAATCTCTGTAAAGCAGTCGAAAAGTGTTTAAAACTCTTTAAAAGCGTCCATTTTCTTATTAAGCCATAGGTTGGGCGATTGTGGAATATAAATCTGATGTTTTCTTGAGTGGGGAGTTTGTTTGGAATACTTTGTTGTTGATTTTCTTTGCCACCCTCTACTGGAAGGACGAAGAATAGAATTTAAGGAATTTTCATTACTGCAGTGATGTAAGTGCACGCTCTCAGTTAAATAACATTTGAATGAGGGACTGATGTTTAATTAAATCGTGATCCTATTTTCAAATGTGTTTTATTAAATTGGTTTAATGTGTAATGTTTAAAAAAAAAAACATTTTTAGCCTACCACCTATACATTCAGAATTTGACCACTGGATTTACAAGCATCACTTCAGGTTTAAGAAGTATTTCAACATTGCATAAAGCACTGATAAACACATCCATTATTATTTGAATTATCACTGTAGGTTATTTAACCATGTATTTCTATGTCTTTCAAACAGTAAAATACAAAATAAAATATTTCATTTCCTCAATAAGTTTTTTAGTTTGAATTATTTCAAAATAATTTGTTTCAATTTCAACATTTTTATGATTTAATTAATTATTAGCTTTTCATTACACTCGTAAACCCCCTTCAGTTCCTTCACAGACCCTAGTTTGGGAAACCTTGATGTAATATCACGTTTAATGCATTTCGTATGTAAATAGAATGAAATATCTTACTCTTTGTATTTTTATGTCACAGCCATATTGCCACAAGACTGTCCTATTTAAATAAATGTGATAAACGAGTTAGGTAAAAAATAAACTAAAAGTAGTCTAATTATATTCCCTAAAGTTTGTAATGTAGTGGATTACGTTACTAACTAATACTAGTTAGCAACTATGGAATCAGCAACAGATTACAATTTGTAAGTAATCAACCCAGCTCTGTATATTTACAAAAGCATATATATGCATGATTTTATCCAAATGCAATCAGCAGTACTCCTGTATGTGTACATATATTGTTAACATCTATATAAACCTCATATAAATGTATGGACTTGTAAAGAGGTCATAAAAATATTCTGTAAGAAATTGCCCTATAGGACTTAAGTAAAACAGTTTCATGTGTAATTTGATTTCTCAGGATATAGCTCTACTGGATTACCGTGCCCCCTTGTTGGCAGATGAGTGTGTGAGCGCATTTTTCAGAGGTGACAGAGAGAAGGCCGCTGTCTTCGATGTGGTCTCTGCACATGTAAGCATTGCTTTACTTGCATTTTTGGTGGGCACAAGAGAACGTGATGAACCTGGTGAAGTTAGGGGTGACAAAAAAAGCTGAAGAAAATGAAAACTGGACTTTATCAGTAGCTTATGCAATGCCTGCTCGGTCAAGATGAAAATACTGTTGAAGCTTGTTACCATGCTGTGGGTTTTCATTTTAGGCTTTAACTTTCAAAATGTAATCTGTATTTTCTTATCAGAAATGCCTGTTTGGATGTCATGTTGCTATATCAGACTGTTGTAATAAAGATAACCAGTTATTACAGAGTTATTAAAACCATAACATTGCTGAAATGAATTTGCTGGATCAGTCTGACATACAGCAAAGAATCCACATTTTGATTCACCCATGTTGTAGGTGTTAAAACTAATAGCCTGAATCATAAAACATGGCTTTTTGATATGCCTTTTATGGAACAGTAATAACCGGGAGTACAAGGCTGAGCTGGAGCAGATGATCAGAGCACTGGAGGACGAGCAGAAATGGAGATGTGTGACTGTAGTTGGTGGAGGAGTGGACGAAAGACAGCGGGTACATTCCAGGTCCCATTTATTTGTATCAGAAAAGTTTTAGATGCAATCCATGATTTTAGGATCACACAAGAGTAACCCGGTGACCAAATGTTCTCAAGAATCCATGCAGCTTATTCCACCAATAGGTGGTGGTATTTTTTTAGAAATCATAGTATCACTTGTTTTGACAATACCTTTGTTCTCCAGAGAAGCTCGTGACAGAGAAAAGTTCAAACGTGATCTATCTGTTTGTATTGGCACCAAATTATTTAACCTGGCACTGGTACACAATGCATTCACTCGAAAAACTTTACATTGTTCAAGTAAAGTCCATGAACCTAAAGGATTTTGTAAGAAAATATTGAAGGTGTGTGGTTACAAATCTGCCTTTCCCTAGTTACGTCTAACCTTTCAGTTTGCCACTCCTCGATACTCTGACCGCTAAACTTTCGAAACTGTTATTTCCGCTGGTGTCATGCGACAAATAAAACACACAAACAGATTGTGAGTGTGTGCTATTTTACAAGAAAATTTCATAATCACTTTATTTTAAGGTTTCCTTGTTACACCTTGTAATTACTATTATAATAACAATTAATTAAGCATGATTCCAAGCAAGTAAGACAAACCCTAATCCTAACCCTAACCTTATAGTAAGTACATGTAGTTTATTAATATTACACAGTACTTAAATGTATAATTAAACTGTAACAAAGACACCTTAAAATAAAGTGTTACTCAATATCCAAGAACGCTATACCATATGTGCATAAATAAACATACTCAATAGAAACCAATACAATACATTTGATTTTGTGACAATTCGTCCAAGAGACAAATATACATGAGTAAGTGAATTAACAATTTCCAAAATATTACGATTTATGCTTTGCATTTCTTTTTAGAAACATGCAGAATAGGCAGAAACAGTGCTGTGACTAAACAAATATTATAAGAGTGTATGCAAAGGCATTCAGGAAGTGTTTCATAACATATAAGAGCTTTTTTAAGCAAAATGAATGAATATTAAGAGTTTTTCTTCTTCCTTTCTTTTTTATCTCTTTAGCTTATGCTTCACTACAACACATTCTGTTGGACTCTTTTTAAACACCGCTCTGTGTCCAGACAAAAATGCAAAGAATTTTCATGAAGTGATACTGTCTGTTAAACCGGTTTGGCCAGGATCTGCCGTTTCATTCAGGGCTCGAGCTGACATACATGGAAGGTTAACAATGAACAGAGTGTTCTTTTCCCTCCCTTGTAACATTTGAAACGAACCATTGTCCATCTCTGGAAGACCACCGTGTGGCAAAGATCATATAGCTGTGCTTTTATGACTATTTCAACTAGAAATATGTTCATTTCCTAGCAGGAAGACAACCTACTATTTGAACGAAACTGAGAATTTTGTATATGTTTGTTCTATATGTTTTTATATGTCTTTTTCAATTTTTTACCCAATAAAGGAGAACTCAGCTAAGTAAAGTAAATGACATTATTTATTCAAATAACATGATGGAAAAACATATTTACAACATACAATCATGAACATACACTAAATAGTGTAAATATACACACATTAAGGTATAAAATGAATGGAAGCTATTAAAATGAACTATAAAATAGGCCTGAGTGTAATTTACAGTGCAAATCTTCATCTCAATCAGCTGCACTTTCTAAAGTGCCTCAAATTCTCTAAATAAATAAATATAAAAAACTAAATAAGCAAATGAGATCATTATTCATTTGAAATAAAAGTAATGTTCAGCCAATAACATATTACGGAGCCCTGCACATGACATGCAGGAAAAAAATATTAAGCCAAATCATGTGCACAATTTACAAATTCGTTCCCTCAATGTACTAAAACATGCACATGATTACTATTGCATTCCCTCGATTTATAAATTGTGCGCACGATTTAGCAAATCGAGTGAACACAATAGTAAATCGAGGGAACGCAATAGTAATCGTGTGCACGTTTTAGTGCACACTACTGTGTGGTTCAGAGCACAGGAAAGGAAGAAGAAAAACTCTTAATATTCATTCATTTTGCTTAAAAAAAGCTCTTATATGTACTAAAACATGCACATGATTACTATTGCATTCCCTCGATTTATAAATTGTGCGCACGATTTAGCAAATCGAGTGAACGCAATAGTAAATCGAGGGAACGCAATAGTAATCGTGTGCACGTTTTAGTACATTGAGGGAACGAATTAGTAAATCGTGCTCACAATTTATTTATTTTTTCTTGCATGTCATGTGCGGGGCTCCGTAACATATACAGTACTTTTATCACACATTCTTCATTTTCACAGTGGCAATACATGACTGTCCAAGTGCATGTAAATCCCTTAATAAATACATACCTTGCATTTTTGGTGTCTCCTCATTAATCAAATGTATGTCTGAAAGCATATTTAATTCAGAGGTGGCCAGTATCTGATCCAACCTACATCAATCAGATGGGACTTAGTCGACACTCCCTCGTCCTGCTCAGACTGGCATCGATTCGGCTCTGGCAAGCTGAGACTTTGTAGTTGACGGCCTGCTCTCATGGGAGCCCACAGAAGGAGGTGTGCCGTGATTCAAAAGGGCTTTCTGACTCTACTGGGACCTGACAGATGGAGCGCCACTGTGCAGCGTCCTCACAGAGATGGGCTGCCTCCTGTGGGAGCCCACCTTTCTGGAAACTACCTGCAAAGAGCGCACGATCAGATACTTCACTGAACGACTGCCGTCATCTTCTGTTTTGTCTTTACAGATGGTGGTGCAGAGCATTCCTCAACCAAAATTAGGACGATGGATGCACCCCAACCGACATATGTAAATGTCACCACCGATCCCCCTTCGCTGTGACTCAGCCATCTGTGGGTTGTAAAAAACTTTCACCACAACTGACCAGGAAACAGGCAGGCAGAGAACTCCAGCAAAAAGAGCGGCCTGCAGATCTGTGCCTGTGTGAGTGTGGACTGATAAGGTTTGCACTGCATTTGGCCTGTGCTTCGGATCATGCAGCTCTTCCAAAAGCCCTCCCACATCATTTCAGAAGTTACAATGGTGTACAGTGGACAGTGATGTGATGTTTATATGCTAAAAAGATAGAGAGAATGAATGAAGAGGTGAATACGGTTAAACAGACCATGCCTCCATTAGACTGCATGCTAACAGACTAACCATATTCCAACTTCTAGCCTTGGATGACATGGGCCCATTTTTATTTGGGAATTTGCATGGGACTTCTGAAAAGGGCTCAGGTGTTTGTGCATCACTTGCATTCAGGTATCCAGATGCAGTTTCGATCTCAAGCTTTTGTTTTTCTGTTTAACCTGTTAAATGTCACCCCGTCCCGTATACGGGACGCCTACGTTGACTATACTATTTTACAATCAAATTTAATCTAATCTTGACAAACTATATATCGTTGGAAAGGTCTAAGACTCCCAAATATATATTATACCAATATTTTTTGTTAAAAATTATGTAGGAAAAGTAATAGATCAATTTATGACAAGAGTGCACCCTCAGAAATCTACAGTACAAAAGGAGCTTTGACCTTTGTTTAAAAAAAAGACTTCCTCGTTGCCTTTTTCACTATCACATTTTAGAAATCATCAGAAGTTATATATCACTTGAAAACATAAAATCTCAAAATTCATCCTTCAAAACCCATTTTAAAATCAGACATTGCATTACCATGTAAATGGCACATCAAAATCATGTTACAAAATGTTTTCAGTCATGAATTATAAAAATTTAGGTTTGTATCATGCACATTCAAGTCTATCTTCAAAAACGTGAGTGACAGTTATCAGGTTAAGCTTTTAGAGATTTGTCTGAAGATCTGACCGCTAAGGCGGCCTCTATATCCCATTTATAACTGATGCCATAATCATTTGAATATGGTATAAATGATAATGAATGAAGATTCTGTAATTGTCTCATCCTCATGTCGATGTTCCTCTGTGCAACATAATAGAAGATATTTTGAAGAATGCTCCTAGACAAACAGTTATAACTTCCTTGACCTCTCACAATATCAGTCATAAGAAAGAACGTCATACGTGTTGCAATGTCAGCAGTGATGGCGATGATCACCAAGGCTCGGGCACCCTGCAGATCTTGAGGAAGAGCCAGCAGAGAGTCATAGACTTTACACTGCATCTGTCCTGTGCTCTGAACCACACAGTTCATCCATAAACCTTCCCAAAAGTTCTGCACGGTCACAATGTTGGATCCAATGAACGCCGTCACCTTCCATTTGGGCAAGCCACAGACAATGCTGCTTCCCAAGAAGCCGAGTGTAGCCAAGCAGATGCCCAAGATTTGAAGTCCCGCAGACACCATGTTTCTTAACTTATTGCCTTGAAGGAATGAATTCAGGAAGACACTGCTGTTATCTCTAATAGCGTTACCAATGTCTCTGTATTGTCATATGTAGCTCTCACTTATAGGTATGGCTGTATACAAAAAATGTGGTAGGGAAACCAGTTGTAAGGTCTAACTAGCTAGACTTGTTTCCTCCTAATACTGGTCATACCGAATGTTAAGCCAAAGCTGCCAAACAAGTTCAAATGGACCCGCATTGGAAGCTGGACATGTTTTGAATCAATTTTTTTTTTTTTTTAAGTCTAATCAAGCCTATGTTATGTAAAAAGGAAAATCATTTTAATATATGAATTTGAATGTCTATCATCTTTTTGAGTGTAAATTATAGAAATAAAGTTGACTACGAAATTAAAAACTATTACACATTATCAGAAAGACCTAAGATCTTTAAGGCTCGGATACACTACTTGATTGTTTTAAAGTGCTAAGTGTCAAATACTTGAAAGTGAAAGTCGGGACAGTTGCCAATATGGTAACCCATACCTGGAATTGTTACTCTGCATTTAAGTCATCCAAGTGCACACACACAGCACAGCAGTGAGAAGTGAACACACACCCTGAGAAATGGTCATCCGGGGAGCATCTGGGGATTCAGTGCCTTGCTCAAGGGCACTTCAGCCATGGGTATTGAGGGTGTTCATTCACTCCAGTGGTCTTCGTCCAGCGGATGACGTAGGACATTGGCAAACGTAAGGATGAATGCAGAAGTGACGAACGTGGAAGCACAGAGGAGAAAGCAAAACAAAACACCGGTCATAAATTAGTAGTACAAAACGAGTTTTGTAAAGAAAAATTTTGGATTTCGCTATAAGCCAAGAGGACACTGGTTTTCCTTTGCTGTAAACAAAAATTTTTTTCTTGCCAGACAAGCATATTCTCACTGGTGCTTATGCTTTTCCTACATCCTACATCATCCGCTGGACACAACTATCTCGTGAACGAACGTATGACACTTAGCGGAAGCTAGAGATTAAGGTTTAAGTTAATTAAATATGGATACTTTATACACAAATACATTTTGTTGCTTCAGAAGGCCTTTATTAAACCCCCAGAGCCATGAGGACTCCTTTTATAATGTACGGGTGCAATGGGTTCCATTATAATGCATGGATTAGCCTGGACATTATTTAATATAATTCCTATTGTATTCGACTTAAAGAAGAATGTCATATACACTTAGGATGGCTTGAGGGTGAGTAAATCATTACTCAATCGTGAGTAATTTTAATTTTTGGGTGAACTATCCCTTTGAGCTCAGTCAAACACATCTGGCCATATTTGTAGTTATCATAACACAAGTGCTAATGTTTGAATCTATGAATTTTCAAAATACATAATACAGTTGGTGTATATGAAGTATATTTGACATTATCACGTATATGTTTCTCTTCCTGTGTTACCAAGTCAGCGGCTTTCCCATGAATTGAGATATTTTTACACCGTTATCGAGGGTTTTTTTTTTTTTTTTTTTTTTTTGAGTCATGGGTTGAAGTGACCACCCCCACGGAATGCAACTGGGTTAGATATGGGTAACAGATGGCTGTTTTTTTTTTAGGCAGATGTGGCTGTACTTTCTGCATTCGTACTGATAGCTTGTCTGCAAGCAGTTAACATTGGTCAGTGGTCTTACCACAAAATATTTAATCAGCTCAGTATTACACAGTGTTACAGTACAGCACTCACCACATTTCCATGAGGTTCAGAAATGTAAAAAAAAAAAAAAAAAAGATAAATACATATATAGTATATAACTTCTAATAGCATAGATTACCATATATGACTGTGTAAATGTTTATTAGTTGAAATATTACTGCTACCCTCTTGCTCTTTTGCTTCTGAAACCTTCATGGGATTTCATTTTTTCATTTTCTGTACTTAGCCAAATATTATTTAAAACATTCTGCAGAACATCTTAAATATGATCTTAAATATTCGTGCAACTAATCCTTCAGTTAAACCTCTTTTAAACATAATTTTCATTTGTTTGTATTCTCATTGGGTTGTCTACATAAGAAAAAGTAAAACACAAATGAAAAAATGAATTATTAGTATTTATTTGACATTTTTGGTCACATTTATATGAAATAAGATAAACTTTTTGTGACCCTGCAATGCATATTTCTAATCAAAAATTAGATTTTTTTTTTATTCTTATGGTAGGAAATGTACAAACTATCTTCATGGAACATGATCTTTAATTAATATCCTAATTATTTTTGACATAAAAGAAAAATCGATAATTTTGACCCATACAATGTTTTTTTTTTTTTTTTTTTTTTTTGGCTATTGCTAAAAATAAACCCCAGCGACTTAAGACTGGTTTTGTGCTTCAGGGTCACATCTGAAATCGCTGTTTTTTTACTTGTTGGTAAATCTAAGGGCAACCAGAAATCTAAAAAACATAAAAAGAAAAGGTATATTTATAATGAGAAGACCTTAATAAGCTTGATAACTATCTGAACAAATTGCTGAGAGGCGCAGATCAAAGCTCGAGCTGCCTGGAGATCTTGTGTCAGATGCTTTGCACTGCATGTGACTGCTGCTCTGCAGGATTCAGTTCATCCATAAGCCTTCCCAGAAAAACTGTGCCGTCATGATGTTTGCTCCCACAAAGGCCGTCACTTTCCACATAGGCAACACCAGGATAGTACCGCACAGGCCCAACACAGCCAAATATACAGACAATCTTTGTGCGAATCCGGCATTAAACTGATTGAGATAGAGGAAGTTGTCCTCAGCAAGCTGTCCTCAGCAAAATGTGCTGCACATAGTTTTACATGTGGATTATAATTTTCGGGAACTGAGTTAAACATAAATTGTAACCATTAATCTTCAAGTACACCGTCCCTGGGAAGGCCAAACAAAGATGATTGGACTCAGAGATAAAAATAACAGTGTTTCAACGACATGGTGACAAACACAAATGCAGCTCTTCCTCCTTCTCCGTCGGAGTGCAACAAGACCACACCCCTTTTTGTGAATTCATGTGGGCGGAGGTTAGTCAAAAAACTGTTTTAGTGACGTCATTACTGCAGGAACTAGAGGGATGTAGTCCAAATGGGTCGTTTTTTGTAGGCGAATTCTGTTAAATAAAATATCTCGTATGGCATTTAACTTTGAGCTTTAGAATTTTACAGATATTATTTATACTCTAACAACAGCATTACACACTAACTAAAGTTTAAAACATGGAATCAAGAAGAAGGGGACCTTTAAAAATAACAATAAGGTTCTATCTACATAGTCAAATGGAATGCAAAAACTCTGACGCTCAATATCTCAAAACTACTCGGAATGGAGATAGAACCTTATAATTCCAAGGGGACAACATGTACTCTATAATCGGTAGGGACTAGTTTTGCTTTGATTACTGCCCCAAATCGGCATGGCATGGAGGTGATCAGTTTGTGGCACTGCTGAGGTGGTACGGAAGCCCAGGTTTTTTTGACTGTGGCTTTTGGCTCATCTGTATTTTTTGGTCTCTTTTTTTCCTCATTTTCCTCTTGACAAAAGGTCAAGGTTCAGGTCTGGTGAGTTTACTGGCCAGTCAAGCACACCAACACCATGGCCATTTAACCAACCAACTGCTTTTGGCAGTGTGGGCAGGTGCCAAATCCTGCTGGAAAAAGAAATCAGAATCTTCAAAAAGCTGAAGAAAGCATGAAGTGCTCCAAAATGTCTTGGTAAACGGGTGCAGTGACTTTAGTTAAAAAAAACACACACAATGGACCAACATCAGCAGATGACATTGCACCCCAAATCATCACAGACTGTGGAAACTTAACACTGGACTTCAAGAAACTTGGGCTATGAGCTTCTCCACCCTTCCTCCAGACTCTAGGAGCTTGGTTTCCAAATAAAAGACAAAACTTGCTCTCATCTGAAAAGAGGACAATGGACCACTGGGCAACAGTCCAGTTCTTCTTTCCTTAGACCAGGTAAGATGACATTGTCTGTGGTTCAGCAAATTCCTTGACATGTCTGTGTGTGGTGGCTCTTGATGCCTTGACCCAAGCCTCAGTCCATTCCTTGTGAAGTTCACTCAAATTCTTGAATTGATTTTGCTTGACAATCCTCATAAGGCTGTGGTTCTCTCGGTTGGCTGTGCATCCTTTTTCTTCCACACTTTTTCCTTCCACTCAACTTTCTCTTAACATGCTTAGATACAGCACTCTGTGAACCGTCAGCAATGAATGTTTGTGGCTTATCCTTCTTGTGAAGGGTCAATGATTGCCTTGTGGACAACTGTCAGATCAGCAGTCTTCCCCCTGATTGTGTAGCCTATAGTGAACCAAACTGAGAGACCATTGGTGCCATTGGTTTTTGCAGCTACACAAACGTGAACAAATCAGGCTTCAGCACAATGGAAAAAAAGTTTTACCCATAAAGATAACAAGAGTGAATGTTCGAATGGGAACTGAAACAATGCAGTTTAACTTAAGGGAACATTGCGGTCCAAGCACAATGGCTTGTGTAAATGAGTTATCCAATTTTCAAGTAAAATATTTTTATGGACTTTTTATTATTCACAATATTAAACTAGATTAATTGGACATACATTGTCATATCTGAGAACTTGACAAATGTTGTCAATACCGTTAAAACTAAGTAAAAATTTTTACTACAAGTCAATTTATTGAACAATTTTCAGTCTTTAAACTGAGATCTTGTAGGATTTGCTATTCCTCGTTTGGACAAGACTAGTATGGCCTTCATCTGATTGTTTACTTTACTAACAATACATGAAGTTAATTGGTTAACAGATGTTCAATACCAGGGCCACGCCCCAAACAATCACCTGACTTCCGAAACCACCATATATAGGGCCACCTCATACCGTACTGTTTGTTTCTTTCCCTTGAAACCACCCTTCCCTCCCTTTCTTATCCATTCAGCCAACCTTATCCCACATTCTATTTTCTTTCAGGTTGTATCAGGGGTCCTAATTGTCTGGCCTAAATATATGATGGGACCCTTACCCTGAGTCTCTCTGAGCCACCAATTCTAGATCAACCGGACCATCATCCCATTCCCTTTCGCTTTCCCTACCCCTTTTTCCTCTTTCCCAACACTCTGCTCAGCTAAAATTTCATAAATTGTTTGTGGCGTGGTCCTAGCCAGTGAAACCCACATTAAACTCAAAATTCTCTGATTCGTGCTTATTTCAGTTGAATTTTCAACTTCCATTTTTCAGCCAAGAAGTAATCATATACACTTATGTCACTTTTTAAATGGTTATTTCACGATTGAGTCCTCCTACCTGCATTTACAGTGTGATTCAGTTCTGCTCTTTCCTCCTAATTAATTTCAAACGCAAGGCTGTTTGTATTATATAAAAAAGTGACATATACATATTCATATAATTTGCACATGGCTCATGTCCCCACACTTTTTTTTTAAGTGTTTTTTTTTTTAAGTGTTTTTGTAACTTCGGATAGCACACCATGAAAAGGTGGAATTCTCAAATATAAAAAATAAATAATATCACTTTTCACTCAGTCTTCAGGGTGCCATCTGATGATGTCACAGACTATTAGATTTTATGTTTCAGAATGGATTATTGTTCGTGTTACACTGAAAGACCTCTGACAAACTAGCATTTAACATGTCTTCTTGTATATGAAATTACTTTTATAGACTTAATTTGATGCAGACACTAAAATGGTGACGTCTTCTATGTGTGTGTGTGTGTGTGTGTGTATATATATATACACACACACACGCACACACACATTTATAGTATACATTTATATATAACGTCCTTCAACCACAATATGAAATACACTTGGGTCAAAGTCAATTATTTTCTAATTTACTGAAAGGCTTTCCCACATATTATTAAGGCTATAATTGTGATCTTTTAATAATTAAAAATTACATTTTATTATCAAAGTAAAATGTTTTATTATTATCACAATATTTTTCTCCCTTACTGAAGTGAAAAAGCAGAACAGAAGCAAAATTTTGCTCATTATTTTTCTCAAATGATGCTAACAGGAAACCATACCATGCCCACAATGAACCACAATTTATCCCCCTGACAGGGAAGAGAAGAACTGTTGAATAAAGTTGATATTTTTGTTTTCTTGCATTGCTGTATGAAGGTCTCGGGTTCGGAAGAAGAACGAAGGTCTTAGGGCTTTGGAAAGACACAAGGGTGAGTAATTAATGACCAAATTTTCTTTTTTGGGTGAACTATCCTTTTAATTCAGTGGCTACCTTAAGTCAAAAAAGCACATGAAGTAATAAAATTAATACATTAATACACTTTCCGTGAATTTGTTTCAAGTAAATTTTCACCAATATACATTTTTCAGATTTAAAAAAAATTATATATATATATTTTATTTTTGAGAAATTATATATCAGTAATTCTTTCTGTAATTTATTACAGGGGGAGATATTTAATGTTTACAATTTATTTCACAGTTAAGTTTTTCATGGAGTTCAATGTTTTAAACACTGAAAAGTGATCTAGACAGAATTCTGGAACCTCGGTATGATTTCAACATGTTTTATGAGCTTGTCCTTAACATTTTTTTCATTTGCAAGGGACAATATGGAACAAAATGTGTTATTTATTTGGTTGAATGTGCTATTGTAAGTTGAGAAAAATGTAAACTGACATATTTTATCCAAACTTTTCAAGTCCAGTTTACCTGAAATAAGTTGAAAGTATTTAGAAATAAAAGTAAATAAAACCTAACTTACTCATAGCAAGTGTAGTGAACTTTTTTTTTTTTACAGTACGGAGTTTGACAATTTCTATTAAAAAAATCCACCAAATCAAGCTAAATACATAATTTAAAATGTTTATGACTTTAAGAAAATAAGAATAAAAGCATCCTCCTGTGTTTTATTGCATACATTCGCTGTAAAATAAAAATAAAATAAAAAACCTCTCCAACTCCATTTTTTTAAAATGTTTCTATAAATTATTATTTACACTTATTGCAAAGAACCGCTACTTTTACATGGTTAGAATGTATCACTATTTTCACTAAGTGTAAATAGCATCTGTTTGCACTTAGCCTACTGTAAATAGGATCTATCACTAAGAAAGTATTTACTTTTTACATAAAGTAAATCTATCGTATTTTTCTTACCCTATTGGCAAATCATTTGTAAAATAATAAAAGTGCACTTAAATTATTATTAGACCTATTATTTTTTGCTTGTGGGATAACATGAAAACAAATAGCCTATTCGTTCAATAATCTACCTGTCACAGTCTCTCGGGCATGAAGGGACGAGGAGACGCTGGAGAATATGTCGATGGAATTTATTTAGAAAACAAGGAGACAGTGAACATCAGGGATGGCATTTAAGACCTTCAACATTTAAACTATTTAAACAGCAGACAAGGGAGAACAGAATGGGCTAGAACTAAATAGGGCAGGCAGATGAGGAGGGTAACTGATAATGAGACACAAATGGAGAGAAATTCACATGTCAAGGACAGGCACAGGAAGGACCAAATAAGGATAATGGGAACAATCATATGAAAGATCATCCCCCTCCTGGACAGCAGTGGGAGTGAGCACAGGGCGGACCAGGAAGCCATGGCAGAGCAGGCAGTTTGGGTTGCCATGGTGGATCTGGAGACTCTGGAGGCCATGGCGGATCAGGGGATTCGAGAGACCAAGGCAAATTGGGAGACACGGGAGACCAAGACGGATTGGGAGACTGGGGAGGCCATGGCATATCCTCCGTGACCCTGGGCCAAGGTGGAGCAGGAGATTCGGTCATGGGTATATGGCCCCCCTCCATATACCCTAATGTTAATAAACCAACATATTGAAGAACTAATATCTGTTTTGAACCATTGTAAAACACTGATAACCACCAAAAACTGGTGGTGATGAGAAAGTAACATAATTAATAAAAACTCATCACTAACAACTCTTCCACAAGCTGAGAAGGGATATATAAGGTGCACAGTGTCATTCACTCAAACACTAAACACCATCATTGAAACACACATGATACTGAAATAATACAATAAACATTAATTTAACAACTTAAGATGAAAGATAAAACCCTAATGTACACAACTGATAAGAAAAAAACTAAGAAGAAACAGTTATTTCAATGAAAAAATAACATAAAATATGAAGTGTCATGCAGGGAATTCTGGGAGTGTCAATTTACAGTTTTTTACTGTAAATTCAACAATGACTTTTTCTTTTTACTTCCAAAATATTTTAACATTCTTTTACTGTAAAATTACATTAAATGTAACAGTTATTCTCCGTATATAGTATGGAAACTTACTGATAGCCAATTAACAGGTTTTTACTGTAGCATTTTCACAGTCTTTTACTGTTAAGATCACAATCATTTTTTTACAGTGTATGATAATATTTAAACCAACGATGATGAGGCAATAACAATTTGCTCAAATAAAATATCAAAACCAAGAAATTACATGACTGTACTGAACAACACTGTTAAAATTAGATCAAATTAGGCTGAAAAGGTATATTTTCAATCTATGATTCATTCTCGTATTTTATTGTCTGACAAGATGGTCTATACTACACATGCTAAGTTCTAAAAACATTATAATTTTTGTACAAACAAGCACTTACATTTTTAGTTTAAAAATTTTTTTTCACCATTGTCATATCTTAAATACATTTAACCTGCTTAGCTGGGAAAATATCACGTTTGATCACATCAAGTTTAGAAATGTTTTAGTTCATAAAAGTATTCATGGTTTATCTCCTCCTCCTCTAGTTGATTTTATTACATTTAAATGTACTGAAAACAGAATATCTAGAGGTGCAGCTAAAGCTGATTGCATAATTCCACATAGAAAACCCTTATTTCGGTCTAGCTGTTTTTTACATTCAGTGGAATTCAATACCACAATTAATTAACTAATTTAAGCATAATTTAAAGAAAGGGCTTTTTATAACCAACAATGTGAACATTAATGTTGTTTATATATGTTAATAAGCTGCTATTTATTTTAATTGTTTTAATAGATATTTATTTTTAATTTTATTTATAGTTTTAGTTTTTTTGTCAGATTAAATAATTTGTTTTTTAAATTTTGTTATTTGTTATTGTTTTTTTTCTATTTTGCTTCTTTTTTCTTTTCTTTTTTTTCTTCTTAAAGGGGGGGGGGGGGGGTGAAATGCTCGTTTTCACTCAATATCCTGTTAATCTTGAGTACCTATAGAGTAGTACTGTATCCTTCATAACTCCAAAAAGTCTTTAGTTTTATTATATTTATAAGAGAAAGATAGTCTGTACCGATTTTTCCCGGAAAAACACGACCGGCTAGAGGCGTGACGTGTGGGCGGAGCTAAAGAATCACGAGCGCCAGTAGGCTTTTGAGCTGAGAGCGTCTGGAAGCTGTGACATTACCGTGAGGAAAAAAACATCATCCAAAACAAACCATGGCTTACAGTCAGATTCAGCGTATATTTATGATCCAGAATCAGATCCCGAGGCTGAAATTTTTTAAGGTATACATGTGGAAAGTGCAGTTTGATGACAACATCGCATGTTGTTTACTTGATGTGCTTACGCGCCGATAGCTAAGTTAACATTTGTTTGTTGCAAATTTAAAGACAATGCAATTGAGATGTTTGTTAGGGTGATATTGCTGTCAACTGACAACAAAGTTTTCCTTCTGAATTAGCTTAACTGCACAAGTTTTATAGTTAATACAATCTTTAAAAACAAATTACATTAAATATAGTCTATAATTTCCTTCATAAAAAGGAAATTGAGTAAGAGTATGTAAAAGGTGTGTGAACGTGGATTAGTAATCTGGCCCCTTGCTATGAAGAAGTAGAAAAATACTGGCCCTCATCACTTTTTAAAGTTGCCAATCTCTGCTATAGAGCATGAGCACTATATTAATATCCCATGACACCCCTAGTTCGAACATTCACTTATGCATTACTCCGCATTGTCTGACATGAATATTCCATTGATTCATAAAGAGACAGCAGCAATTCTATTTGAGTTCTAGGCCTATTGTGTTGGAAAATATAGGAAATGACGTGATTAGTCTGATTAACATGACATAGAGAGATAGAGAGAGAGAGAGAGAGAGAGAGAGAGACATGTAAATAGTCAAATTGTTGTTTCAGGTTTCTAGATCCTAGGTTTATGCTTATTATTGTCATATTATAGATTTTGCATTCTGCTCTAAAGTATTTTAATTCATAAAATAATACATTTATTTCAGTCCCCTAGTGAAAAAAATAAATATTTTGTTAATAGAAACCATAACAAAAAACATACTACATGTTATTTAATGGTTTTAATGGTTAAAAGTTTATTGTTTGTAGTGGAAATCATTAGACTGTCTGTGATGGTTTCTATTGTTTTTATCAGCAGGGTCATCATGGGTGTTGTGACGTTATTTGGCATAAATGCAACAGAATTGCGGTAATATTGTGAAATAGTTGTAGTTTTGGTGGGCCTATTTGGGAGAAAATCGATGGCCATTTTCCACTCCTAGTCCATCCCTGGTCTCATGTTTATAAGATTGGCTAGTAATCTTAGTTTGGTTGAGAGTGAAAACTGTGCTCCTCTCATACCATTGGTAGGCAAACTCATGGACTTGAAAGTGATATCAATCAACAAGATTTATATATTTTTTACAGCCAAACACTGAATGCCAGAAATTCGGCATCGTGCCAGAGAACTTTAAGCCCTGCATGACGAATTGTAAAACCGGAGTTCTATTGTTCATTGCTTTTTTTGTAGTCATGGTGCACGTGCTAAACTCAGAGTCAGCCTCCTCAATTCAGCTGTTCTGATCAGGATAAGTCAACTCAGAGTTCAAGTTTTATGTTTATTGAACCTCTTTTCTGGAATACACCCCAGATAAATATGTTGTACAAAACAGTAATATTTACAAAATCATAAAAGATCAAAAAGTCTGCTTGAAAAAAATTAAAATACATTTTAAATGAAAAAAAAACCCCATCAAAAATGACAAATATTTTGAGAGGAAAAATGTATCATACATTAGACAGATTTCAGATTAGCCTCCTTTAACTGCAGAGGTTTTTTAAATGTGGTTCCCCATTTTAGATGTTTAGAAAACTTGTAGCATCAGTTTTTAATTGACTGCTTTTCAAGTCCTTGTGATACCTGCTGCAAACTCTTTTTAAGACGCTACATCTTGGTCAAACCAAGACTGTAAACATTATAGGCACTAAAGCGTTCATTTTAGAGTTCATCATTTACACATAGTTCTTGCCAGATGGTGCAGAAGCTACAGATCGAGGTGCAGCGTTATAATTGGCTGTGTATTTTCCCGCTTCTTCCTTTGGTGGACAGTTGCAGCAGAGCAAACCGCCCCCGATGATCAACAGAGCAGCAGCTGCCCAGCCAATGTAAAGAGCTGCTCCCAGTTCTCTCTTCTGTGCTTGGTGGACCAAGGGGTTGTAGAAGTCCCGGATGATGACGTTAGCCGTCCAACACACCGGGATCAGACACAGCACTCCAGAAATGATGAATATCACACCGGCAGTGATACCGATCTTAGATTTGGCGCTCTCGTCCTCAACGCAATTGGTACATTTACCTCCAGCCATGGCCAGCATGATGCCCAGGATCCCAATCACGATGGAAATGATGGTGAGGGCACGGGCGGCCTGAAGGTCTGAGGAGAGGGCCAGCAAGGAGTCGTAGACTTTACACTGCATCTGTCCTGTGCTCTGCACAACGCAATTCATCCAGATTCCTTCCCATGAAGTCTGCGCCGTGATGATGACATGACCAATGAAAGCTGTGACTTTCCACATGGGAAGAGCACAGACCACAATGACACCGATCCATCCTATGATGGCCAGGGCAGTGCCCAGTAACTGAAGCCTAGCAGACACCATGATCTTTGTTTCTTGTTAGTCTCTTGAGGTAGCTCTCTTTGCACTGCTTACAGGTGTGTGTCTCAGAAAGGCTGCATGCTGATGCTTTTAAAGAGCCTGTGAGCTCTGGGGGGAGGGACTTCTGCAAATTGATCGCTCTGTTGGTTTTGTAGTTACTTCATGAGGTGCGACTAAGCCAAGGCTTAAATGAGTCACTTCCATGACATTTTTAGTTGCGGATGCAGGACCTTATATGGCTCTCAAAATATTATCTACTCTTCAAAATGTAAATATGAATGTAAAAGTCTATGGAGGGCTCAGCTTTTTTTTCAAGGACAGAATATAAGACAGGAAGTGCCGCTGACAGGAAGTAATCATTTTCCCAGGGAGCAAAAAACTATGTATTGGAACTACTTTTGGAAATTGTTGAGGGATCTCAGAATTCATCACTTAGTGAGCTAATATAAATACATGTAAAATAAAGGGATAGTTCACCCAAATAGCAAAATTATGTCATTAATAACTTACCCTCATTTTGTTCCAAACCAGCAAGACAGTTCGGAACACAGTTTAAGATATTTTAGATTTAGTCAGAGAGCTCTCAGTCCCTCCATTGAAGCTGTATGTACGGTATACTGTCCATGTCCAGAAAGGTAAGAAAAACATCATCAAAGTAGTCCATGTGACATCAGAGGGTCAGTTAGAATATTTTGAAGCATTGAAAATACATTTGGGTCCAAAAATAGCAAAAACTATGACTTTATTAGGCATTGTCTTCTGTTCCGTGTCTGTTGTAAGAGAGAGTTCAAAACACTACAGTTTAGTGATATCCGGTTCACGAACGAATCATTCGATGTAACCGGATCTTTTTGAACCAGTTCACCAAATCGTACTGAATCGTTCGAAACGGTTCGCGTCTCCAATAAGCATTAATACACAAATGACTTAAGCTGTTAACTTTTTTAATGTGGCTGACACTCCCTCTGAGTTAAAACAAACCAATATCCCGGAGTAATTCATTTACACTGACTGAACTGCTGTGAAGACAGAACTGAAGATGAACCGAGCCAGATAATGAACAAAAGTTCGACTTGTTCATGATATAAAATATATTCTAATTATACATTCTAATATTTATTTATCAGTTTTTCATTTATGAAAAATAAGGAATAAGGAATTTTGTCCACAGCAAGGACCATTATAATATTTCTCTCTTTAGGTTTGTGCTTTGTGCTCCGTCATGGTCAAAGTATTAACAAAGTGGCAACTAGTTTCATATGACACAATAGAGCAGGCATGGAGTGTGATGTTTTCCTTAGGTTGCTCAATTCTCAAGTGAAACACCTAGAAACAAAGATATCGCAAATGAAACACTGTTACTTCTGGATATGACACATATGTAACAATTGCTATATTGACTTAGTGTCTTACTCAGCACATTAGCAATTCCCCTGAAAACTATTTCTCAAAGGTTCCCTGACATTGTGCCTAAAAGCACCTGTACCCACCTGAGCTGGTCAAAGCGGTTTGTACTGGTGCACACGTGAAATGTTGACACTTTGTCTGGGTTAGAGTGAACAGCTCACCACAGATTGTCACATCAACAAGCCTGTTTAAATGATAATAACAGAATAATCAAATCTTGTAGTCAACACAGTTGTGTTTATGTGTGTATATAAGCTTTACTTAATTACTTTAATAAAGCAAGGAGAATAAATGGGAATCAATTTCATTCTCATCCACAACATGAAGCCTCATTGAGTTGATATTGTTCCTTAATTGAGAACACGCTGTGAACCGCAAATATAAAAGAACTGAATGGGAAATATATACATTATAAAAATATATTACATTATACATGCAGTTTAAATGTTTCTAGCATAGTTATATTTTGTGGCATAAATAGAATAAATAAATAAATAAAGATGTAATATTATATAATGTATTCATTCACTTCAGAAGGTGTAATGCATAGTCTTATAATTATCTTAACTGAAGAATGATATTAAGGCCAGTATGATGGCCCGACTTGGCAAAGGTTGTGTTTGTGTTTTCCTTGCGTTTTTAAATCTTCACCATCAAGTCAACAGTGACACCCTTGCTCGATGATAAAGGGCTGTTTCACATGGGATTTGTTCTGAGAAAGCAGCAAATCTTGAACTCAATAGATAAACCCTAAAGTTGCAAAGACTAAAGTCTCAAACCCAAAGACATATTCTTTATAAAAGTTAAGACTTGTCCATGCCCTCCTAAAATGCCTCGTTTAAACACGCTCCCACATGTGTACATCACAATGTGAAATGGGTAAAAATTGGAGGGAGGAAACCATTATTACACATCTCAGAATAGGACATACAGGGCTCAATAAGACTCATAATAATAGAATGTCATGCATATGAAAATAAGAGAATAGTACTAAAATAAGCATTTGGAAAATGTAAACCTAAATGTATAATTTTTTTGGGGGGTTTTTTTGCTTTTTGCTTTTTGCCTCTTTTCTTAATCCTGTTATTTTTCTCAGCCAGACTTTTGTTCCACACTCCAGTCCAGCAGGTGGCGAAAAAAGCACCTATTAGTTGGTTTGCCAACCGCCAAAAATACCAGTAGATCATGATTAGGGAAGATTTGCATAATGCCGCCGAAATGTTCACGCAAAGAAAGAAGGTGTAACTTTGATTCTCGCTGTTGCTGCAGGTACCATGCCATGGAGACACTGTTTCGGTGTGAAAGCGAAAATACTTTGTTTGGTCTTCAAAAAGAGGACACAACTAGAAATCAGTGGTTAAGTTGTATTTACAACACTGTTCAAGAACAGTTCAAACCAAATATTTAGATGTTTGCAGTGCATTTTATGGAGGACTGTTTTGGTTCCTGATCCTGGGAGAGTAGACTAGACCACAATGGCGGTTGTTCTGATTCACAGCCTGTAAGTACATTTACATATGTAAAGGATTTGCCACTGATGATCAAACGGAGATTTTGAGCAGTGTAGAGTAGCTTTTCAATTCCAGTCCTCGCGCTCCCCCGCTCTGCACATTTTATATGTTTCTCATATGGCTTCAGACGTTTGCCCTGATAAATGAACCGAACAAAATCGACTTGAACTAGACGTCAATTAATGTGTCACCCGATCCACATATGCATGGATTCCTTTTTGCATGAGCAACTTATGATATATTAATGCAGAACAGAACATTTTTATGTGCAAACATGTCTGTATATTTACAAATCGCTGCACAATCATTTAATCCCAAATCAAATTGAAAGGCATTTGTTTGTGGTTCGTAAGATACATGTCTAAAATTGATGTAGTACATTGATATTTTTGCGTGCATCTATTAATCATTTTGAGTCTAATTTCATCCCATACAACAAATGGCTCGTTTGTAATGGGTTTTATTGTTTTTGTCTCATCGCACAGGTGTTCTGACTGGGACGCGCATCACAGTATGGCAAGGGGCGTAACATTTCCGTCATACGCTCGAGGCTTTTGGCCAATCACAAAGCACTAGGTGAAACAGTAATGTGCAGTATTCAAGTCTACTTTATTGTCAATTCTTCCATATGTACAGCACATACATACAGAAAATTTATAGTAGAGCATAAAAATACAAATAGATACAGATTAAATATAAAATACAAGTTGTGGCCGCGCGCGTAGAGAGTCGGACTCCCAATCGAAAGGTTGTAAGTTCGAGTCCCGGGCCGGCAGGTATTGTAGGTGGGGGGAGTGCATGTACAGTTCTCTCTCCACCTTCAATACCACGACTTAGTTGCCCTTGAGCAAGGCATCGAACCCCCAACTGCTCCCCGGGCGCCGCAGCATAAATGGCTGCCCACTGCTCTGGGTGTGTGCACTTCGGATGGGTTAAATGCAGAGCACAAATTCTGAGTATGGGTCACCATACTTGGCTGAATGTCACGTCACTTTTTCACTTTTCGCTTTCACTATACAAATAAGGGCATGTAAACAGAAAATAAATTACCGTATAGTATGTGGAAAATGTATTTTGAACCTTTAACCAAATAAACACATTTCATTACACCAAATAAACAAAATAATGTTCTTTCTAGCAACATCATATGACCCCTTTAAGGAATTTAGTGGATGCTGTCACTGGATTTAGCCTCTTAGTTCAAGTTCCACCAGACAACACACCAGAGAATCTTTGAGACTCTTTATGTGCAGGCTCCTCTCAAAGTTTTGTCAGATTATTGTGCAGAGTTTGTATGTTTGTTGTTGTTGTTGTTTATCACTGAATAATTAGAACATGTATTTGAATACATGTAACTGATTTATAATTAAATTATGATTATTAAAATAAAATAACAGGCAAAAACCAATAAATTAAGGAATCTCCACGTCTTCATTTCAGATCTTTGATAATTTGTTGCGTTTGAGTGCTTTCTACACTGCGCGCTTAACCTTGATTTATCTTTTAAAACATCGGGTTCTTTTACACCTGGGTTAAGCAACGTTTCACATGGTAACAGTTTAAAACAGTGGGGTGCTTTTTTAGCAACCACTTCTAAAACAAATACTACTGTGATACTGCTAAGATTGCAAGCACAGAATGCAATTCAAAAAGAAAACTTACATTTGTACATATACAAATACATACAGTATTACTTAATACAGCCTAGTAATATTACATAATACTTAAGTAAAACAAAAAAGAAACATTTACATGTTCACAGTGTATTTCATGTGATTGACAGTGTTTTGTATTGTAAATGTATGCCCACTAGTGGCTACATATGTAATTGCACTGAAGACTGAAGTCCGAGATCAGTGACGCAGCTGTCCCACGCAGCAAGCGTTTCGTCGTTTTATTATTGCTTTATTTATTCAAGTTCTATCACATACGTCACCTCGAAACTCGCGACAAGTGTCTGTTATTTGCTGTGTAACAACCAGCTCCGAAACCGTAAACATGGAGGACAAACGAGAAAACACTATCTTCAAACATTTGATGAGTTATCGATATCATTTGTCGTGATGTGAAAGTGTCTTTCAGACCCCCTCTTCGCGCGGAGTTTAGTCCATTTTTGTTCGGTTTTATTTTGTATTTTTTTATTGTTGTTGTTGTTTTTGGAGAAAAGAGGAATGTCTGCCTGTTGTGCCGGTTGTCTCTTTATTTCCACAGTTTAAATTATGTAATTAGTCTCTGAAACGTTTTTATTTTAGTTTATATTTTAATCATAGGTGCAATTAAAAATGTTATACTGCAATATACGGCAACCAAAAGCTTGTAAAATGTTGTAAAAACGTTTTGTGCTTGCTGGGTCTTGGATGTAGAAAGGTGATTCCACTTGATCAAAAAGAAAATAAATAAAATAAACAATTAAATAATAATAAGAATTTATATTAATTCAACTCAGGAAATAATTACAAATACTGTAAGTAAAGTGGAGTGCCACTGTTCACTCCCACCCTCTTTAAAAAGAACAATATCTTCCCACTGAAACTCATTAGTCATCAACATCATGGTGCCTCACAGAAACTCATTTCAATATTATCAGTGTTCTCTGAGAAGGAAGTAAGCCAACACACTGCACATGATGTCATGTTCACCTATCAAACATAGACCGGTTTGAAGCAGTCTTGTAAAAACATGGCAATAACTATTTCTTCTTCTCTTTTATTTTTACTTCACTTAAAAGGTTCTATGGGTTTAGCATTTGCACTAAAAAGCTTTTCATTATCCTCATCTTCGGGTTCTCTGGGTGTGTCTGTGTACATATTTGAGTTTTTATTGAATGTCAAGTAAAATGTTTATCAAGTTCCTCATATCAATATCAAGCAGGTTGCTTATCAACTTGGTGGATTAATCAAATATTTACTAACACATAGTCTGGTTTAAACACATTACTGTATTTACATTGAATTTCCCATGCGCATATGACCCTCTCTATTGTCTCTGAAGTTATCAGAAAAGCATTAATTAGTCAGTGCTGTTTAGCCAATAAACAGATCTACAGGTCAAAAGATGTCAAGTATAAACAAAACCAGATAAAACTACTAAATGCTGTAGAATAAATGAACCATTAAGCAGATTAATAAATAAAATGCCAATTGCAAAAAACAAATAGCACTTTATAATATTAATTTAATGACATTTTGGACTAAATGTAACTTATTCATCTTCACACCCATGATAATTCTGTGAAAGCCATGCATTAAGAGCTTTAACATTCGTGTGATATCAATGTCATGATAAAGGCATAAGTAAAGTTTTGGCATTTTGGTTTAACAACAACTTCATTTTCAACATTGCCACACATTCCTGCTTTCATAAGTGTGTACACATCTGAAGAATCGTGTCTTTTTCTCCAAAGTGAACAAAGCTTGAACTGCAATACACATTGACATAACATGATAGGTCACCACAGTTTTAATTTATCTGCTCTCTCTCAGCATGTTTTGCATTTTTAAACTAAAACTGTATAACCTCCTTATGCACATGTGGACTTAGCCTATCAGTTCATAGTTTCACTTCCTTATACTTGTTTTTGGGTTGCATCACTAAAATTAATTGTTATACAACCAGGACATGGGCATCGGAAAATATTCTACATAAGGCTATATTTTATGGCCTGCAATCAAAGTTGGCCTAGATTACTACCAGGAATTTTAATTCAGTAAGAGGAAGTTTATAATCAACAACAGCAATTTTGTATTTCCACTTCCCTTGTGTTTTATATATTAAGAAACATATAAAATGTTATGATTACATTTTGGCTGTTTTTGGAATCGCAACTGTGAGACATAGAAACTGTGATACATTTGTTGTCGTTGTTGTTGTTGTTTTCATATTAACAACTAACGGTGTATCAAGTCTCAATATAATTTGATAATGTTTAATCAGTAGATGAGAGCAGTTTATTTTAGGTAAACTTTAAAACTTCAGTATGCATGCATTATGGACACTAGACTTTAACATTACGTTTTCAATGACAAAGAGCATTTTTCACAGGTCTACCTTGGGTTATCTATTAACATTGACAAATAGTCCAACCTGTGGTTTAAACATTTTCCAAGTGCTAATGTAGCTCCCATTTTTTATGAGGACGCTAACCAATACCAAGATTGCGTCTTATCATCTGATGTAAGAACCCAGGCAAGGCAGCCCTTTTCTCAGAACAGGGGAAGTTTTTACCAGGACAGAACATTCCAGCCGTCCTTGAAGAGGAGATTCCGTGTGTCAACACCCACCTCCATGCTTGAATGGTCCTTTGGTGATTTTGGAGATTCCTGATATAATTTTCTGAAGGACTTGAACAGGCAAACAGTGAGCCACAGCGAACACCAGAGAGATTTTTTAGGGAGTTTGAAAATAGAAAGATTGGAGACATGGCGGCTTTCGGTCTGGAGATAGTGGGAGTCACGCTCTCGGTTCTTGGCTGGCTACTCAGCATTGTGTGCTGTGCTTTGCCCATGTGGAGGGTCACCGCGTTCATCGGTAACAACATTGTCACGGCGCAGGTGTACTGGAAGGGAATCTGGATGAGCTGTGTGGTTCAGAGTACTGGACAGATGCAGTGTAAAGTCTACGACTCCATGTTGGCTCTTCCTGCAGACCTACAGGCGGCTCGGGCTCTGGTGGTGGTGTCCATCATCGTGGGTGTCCTTGCACTCTTTGTGGCTATAGTGGGGGCCAAGTGCACTAACTGCATTGAGGATGAAGGAGCCAAAGCCCGTGTGATGATCAGTTCTGGTGCCGCTTTCATAACAGCCGCGGTCATGCAGCTTATTCCTGTGTCCTGGTCAGCGCACACTGTTATTATGGAGTTCTACAGTCCAGTTATTCCAGAAGCTCAGAAGATGGAAATAGGGGCATCGCTGTACCTTGGCTGGGCTGCCGCAGCACTGTTGCTGGTTGGGGGCTCCATCCTGTGCTGCAGTTGCCCACCGAAAGATAAGACGAGGTACCCGCCACAAAGTCGTATCGCCTACTCAGCCCACCACTCTCTGGTCCCGAGTACCCAGACCAAGAGAGACTATGTCTGAGGACCTCAAAGGACTTTAGATTTTTACTGTCTGTCTTTCATTGATGATTAATTGTGACATGTGAGTTGGAGGTAACTCAAAATTGTGTTTACTTTTTCTTCGTGTGAATATTTCTACATGCTGTTGTTTTGTCAAGTCAGTGTTCGTTGTCACTCCACACTTCTTGGGATACACTTAAGCACCGCTTGCATAAATTATATAGTGTAGTAGCTATGTTGTTCTCTGTATGTTTTAAATCAAATTTGTAAGATGATTTATAATGGGAAAACAGTGGTTTTATTTCTGTAGTATAGTGTGCTTTCATTTAACATTTGTACTTTATTTGTATTTTACAGTTTAACTAAAGCTGTTTGAGAAGTAATATTTTTATACTTTAGTTTAAAAGAGTATTAATGGCTTAAAAGAAAACTGAAAATCTTGTACTAATATGTTTAGCTATTCTTAGTTTGAATTGCAATCAACCGGTAATGTTTAGTTGTGTTTATGGTTTATTTCCTTGGCATTCTCATTCTTCTGAAAGCCTGTTAAAATCGGATGGACAACGGTCTAGATATGGAAAATATCTAGACAGCATTGAACTTTAGCAATGATCAACAGCCAGATCTTTTTTTCTACAGCCTCTCTGTTACAAAATAATGTACAAGTGGATGTATGCAAAACTGACAAAAAGAAAACATGCTTTGTTTCTTTCATCTGAGAGACACAAGCACCAGACTGGATTTAGCCTCTTAGTTCAAGTTCCACCGGACAACAGAGAATCTATGAGACTCAGGCTCCTCTCAAAGTTTTGTCAGATTATTGTGCACAGTTTGTATGTTTGTTGTTGTTGTTTATCACTGAATAATTAGAACATGTATTTGAATACATGTAACTGATTTATAATTAAATTATGATTATTAAAATAAAAGAACAGGCAAAAACCAATAAATTAAGGAATCTCCACGTCTTCATTTCAGATCTTTGATAATTTGTTGCGTTTGAGTGCTTTCTACACTGCGCGCTTAACCTTGATTTATCTTTTAAAACATCGGGTTCTTTTACACCTGGGTTAAGCAACGTTTCACATGGTAACAGTGTAAAACAGTGGGGTGCTATTTTAGCAACCACTTCTAAAACAAAGAGCGCGTACCATACCTCATTACATATTCATGAGCTTTACGTTGCAGAACTTGAACGCGTACAACGACGGTACTACGTTAAACTGCGTTGAAAGTCTAAACCTGTTTTTATACAGTATATGGCTTAAACCTTTGTAGGTTTTACGCGATTTAAAGTAGCGCTTCTTTACGTGACAAATATGTTGATATTTTAATCAATATATAAGCAGAGTTTAAAACAGATCGCGCCCCTGTCACGAGCTGTATTAACCACTAGCCTATTATCAACCTCATGTGCAAACTAATTACATCGAAGTAATTAGTCTACTGACTGTACACCTAATTAAATCGTATGAATAAAGGGTATAATAAAAAGATTACTTAAGGTAAGTAGGCTAAAGGCTATGATTTGAATGAGGTATAACGAAAATGTTAGCTGAAATATTAGCTAGCCTATAAGACAAAAACAAAAATCTACAATAAATCAGAGAAATCCACCTCCTCAACAGATTCACGCAGGCATGAATTAATAACACTTAGCAGTGTTAATGCTTTAGTTGACACTTGGACCGGTAAAAGTTAATACTTCTTAATACATATTTTCACCAGTTAATTTGTTAATTTTGTAATTTAACAAATACGTTTTATTTGACCCAGAAAAGAGGCTGTGGGGGATGGAGGTGTCTGACGTCACGTCCGTTTTTCACATCCTTTGTTTTCTGAAATTTTATGTTCTCTAGAATTAAGTTTTGGGAAAGAATATTTTCAATGTTTGTGACAGTACAAGCCAGTAATGGAGTTTCCTCACATTACAGCAATCTTCTGTATGAAATGGCATGTCCTCATTAGTTGTCACTAAAGCCTGTTTCTCTTGTTTTATGATGCTGTAGACAAAGAGGAAACAGAGTCAACAATAACGACTTTTCTCTACGTCTGTTAAAACCAATACTCAAAATAAAATAAAATAAAAAACACTGTTGAAGATAAAATAGATGCTGTCTTGAATCTTAAGAAAGTTCATATACAACATCACCAATGGCTCCAGTGTGAATTATTAAGTGTGATTCAGGTGAAATATAAGACATATTCTCCACCCCCTTGACTACTGATTTGTGCTTGCAGGTGCTTTTTCCTGGTTGAGCATGTTTCTCTGCACCACGCAATGTTAGTAGGTATTAGATTACAATGGAAAACGAATACCAACATATTGTCCTTCTCCCCACAGAAGCCTAGCAGGCAGTTAACTTGCACAAACCTGTATCACATCCCCGTCATCACGTTAAGGTCCTCCTCCACTCGCACCTGTCTCTTTGAAAATAGAAAGGCTGTTTGACTTCACAACACTTTCACAGGCTACACAAAGAAAGACAGAACTGGGACGAATACATCTGTATTGACATCTCAGCACTAGGTAAATGACATTCCTACTCCTTTTTTTTAATCTTCTGTTTGTTAGTACAGCTTTTATTCGTGTATGATATTCACGACTAAGCTACATCTCCTTTTTACTAGGTAAAAAAAAGTTCCTCTAAAAGGCACCATGTCGATGGGAATGGAGATGGGGGGCATAGCCCTGGGTATTATCGGTTGGATCATTAGTATTATCACTTGCGCTCTTCCAATGTGGCGTGTCTCAGCCTTTGTTGGCGCAAACATCATCACGGCACAAGTCATCTGGGAGGGTTTATGGATGAATTGTGTAGTACAGAGCACCGGACAGATGCAGTGCAAGGTCTATGACTCCATGCTGGCTCTATCGCAAGACCTTCAGGCTTCCAGAGCCATGTCGGTCATTGCCGTCATCTTGGCCATCCTGGGCGTGTTGATCTCAATCATGGGCGCCAAATGCACCAACTGCATCGAGGATGAAGCCTCCAAGGCTAAAGTGATGATCGTCTCTGGTGTGATGTTCATTGTTGCCGGCATCCTGGAGCTCGTTCCGGTTGCCTGGGTGGCAAACCAAACCATTCGCGACTTCTACAACCCCATGCTGAATGCCGCTCAGCAAAGAGAGCTTGGGGCATCCATCTACATAGGGTTTGCCGCTGCTGCTCTGTTAATAATTGGAGGAGCATTGCTGTGCTGCACCTGTCCTCCAAAGGAGAAGCGCATGCCACCAAGAATGGGCTACTCTGCTCCACGCTCCACCAATGGTGGATATGACAAGAAGGACTATGTTTAAAAATTGTTTTCTTGTAGAAACATTTAAACAAAGAAGAATTAGAAGGATATGAAGATCTCACAGAAAGGGTGGAGATACTTCTAAAAGGACTCCGCAATGAAGGGTCATATGATGCTGTCAATATTTGCTTTTCATCTGTTTATGAGTGGCAGGTGTGCGTGCGTGTGTGTGTGTGTGTGTTAAGGGCTGGTTTCGTAGGTTTACCTGTCAGGGATTTTTGTGTTTATACATTTCATGTTTTTAATACACTTTTTAAATTTTTCATGTTTTTTGTTCAGCTGTTCTTTTGTATGTGTCTGTGTGTCATTTGATACCCAAAGGTCAAAATTTGTCAAAATATATTCTTTGTTCTTTTTAAGCAAATATAAATAGGCAGATTATATGGATATTATATGTAAGAGAGCGAGACATTTTTTTTAGAAAAACAGTCGCTGCTTCAGTCTAATGGTTTTTTATCACTTATGTATTTTTACAGGAAGAGGAAGACTTTACTCTTTACATGTATTTGCTTATGAAAATTTCACTGGACAAAGACACTGAATTTGTATTTTGTTTTGTTTTTTCTTTTAGATTTCAGTTTTTGAGGTTGTATGTCATCACCTTTCTATATAGTTTACTTAAAACATTTTTTGTTATTATCCATTGATATTTTTACAGAGTTAAAAGACATTTGTTAAGTGTATTTCCTAGATAACCCTTTAAGTACTGTGACTTATATTAATAAATTGCGTTGCTTTTATATTATTAAAATTGAATGCGCGGAAAGGTAAATAGTACAATAGCTGGTATATAAAACAAACGGTCAGTTGCATCACACAATAGACTGTTGGAGTGGTTGTACCTGTTCGGCCCATTGTTGTACATTTGGGGCAGTAATGTGAATACCAATTCTGAGAGCGACCACTCAATTTACAAACCTTAGGCAAGCTATAGTTGTTTGCTATAGGTGGTGACAGACGGATCCGACCAAAACCGGTCTGAATAACTGGAAAGGGCAAGAGGGATAGTGACTAGAACATTTATAAGGCACAAAATGTTTCGTTTACCATATGCATATACTAAATGTCTGTACCTAAGTTTATTGTAAATTCAACAAAACTTCAATAAAACATTTTTAAGAACAAGTTACATTATTCCTGATAATTCTTGGTTAAGAATTCATTGTTGGCCATTTTTGGTGGAGTTTATTTGAAGGATAAAATATATAACCATATGCTGAAATGGAGACTCTGGGTTATGAATTCTATTACAAAGTCAGGCATCGGGCCATAAAACTGTGGTGTTGCAAACACATAACCCTAAGGGATGTTAACACAAACCTGCGCTCTGTAATGATTTTGAGACAATGCCTCTCAAGGTGACGCCCTCTTTTCCACCTGTCAGGGGGAGGATAGACTCTACATAGGAAAATGACTCACCTGGTGTGACTGCTGTAAGCCTCATTCAATGCAAAACTATTCAACTCTGAGTTTAATTCCCATCTAGGGAAATTGTATGTAATTATACATTTTATAGTTATTATATTTGTGCTCTTTGCCTGTTGAACAAATCCATTTTAAAAACAATAAGCAAACTGTTGGGTAGCATTAAACGAATTGCTGCTGTATTTAGAAAATGAGGAAGAGTTTTAAGGTGTTTTCTACTGAAAAGAGAGATCATTGTTGAGATCCATTTCAGGGCAAACTTGAAGATTAATTAAAAGATTTATATATGCTGTATGCTCTGCTATTGTATTAATCAACAGATCATATGTTTCCAACAACACCACCTCCAAAACCTCACCAGTATTTACTTTTCATATACTGAGAAACATATTTGTCACACACTCTTAAGAAAAGACTGTAAAAAATAGTGTGTAATATACAGTGTTTATGTGAAGGAACTTTCCGTATTGAGTTTTACAGGTGTTTTTCTACTGATTTAATTTTTCCATACAGTGCATACAATTATCAGTCAACTTAAGTATAGATACTTGTTTTAATTATTCACAGATTAAAAAAAAAAATCCATTATGTAGAATATTTTTTCTAACATATATTCAACTGAAATTATGTATTTTTTTATGTATAAATGAATCTTTATATTCAAAGAGAATTAATCATATTCTATTATTATATCTACTTCATCTACACTTTATATAATGTGCTAAATCATTTAAGAATTACAGTTTCATAAATAAAACTTCAGAAAGCGAAAGATGACTACTAATCATAAGTCTCTCAGCTTGAAGTGTTGATCATCTCAGGAATGTGAAGGTTACAGAAAAATGAAGGTTACAGAAAACAACAAGGTTACAGAAAAACAAATGTGTATCAATTTTCTCTCATTCTTTCCAGTCAACAGACTGACTCTTTTACAAAAGGAATGTTCTGCAGTTTATGCAACATAATCTATCTTGCCTAATAAAAAAATAAACAATATATATGATAATCGAGGCAAATGTCATTTCTGGTATTTTCTTCACCTTCTCCTTCCTAATTAATGCAGTATTATGTTTGATTACAGCTATCATTCACTCATTTAATGTAAAAACTGTTCAAGGTCAGATATGCACTGGAACGATTTCTTTATCCTAATATTTTTCCATTCAAATTCTTTTGATGTAACACAACAAAACGGAATGTGTTCAGTTGTTAAGTCCAGTTTTACACAATATAAAAAGCTTGTCCGTGAATGCTGGCTATATGACAAAATTCCTTTAGAGTTGAGATGTGTTCCCCAACTGTAAGCTGTTTTGGATAAAAGCATCTGCAATATAGATTTATACATAGCAATACATATTTATAAAATGCATTGAAAACATGGATTTTCTTGTTCGTAGCTAGGTCTGGATCTAATTGTTGTTGTTCGTCTTATTTTTCTTCTTCTTGTTATTGTTGTTGTTTATTACATGAAGGCGGCTGTATGTTATTATAATATATATATGCTATATTTCTCAGTAACCAGTATATTATAGGCTAATATGTTTCTCAATAACCAGTATATTATTATTGATAAATGTTTCCCCACAGTGATATGACAGTAGCTATGTTTATTTTGTAAACATTGTGGATTTACTTAATTTTCTGTTTTGCAAATTAACAAAAGATAACAGGAACATGTTTTTATTAACTATTTCACTTAATGGTTTAATAAAGTTAGCAGGATCTTAAAAACGGCACAGATTTTCCTGGAGATATCCAGTTGAAGAATATGGAATTATGTTACAAAGCACATTATTGTAGACTGTTCCAGATCACCTGCAGTGTCGAAAAGAAGCCTGTGGCACGTCACGTGACCGAAACCATATCAGGCGAGATTTATTTGCTTATGTTTACCGAGACTGCCTGGCAGAAGTCTGCTTTAAATGTCAGACGGTAAGTTTCGTGAGCTTTAAAGGCTGCTTCGAAAATGAAGGACGTTTCCCTCTTTAACCCCATACAGTGACAGAGCAGCAACATGTTTATTTAATGGGAGAAAATTTGACTTTGTGTCAAAAATAGCCTCTTTGTACTTGTATTTAGATTAATGTGTTTTATTGTGTGTTCGTCTCATATTCATTCCCAGCCAGGCTGTTAAATAAATTCACTTTCAAGTTTTTAAAATCCCATGACCACGTGATCAATAACTGCCAAATGCAGTGATCTTCAAATGTTCAGTTCTCTACCAGTGAACGTCTGCTCTGCTCTATCTTTTGAAAAAAAAAGTAAAAAAAAAAAATAAAAAAAAAAACGATCCAGAAAGAATGAAAGTGATCAGGTTTCTCGCGCTGCTCTCTTTATGCGTTCAGTTTTCAAAAGCATTCGCTTACTTATATAAATTGCCTGAATAGTATTTATGCCTAATAACGTTGCATTTCTCAACACATCTTGTAATTTAAAAAACACCACCATTAGGTTAATGACTAACATTTAGTTTTCTGAAAATATTCAATTGTTTGATTAAAATGTATTCATTTATACATGCATTATTGTTCACCAAATAAAAACAAGGACCAGGAAATTTTACTCAGGCCTTTATAGTTTAATATGTCACTTTACACAATGTGTAAAATGTTTGATCCAAAACAGGATTAATTATGCTACAGTACTTTATTATTAACATCTGTTTACGGTAAAAAATAAAATAAAATAGGGCCTTTAAATAAAAAAATAAAATAAAAAAGCCTTATATGAACATACCAAATTATTTCAAAGATCAGTATGCATCAAGTAGACTATTATCAAGCAGTGCAATCTAACTTTTTTTTATCTAAATTTTTTCTCATTGTGAGTGTTCTTTCTGCATGTGCTCTCACCATGGTTACCGTGAGCTGCTTTATCTCCACTGCTGGGTTGTCTATCGGAAAATGAAGCTCTCACTCTGTCACTTTCTCTTTAGTTGCGAACAAATGGCAGTTGGCTCTCTTCAGTTGTCTGAAATAAGAGAGGGGACCGTGAAAGTGTTTAACCTTAAATAACCCTTATTGACAAAACTAGGGTGCAACTACAGTATGCCCTGTAATGTGGGGAAACGTTTATTTGATTAAGTTGAACCAAGAAAGGTACAAACTACATGCAAACCATTAAATGTTCCCAAAAAAATATGTATTAAAGTACGCTTTATTAAAGGGATCATGTGATGTCGCTAAAAAGAACATTATTTTATCTATTTGGTGTAATGAAATGTGTTCATGCAGTTTAAGGTTTAAAAAAATACATTATTTTCCACATAGTGTACATTATGTTTCTCCTCTATGCCCCGCCTGTTGATTTTTACAAAGTTCATCTTTCTGAAAAGCGAGGAGTGCTATGATTGGCCAGCTATCCAGTGCGTTGTGATTGGCTGAATGCCTCAAATGTGTGATGGAAATGTTACTCTCCTTACCATACTGTGATGATGTGTGTCCCAGTGCAACAAGACAAAAACAATAAAACCGATTATAAATAAAGCATTTTTGCATCCAGTGGGGACATTTTTACTGACTCTTCACATGGGAGTGGCAACAACAGCAGGAATAAAAGTTAGGCAGCGGCTGTAAACAGCAAAAGAGGTTATTAACACAAAGTGCAAATGGCAATATATTTACATTAAGGTAAAATAACAATAGATGCAATTTACACTAAGTGAAAATAATATATTTTCTTAGCAATAGATGCTATTTATACACTAAGTGCTAATAGCTGCATTTTTTTGTGTGTGTGATATGCTATTTACATTATTTACACAAGTGCAAACAGCAAAATTTTACTACTTATTGTAAATAGTGGCAATTTTCTACACCTCAGTATTATAGTACATTGTAAAACAGTATGCAATATTAACTAATTGGCTGTGCATTTTTATTTTAATTCAAATTAATAAATGGATGCCACCTTATTGGGACAATAAAGCCCTCCCTAAACCTATCCTATCCTAACCCTTTTATTTTCAACTCTTGATTATATTCTTAATTTTCATTGAAAATAAATGCTTTTCTGATGTGATTTGAAATGTGAAATTTGAAAAGGGAGAAAAAGTTTGCCAAAGGTGGATTTGATCACGTTAAAATGAACATGTCAAACGTTTTACCATCTGTGCCACTGGACCTGACAACTACTGCTTGTCTGTTGCAGTGTTGACTAGCCGAATCACACACATTGGTGGGTAGAATTGGTGAAAATAGCCTCAGCCAACAAGTCGGGCTATTTGTACTTAGTGTAAATAGACACTCCATAAAAGTTATACCTTCTTTCTTTGTGTGAACATTTGTACAGCGTTATGCAAATCTTCCCACATCATGACAAAGGCTACATCTACATTAATCTGGATGCATTTGAAAATTGCGTTTTGCTTTTAAAACGCACTCCGTCCACACTAGCCATTTCAAGCATTTTGCAAACTTTGTCTCATCCACACTGAAACATCAGAAAACGTTAAATTTGCTTTCTGTGCATGTGTAAAGCCTCAAAAAAGCTCACTGCGGATGATACAGACATGATACTTTTTTATGCAGTACTTCTGAGAGGATTATTTTATTACAAAAAGGACCCACCATTCACTGATGCATCCAGGTCGCACACACTCACAATTGTATGTCTGGTCTAAAACGCAACTGCCCTCATGTTTGCTTTCTCCTCTGCAGGATTTTGATATGAAGAGTGTACAAGGTAACACAACTGTAGCAATAGTGTGAAAGTGCATAGCACATATCGTGCACAATAACAGTATAAACACAGATATCTATTGGTATAATATGCATCAGATGATTAAAATTGCATCATTGTTTCCAAAAGATGCGTTTTCAAACAAAAACATATTAGTGTGGACAAGGCTATGGACGTGGGGTGTGTTTGAACTGGTTTGAACAAGCCATTTTAAAGGGCGTGGTTGACTCTTAACTTTTATAAAGAATATCTCTTTGGGTTTGAGACTTTAGTCTTTGCAACTTTACAGATCTTTATGCACCAAGAGCTTGTAACACTCCAAAGAGAAATAAAAAAATGAAATCACATCATATGACCACTTTAATGGTCTTTAAACTTCCCATAATGTTTCATGAGGATCTTGTTGACACTGTTATGCTTCTTCTTTTAATTTTCTACTGCCTATTGTTTTTGTTGTTGTTTTTTTTTTTGTTTTTTTTTTGCTGTGGAATATGTTGTCTTGTGACCATTAATCATGCCATTGTGTTTAGACTTCCCCTTAATGTAGCTTTTTTCACGTCAAAACATGTCTTCTTTGTTTGTGGGGCAAATTTTTTTAACTAGTTAAATTATATTAAATATTGTCTGGTCTAAATCAAAGGTTATTGTATTGGAAGGCTCGTGCCGGTTCTGTTATTGAGAACATCATTGGGAGATTGTTTGTGATGATGATATGGAAATCTTTCTCATCCGTATCACAGTCAAATGGCCTTTGCAACTTTTATGCGCAGAATTGATGTCAGCTGATAAAATTAAAATACAAAACTTCTGTTCTCTTTTTCTTAGGGGTGTTTTGAAATTAAATATTAGTCGTTAATCACTGAAAATATTCAAGTGATGAAGTTTGATTTAAAATTATGTTTAAAAATGTCTATGTTAAAAGCAATTTATCTGAATTAAGATAACCCTCATATTGTGTTATTTTGACCAGGAGATTATATATATATATATATATATATATATATATATATATATATATATACATTGCACTTAAAATGACTTTGCTCCCACAATGTGCACCACCATCATAAAACAAGAACAAAAATGGTGATTTTTATTATTATCATTATCAATATCGGATCCAATATTTAGAAATAATATAGCAAACATTTATAAGCATTTTTGTACACTTGGAGCACCAAATTCAAGATTCAAGATTTTTATTTGTCACGTACACAATTATATAGAGCATATATAACCAGCAGTGAAATGTGAGATTAGGAATTAGATTAAGGATTCTCGGGGGTGGGGGGATTGGGGGTTAAAACTGGCCTACTGTAAAGGAGTTAACCTAATTTAATTTTAAAACCTTTTTTTATTATTATTGTTTTGTTTTTTTGTACAATCAGTTCCTTGAAATACATGAAAGCGATTGTCCGATCGAATTATAAAGGCTGTTGTCGTGGTCTGTGGCGCCACTATCTGGTAATACTGGTCCATAAGCAGTGCTCATTGATTTGTACATATTTTTTTCGCTTTGATTTATCTTGCCCTACATTAATTGATTGTTTAATCGGTTCATGCATATTTCAAAATACACTAGATATTATTTTCAAAGTTGTGGTGTATACTATCTTTGCAGGTATATAGACGCACGACGTAATGACGTCACGAATAGGTTGGGTTGTCGTTCAGCTGTGTTGCCATGACCAATTATTTTATGCTTCTTCAGGTTGCTTTCCCCATTATGTTGTGAATAGATATTTTATAAATAAATCTTACAATTTAATATAAATACAGTCACGTTTTTAGAATTATTAGTGCTTTGAAATTACTCGAATAATAAGTAAATGATTTATCAGTATAAATGCAATTGCAAAAGAGCTATTGATTTAAATAATTGATTTGGCTGGCTTATTGTATATCTGAAACATTTGAAGTGTTTTTGCAGAAGAATTGAAAATACATTTTAGCTTGAGGTAAATGCATTTTAATAGTATTTAATGTATGTCTGTGCACGTTTAATTGATGCAACTTTTATTCTTTATTTTATTGTTCCATAGAGATCTGGCAACACTGTCGAGAGGTTTCCCTGGTGCTAGCTAAACAGCATCACGACCTTTGAAGTGGCTAATCCCGGTCGAATGAATGAAGACCGGACACAGGTTTTAGCATGTCAAAATTGGCCATGAGTGCCCTGTGCCGCATTTTAACAAGGGGAGTGTATTGCAGCCCGTCGTCGTATTTATCCGTAACGGGACTTCGGAATTTTTGCAGCGGAGTCTCGACCGCGGACCGAGCCGCCAGGTGTTGCACCTTTAATATTCCGGTTCAAATACTTCTAATTACACACTTATGAGTGTGTGAGACAGGGTTACTGCATTAAAAGTTCCTTACTTTGTTAAAGTGGATATCTCTGCATTCTGTACCGTATTAGCAAATTAGCCAGTTGTAGGTAACGTTAGTTTTATTAAGAAAAATAAAAAAGAGAGAGTAAAAACCGAAGCAAAATTTTTAAATTAAACATATCATGTTCAGTTTTGGCTAATTACATGTGATGGTCACATACATTGAGTTATACGTTTGATAGAGCCCTATTGTTATGATTCTATAAACAAGGCCATGTGTCTAGTCAACACAAATATTTTCTTAAATTTAAAACATCATGAATGAAATCATGATCTCTTATGGGAGCAAGCTGCCAGAGCTGTCGTTGTTTTGTTTGTGTGATAGATGGCCTAGCCTTCATCTTTGTCTGCTTTGCTCTTTCTCAGCCCTGTAAATTTGACCTACGATGTGTTTGATGGCAAAGGAGACAGCACGCCATTGGTATTTCTACATGGCTTACTTGGGAGCAAATCTAACTTTCACTCCATAGCCAAGTCTCTGGTTCAGCGGACTGACAGGAAGGTATGCTTCTGGTTTCTCCAGTGGTTTAAAGGTGCTGTGGGTTTCAGGAGAGTCTGTGCCAGTGTTATGACTGTACTTTGTCTAGTTAGGTACTGACAGTAGATGCTCGCAATCATGGCAAAAGCCCACAGAGTCCTGTCTTCACCTACAAAGCAATGACTGACGATCTGACGCATCTGCTTGGACAGCTGCACATTGGGAAGTGTGTCCTGATTGGGCACAGCATGGGTGGCAAGGTTGCAATGGCAACAGCTTTGTCACAGGTATTGAATGTTGTATAATTTATTTAGTGCTTGAATGTATCTTATTGGGCCATCTTATTAAGCCAAGTGTCAATGACATGACATTCCTGACAATGTATCAATTATTTAAAAAAAATTCATAGATTTGATTTAATATATGCACACATGTGCACATATATTTGTGTGTGTGTATAATTATAATTATTTTATTTTTTTTAAATATATGTGCAATTACTTGTATTTAGATTCTAAAGGAACATGTGTTTTTAACCATTTTTTCTATTCAGCCTAGTTTAGTTGACCGTTTGGTGGTTGTGGACATTAGTCCCTCTCTGACTTCAGTCCAGACCAGTTTCTGTGCCTACATTCAGGCAATGAAAGAGGTGAAGATTCCCAGTAATATTCCACGTTCCACAGCACGAAGACTGGCTGAAGACCAGCTCAGGAAGATAGTTAAGGTAACCACATTAACTGGAACAATTGGAACCTCTATTGATTTATTAGTTTTTTTTAATTGTTTGTGGTGTTTTTGTTACAGTTAGATTTAGTTTTATTGCAGTTATTACACTATAATAAATCATCCACATTTATGATGCTTGCAGGAGCGTTCAGTGCGTCAGTTCCTCCTCGCTAACCTGGAGGAGCAAAATGGTCACTATGGCTGGATGGTTAACCTGGAAGCCATCTCAAACCACCTAGAGGACATCATGGGTTTTCCTGTGTTTAATACCACCTTTGAGGGTCCAACTCTTTTCTTGGGTGGCAGTAGTTCAGCCTATATAAGGTAATTTAAACCGCTGCTTGTACGCATATGCTCACTGTATCTCTTGTGAATATTAGAACATTTTAAATGCATGTTTATTTATGTGTTTATCTGTTTTCTTGCTATGGATCCTTGTTATTTTCTTAGCTCGGATGATTACCCTGAAATCCAGAGGCTTTTTCCTTCTGTCGATATCCAGTACATCCCAGATGCCAGTCACTGGATTCATGCTGACAAGCCTTTGGATTTCATCAGCTCCATAATAACCTTCTTAAACTCCTAGTTCTTGTCACAGGAGAGGATACGTACAGGTGGGCCCAATCGTAAAGGGAAAGTGATTGAATTGGAAGGGTATGGACCAAGAGTCGTAGTCCTTACTAGACACAACTGAATCGTTACACAAGTCCTGATAGTTAGTCTATTTTTTTTTTATGTTGTAGTTGCACTGTGGCTTAACATAGTACATTAAATGCAGTTCTATCAAGAGGATATATAACTTTCAATCAAGTACAACATTTTACATAACAGTGGATCCAGTGGCTTTAGGAAACAAATTACTTTACCTTCATTATATTTAGTGTTATATATATATATATATATATATATATATATATATGTATGTGTGTGTGTGTGTTTGTGTGTGTATACAGGTGCATCTCAATAAATTAGAATGTCATGGAAAAGTTCATTTATTTCAGTAATTAAACTCAAATTGTGAAACTCTTATATTAAATAAATTCAGTGCACACAGACTGAAGTAGTTTAAGTGTTTGGTTCTTTTCATTGTGCCAGTTTGTGGCACTGAGGTGGTATGGAAGCCCAGGTTTCTTTGACAGTGGCCTTCAGCTCATCTGCATTTTTTGGTCTCTTGTTTCTCATTTTCCTCTTGACAATACCACATAGTTTCTCTCTGGAGTTCAGGTCTGGTGAGTTTGCTGGCCAGTCAAGCTCACCAACACAACTTTTGGTGCTTTTGGCAGTGTGGGCAGGTGCCAAATCCTGTTGGAAAATGAAATCAGCATCTTCAAAAAGCTGGTCAGCAGAAGGAAGCATGAAGTGCTCCAAAAAATTTTTGGTAAACGGGTGCAGTGACTTTAGTTTTTTTTAAAAACACAATGGACCAACATCAGCAGATGATATTGCACCCCAAATCATCACAGACTGTGGAAACTTGACCCTGGACTTCAAGGAACTTGGCCTATGAGCTTTTCTAACCTTCCTCCAAACTCTGGGAGCTTGGTTTCCAAATGAAATACAAAACTTGCTCTCATCTGAAAAGAGGACAATGGACCACTGGGCAACAGTCCAGTTCTTCCCCTTAGCCCAGGTAAGACGCGTCTGACATTGTCTGTGGTTCAGCTAAATTCCTTGACATGTCTGTGTGCGGTGGCTCTTGATGCCTTGACCCAAGCTTCAGTCCATTCCTTGTGAAGTTCACTCAAATTCTTGAGCAGATTTTGCTTGACAATCCTCTTAAGGCTGCGGTTCTCTCAGTTGGTTGTGCATCTTTTTCTTCCACACTTTTTCCTTCCACTTTTTTTTAACATGCTTGGATACAGCACTCTGTGAACAGCTTATTTGGCAATGAATGTTTGTGGTTACCCTATTTGTGAAGGGTGTCAATGATCGTCTTCTGGACAACTGTCAGATCAGTAGTCTTCACCATGATTGTGTAGCCTAGTGAACCAAACTGAGAGATCATTTTGAAGGCTCAGGAAACCTTTGCAGGTGTTTTGGGTTGATTAGCTGATGACATGTCTTCATATTCTAATTTGTTGAGTGAATTGGTGGGTTTTTGTTAAATGTGAGCCAAAATCATCACTTTTAAAAGAAGCAAAGTTTGTGTGCACTGAATTTATTTAATACACGAGTTTCACAATTCGAGTTGAATTAGAGCTGAAATAAATGAATTTGTCCACGACATTTTAATTTATTGAGATGCACCTGTGTATATATAAATATATTTTCGTAGGTAAATTATAATTGGACTAGATGTACATTTTTCCCATATATATATATATATATATATATATATATATATATATACACAGTACAGACAATTTGATGTGAAGCCGTGTATGCGTTTGAATTTTTACTCATTTTCTGGAAACAGAAAATTACATAGTTTGTGAAATGTTTTAATTAATGCTACAGGGCATTATAGTACGGAGCCCCGCACATTACATGCAAGAAAAAATAAATAAATTGTGCGCACGATTTACTAATTCGTTCCCTCAATTTACTAAAACGTGCACACGATTACTATTGTGTTCCCTCAATTTACTATTGCGTTTGCTCGATTTGTGAGAGACATTTTTAATCGAAACTCGTGTATTAAAACGAGGGAACGAATTAGTAAATCGTGCACACGATTTAGCCTTATATTTTTTCCTGCATATCATGTGCGGGGCTCCATATAATAGATTAGCTTTCTATGTTGTTTTAAAAAAAAGTTGAGCCTGTGTTACAAGTTAGGTGTTTTACGTTTTTTTTAAAATGTCTATGGCTTTATAATAAACAAATTGCTGCAATGTAACTTAGACTCTTTCAGAGCAACAATAGTTATGATGTCAGGTATTACATTTCCGTTATCAAGGATAAATACAACTATTTAACTAGAAATCATTCTCTTTTATGGCCCTGGGTCCATTTCTTTCAAGCCCCTTTTTTCTGTGTTTTAAAACTAATTCAGTGTATTTAGTGAATAATCAATAAGCGGATCAAATATGTAAGCATGTGATAAAATACCTGTTTTGGTGCTTGTTCGACTATTAGATGCTGCACAGTTGAACTTTTTGTAACATGTACAGGTATGTTAGTGTGATTTATTACAGAGAGAACAATGAGCCTACCTCTGCACATTGGTCTTGATAGGTTTATGTTATCAGTAGGTTTGCTGGTGTTATGGATAGTTATTGACATACCAAAGCAGGGGTTTATGGAAAGATTTTCCTCGACCAGTTGTGTGTGGCACACATTTAAGAATAAATGTAAATGTACTGTTTTTTTCAGTCTTTAGGATAAAAACTGCTGTTATAAGGGGATATTTTTGTTCATTGTGAAAGTGTCGATGTTTATAAATGATGAGTATTTTATGTATTCATATAAAGTCCTTGTTATACAAATATATACTATATTAAATATATTTATTACTACAATATAATGATTGATAAATCAAGAAATATGCTGCAAAATTACACGTTCTCATTGTCAGTGTGTGTCTCTCATGTGAAGTAATAATTGTATTGAATGTGTATGGTGGAACACTAGAATTGTAGCACTGCCTTCGCTTGTTATGTCTTTTTAGACACAATTTTTTTGTGTATTTGTGATATATGGAACTGTATCTTTCAGAATTAACTGAAGTTTACTGCCAGTGATTATCAGCAGTGATAGTTCAATGTCTTTTGCTAGTTACCTATTAACATTCTCAAAACGTTGGGGTTCAAATGTTCTTAGAAAACTCTAGGAACTACTAAAATGCTCATGGAGTTATTTGGTCTTTAATGATGTTCTCAAAACATCAGCACAAAAACATCCTTGGATGTTCATTTAACATTTTTTCATGTTACATGTTCATGTAACTACTTGTTTCTGAATTTTCAGAGAATATTCAAAAGTAACCAGTTTCCAAATTGACAAAACAGAATGTTTGCTTAATTGAATGTTTTAAACATTTAGAGAACTTTCAGAATGTTATCATTTAAAATTTTTCTGTTACTTTATTCTGCTAGATATAAAGACTTCCTTTTTTTAAGATTTTGCCTGAACTTTTAGCAGTTCAATGGATGTTTCATAAGGCTAGACTAAAATGAACAAATGAAAACATAAAATGAACATTGAGAATACAGTGTATCTTCATTCATTCTTTTATGAAACAGCCCATTGTTTTGAAGAATGTACATGTATGCAATACTAAAGAGATGAAGCATTTGAGAACGTAATGCTCAGCTTATTCACAAAGTACAATGAAATTAATATATAGATTTTTGTTTTGTTATCCTGGCACTCACTGTACGTAATTAGAGAGTCAGGCCTATTCTTGTGGCTTCATGCAGTATTGTTTGTTTGAAGGTGGAGGTAACTGAATGTATTGTTACTAACTGATACACAGTGATATTTTTTTTAATTGATCAAATGTCATGAAAGAGTGTGTGGTCATTCAGACAGTAACAGTACAAGTCCGCATTGAGCAGTTAGTATGTGTGTATTGGCTTTGCTTGTTAGAGTGTATCTGTGTGTAGATTTGATTTGTTACTACTCAATAAATGTACAAGTGTTCAACCTGCTTATGTGATTGATTTGCACTGCCTTACATTTATTTGTACCACATATACAATGCTGTAATTCCACTGCTTGATTCATATCAGGGGTAGTGTTCATCGTGATTGAATACTTCTTTTCTCATTTTGAGATTAAGATCAGAATCTTTCCATTTAGGAAATTGTAGTGTCCCTCCAAAGTTGCTGTCAGAAGTCTCTAAAAATCTGCTTGGCAGGAGAACTGTTAATGAATGTTGTGGAATAAGATTCATAATAATTCATAACAAATAATGCAAAAATGTTAGCATTTTTTAGGGAAAATTTGATGGTTTTGCACAGCAACCTTCATGCACATAGATAACCTGGTCACTGTGGACATGCAGGAAATGCCAATTGACAAACTTTTTATGTCGGCCAGTAAAAACGGATCTTGGTGCTATGCAAGTTTGTTAAAAAAAAGTTTGGGTTCAAGGTTTTTGTTTTTAAGTAAATGAATACTTTTGTTCCTCTAGCTCAAGTGGTAGAGCATTGTGTTTGCAAGCGCAATGTTGGGGGTTCGACTCCCAGGGAACACATGTTAGGAGTAATGCAATGTAAGTCACTTTGGATAAAAGTGTCTGCTAAATGCATTAATTTCTCAAGGATGCATTAAATTGATCAAAAGTGACTAAAAATAATTATATCATATGTGACTCTAGACCACAAAACTTAAGTCCCTGAGGTATATTTTTAGCAATAGGCAAAAATCATTGTATGGGCCAAAATTATTGATTTTTATTTTATGCCAAGAATCATTATGATATTGAATAAAGATCACGTTCCATGAAGATATTTTGTAAATATCCTACCAGAAATATATCAAAACTTAATTTTTGATTAGTAATATGCATTGCTAAGAATTTCAAATAGTTGTATCCTGAGCAAATATTGAAATGATCTTAATAATCCATACATCAATAGAAAGCGTGTTTATTCAGCTTTCAGATGCTGTATACAAATCTATTTTGAAAAATAGACACTTAAGACTTGATAAAAACGGGTTTGTGGTCCAGGGTCACATATTACAAAAGATTTTTATTTCAAATAAATGCTGTTTTTATATTCATCAAAAAATCCTGAAAAAAAAATTTAAGTGCAGTGGTTTCTACAAAAACACTTTGCGTCATGAAGACTGAAGTAATTGATGCTGAAAATTCCGCTTTGCAATCACAGGAAGAAATTACATTTTAAAATGTATAAAAAAAAATATTTATTATTGTAATATTTCAAAATATTCCTGTTTTTACTCTATTTTAAATATCATACTGACCCCAAACTTTTGAACAGTAGTCCAAATGGACCTTGAGCATATTAAAACCCAATGTGGATAAATAATTAATAAAGTTAAAAAAAAATGTATATTGATGTTTTTTTCAGGTCAACAAAACCCTTTAAGATTCTCAGCACAACAGTCATATAAATGTCACCTCTACATTGAAAAGCATAGCCAGTGAAAAGATTATTCCTAATATTATTTACATCCTTAGCATTGACATCTAAAGTGTGGTGAGGCAATATGACCAAAATCATCGAACAATCAGTGAGATGTGAGATCATCCATATTTAAGTATCACCAAAACATCTTCATCAGTCCAAAGAAACCGTTTGAAAATTATCATCTTTGTCGATCCTTTGCGGCTGAGACTCGACAGGTCCTTGTGTGGTGACTCTTCCGCGTCTGAGCTTCTCTTTCCATCTCTGTGTTCCCGCAGGTGATAGAGACCGGGGGATCGGGCCAGAGGCATTCATCTGGGAGGAGACATCAGGTTTGGGAGGAAGGGGCTTATTTGAGCGCCACAGAGAACTGAACCCTCTAGACTTCTTCTGAGCCTGTTCTTCCTGCTGTTGTCTGAGGATCTGGTGATGAAGAATGAACTGTACGTCATCCTGTAAGAGACAAGACAGAGTTCACTGACTGCACCACTGCCCGAGGAAAATCGACACAACCAAATCACATCCATGAGTGTGTTCAAGGGTTTTCTGGAAAACCAGACAGGGTCCAGATGACAACAAAATGTTCAGATCCAACTGTCCTGCAAGAGATGTCCTCCCTAAAGGTTTACCCTTCCACCTTAATTAGATTAAATAATATAAATCACATAGATTATTTAATTTTATTCATATTGAAACAAATTTTTACTCAGTCAAGACTCTAAAAATTCATTTTCTTTTTTCTTTAGATAAATATTCAGCAAAAGAAAAAAAAAGCAAAAGTAGATACATTTTTAGCATTTTTACTGAGAATTAAACATGCATTTAAACATACTTTCCAAGCCTCCAGCTCCATGGACAGTTCTAGTCGACTCTGAACAGCTTCCAGAAGTTGATTGTTCAGTGTCATTAGTTCGTTTTTGCTTTTCAGTAGCTCAGTCTCCATTGCTTGTTTCCTGCATTAAAAATTAACTACTTAATTAAAAACAATTGCATTCACTGATTCATATAACAAAAAATCAAGCTTGTCATCAGATTTTCATGTCTTATTTCATAACACAAAATAATTAGTGTTAGAACTCAACTTAACTCACTTTGAAATGGCTTCATCTCGGTCCCGTAGAGCTTGCTGTAAAATGGCAACATCTTCCCCAGACGTCTTTCCCTGACAAAAGTAGCAGATTTGTTTTAAAGGCCACCTATTGAGCTTTTTTTAATACCTATACTGTGTAATATAGTTGTTTTTGCAAGTAAACGATCAGTAAATTACAAAATGCACGTCAGTAGAATTAATTTTGGCAGCAGAAAAAAAAAAATGTCTTGAAATGCCTTGTTTGTAGTTGTGCCATTAAATAAGCGTTTGACCAATAAACAACAGACTGATCCAGCTGACCAATAAAGCAAGCTGGGCTCTTAGAAAGGTGGGCTTTTAGAACTAAAAGAGACTGGGACTTAAACGAAGTGTTTAAGGCAAAGAGATGTATAGTGAGAAAAATAATGTGTTTTTGAACTTAAAGCTGCAGTCCGTAACTTTTTTTGGTTAAACATTTTCCAAAATCTATTTTGTAGCAAGTACATAACCAGCCAGTGCTCGAAACTATCACCTTACTTTAGCCCGATTCACAACGGCTAATTCATAATAATATTTTCTAATCTGAGTGGTTCGGGTAGGTTTTCACGGGAAATTCGAGCATGGCACTGCATCATTACATTACGTCTGTAAACATAAAGAAGCTGTCCCAGCTACAAGGCTATCGCATGTGAGGATCCTGCAGTATTCCCACAGAGGCTGGAATAAAATCATTTTGATTGCGGATTGTAATCAAAAAAGATTATATGAAATACATGTGAATTAAATTAATTATATTCCAGTTTTAAATGTGCTTCTGATTACAGATAGCCTGGGTTTACACTAGATGTGTATTTTAAAGACAACCAGTTTGATGGGAGCATAGTTTACTTTTTGGGTTATAAAATAATTTGTTAATATGAAATTTGAATACAGAAATTGAAATCTGCATGCTAATACACATTATACTAATAGTCACGCAATGCTGATGTTTTTAACATGAATAATTTGAGAATTAAGTATAGCAATAATAATAATTTACAGGGTTTGATGCTAATCGATCATTAGATTAAATCACCATTGGTAGCGCAATTTATAGTAATGCTTTTTTCCTCAGTTGGTCAGAACAAAGCGTGGCAGACTTGTTACTTACTTGTTCAGATGAAAATATCTGGTGAAAATTCTTATTTGGGTCATATATATTACAAGATGTAGGCTAGAATCTGCGATTACAACACTGAACAAAATTATAAACGCAAAACAGTTTTGTTTTTGCCCCCATTTTTCATGAGCTGACCTCAAAGATCTAAGACTTTTTCTAAACAAAAGGCCAAATTGTGACAAATCTGTCTAAATCTGTGTTAGTGAGCACTTCTCCTTTGCCGAGATAATTCATCCACCTCACATGTATGTCATATCAAGATGCTGATTAAACAGCATGATTACTGCACAGGTGTGCCTTAGGCTGGCCACAATAAAAGGCCTCTATAAAATATGCAGTTTTATCACACTGCACAATACCACAGATGTCGCAGGTTTTGAGTGAGAGTGCAATTGGCATGCTGACTGCAGGAATGTCCACCAGAGCTGTTGCCCATGAATTGAATGTTCATTTCTCTACAATAAGCTGTGTCCAAAGGCATTTCAGAGAATTTGGCAGTACATCCAACCAGCCTCACACATCGAGCATCTTCACCTCTACAAGACCGTCTGAGACCAGCCACCCGGACAGCTGCTGCAACAATCAGTTTGCATAACCAAAGAATTTCTGCACAAACTGTCAGAAACCGTCTCAGGGAAACGCATCTGCATGCTTGTGTTCCTCATCGTGGTCTCCTCCTGACTGCAGTTCGTCATCGTAACTGACTTTCGTGGGCAAATGCTCACATTCGATGGTGTCTGGCACTTTGGAGAAGTGTTCTCTTCACAGATGAATCCCGGTTTTCACTGTACAGGGCAGATGGCAGGCCGCGTGTATTGGGTCGTGTGGATGAGCGGTTTGCTGATGTCAACGTTGTGGATCGAGATGGTATGGGCAGGCATATTTTATGGACAATGAACACTGGTGCATTTTATGGATGGCATTTTGAATGCACAGAGATAACGTGACAAGATCCTGAGGCCCATTGTTGTGTCATCTATCCACAACCATCACCTCATGTTGCAAGGATCTGTACACAATTCCTGGAAGCTGAAAACATCCCAGTTCTTACGCTTATAATTTTGTTTAAGTACAGTTTAGGGTAAGTACAGTGAATATCCACACTGGTGTGGTGATTGAAAGCTACACATTCACCTCAAAACAGATTCATCCACACTGGATCACAACCCACGCATAGAATATAATTCCGCAAGGAACCGCAATTCCAGGTTTTCAAACATAGATGCCAACAAATTGGCAAAATTACAGACTGCAGCTTTAATTTCATTTAATTATATTTTAGCAGACCTCAAAAATAAAAATTAAACACATGTAAATGAGCATAACATGGGCACTTAAAAAACTTCTTCAATTGTTCTAAGAATAATAGGAGCATGAAATGGTTACGCAAGGCCTTACAACAGAATGGAGGAATGAGCATATTCAAAAAGGGAGGCGTGTCCCATATGAGCTGATGGGCGTGGCTAAAGCTCACCTGAGAGGTGTGGTTAATGGCGAGACTCCGGGCCACTTTCTGCAGATGAAGCAGTGCCTTGTCTAAAGGGTTAGCCTGGGACGGCTGATCAGTTTCTGTTGACTCCAAGTCTGTCAGAGGGAGCAGCAGCTTTACAACAGACTGAATCTCCTCTGCCACCTAAAAGAACCACAAAAACAATGCAGATGCAATTAGGACAAGCCCTGATTGCATAAATTAAATCACAGTCCAGTCTGTTATAAACTGCCATCACTTATGAGAGGGTGTTGTAGGTTAAATTTTTTTGACTGTGGCATGACAAAATTGAGACTCACCCGTTGTCTGTTTTCACTCCAGCCAGGTCCGCTATCATTCTGCTGTTCCAGTTTATCCACCTGAGCCTTGAGCCTCAGACTGCGCCTCCGAGATAATTCCACTTCCCTTTTCACATGCTTCAGCTGATCGCCATAGAGAGAGTGTCGAATGAGCACAATATACAAGCCTCTAATGACATAATGTAGGATTCAAGTAACTAAACTAATCAGAATGATATTAGACTGACACATCTGCAAAATTAAACAGAGAACGCCTTGTGCCTTTTACAACCTTGGTATTCTGGATTCTGGAGGAATCTGGTCATTCCGGTAAAACAAACAGGTAGCATTCAGAACCAAATATGAGATGACCTTTACTTCCTAATGTGAAGTGATTTTGTAAATCTTAAATCTGCTGAAAATTTTATATTAAATGTTTCAAATGTCTTGAGTATGGTGTGCCAAAAAATTCTGTTTTTTTTTTGTTTTGTTTTAGTATAACAGACATCCTTTGGTAAACATTATAAATTCTGCCAATAAATCCCACATTCCATTGACAGTTAGTCAATGTCCTGGACATGAATTTGCACATAACACACCTTTTGTTGTCTGTTAGATTCAATGATACCATTTAAAATATCTTAAAATGAATAACATATCTGATCACTGATCACTGATCACTTTGTATTAGCATCATATTCAAATAAAAACAAGTATTTCAAATGACTGACATGAAGGTAATGACCGATAGTTTGGATACAGTGATTATCTGTCATGAAACAATATGAATTACAGGCTACGTGTAAATAATGATTGAATAGAAAATAAGTTAAACATTTCAAATACTTCTTATGCATGTCTTATGGAATGTGGGTGAGGGATAATTGTAAATAGACACTCTGTTGAATAGTCATTCAGTCAGTTCGGTAAAATGTAATATTTTAAAACACTTTAACATTAGGGAAGAATAATTAGAAATGTATAATATAAATTAAAGTGAATAAAATCCTTAAAAAGCAAAGATGTCTGAAATTCTGAACATTTTTAAGATTTAATTATAGAGTCTGGGTGAGGGATAATCTAAGATTAGCAAAATTTCAAAACACTTCAAAATAAAAAATATACACACACACACATATATATACATATTTAATTGCTATACAAAAATAAAGCAATTAAAATTCTTTGAACAAAATAAGTCAGAAATTATTAACACTTTTTATTAATTTCTTTCAGAGTCTGGTTGAGATGGTGAGAAGTCTAATAAAACCTTTTTAAAATGTTTTAAATTTAGCAAAAAAATATATATAGTATAATATATATATATAATATATATATATAGATAGATATATATATATACTCTATTTATAAATAAATACATTAAAATGTAATTATAGCTAAATATGTTTTTTCCTTAAAATGTGTTGATCAGGGGACAAAAAGGTGTGTCTAATTATATAATAATGGTGATTATTAATGGTGAATATTCTAATTGAATAATCACCATTACAGTAACTGCTTTGTTTATTTTGTTTTTCAGTCTGCACTCATAACAAGCAATGACTCACCGTGGCAGACACCGGACTGGACACTCGTCTGCGAAGTGGGCTTCCACTCCGGATCAGATCCGGTAACACTTCATCTAAGTATGACCGAGCGGGCTTCGGGGGCGCGTTTGGGTCAGATTGTTCAGCCTCTGCACTGTTGTCATCCACTGTCAGCTGTTCTTGTAACTCATCCAGTGTACACAGCGGCGAGCTGTTAGACTCTCTGTCAGTGTCATGACTTGAAATTGAATCCTCATCGTCAGTTAATCGCCTGTGGACTCCCTCGGTGGTCAGTGGTGATTCCAGGAGGTCCCTGAGAGTGAGCAGTCTTGCTGGGGAATGTTTCCTATAGGTCTCCATTATCACCTAAGAGTGGCCAGAGCTGACGTGCATGTTCTTATCAGGAACGAGAAGACTGAAACTTATATGAGAGAATACCTTCAAACCAGTTTTTCCTGTCTTTTGAAGCTCACAGGGCTTGACATCAGAAGGTGTGTTTGTGTTTGTGTTTTTTTTTTTTTTTGTACCTATGGGACTGAGGCTTTTGTACAGCAAGCACGTCTTCACCACAACATGTTCCTGGATCAACATCCTTTTTGATCCTGAAAACAACATTCCAAACAATTTCTCAGAATTGAGATAGTATAACTTTTCAGGAAAGATCTGTTTTAGGCTTACAATCAGGGTTAGGTACTACACACTTGTTTATCAGCTATCATATCCCTCTGATTTTAGGAATAAATAAAATGGGTAGGTTTAGGTTTAGGGGTAGAGATTGGGTTAAGTCTATATTTTTGGACAATAAAATGTTGATCCAGGATCATCAAAAGATATTGATCTGGGAACATTTACCTGCAACCACTTTTGTACCTCTGTGTACATGTTCAGGCACGTCTGTGGAATAAGGATAACGCCCTTTGAATATGTTAAGATTTAAACACAACACTTAAGCTATAATTAAATCTCCCTAAGAGAGTAAGTGGAAGCTAGAGAAAGAAATTGCATGCATATTATAAAGGCTAAATGAAATGCTGTTAACATGATCAGATATGTCTAAAGTAAACACATGGGTACACGCTGTTCCGTTTAGCTATGCCCTCACCCTTACTCAAATAACAGCTCGTTTATTTATAGTAGTGATGGGAGCTCCGAATCATTACTGCGAATTGTTCTTTTAGAATAGACCTTGAAACGATTCAGTGATTCTTTTACGTTGTATGCCTAATAAGTGTTAATTATTATTTAATTAAGGTTTAATAATGAACGTGTTAATTGAAATGTAATGTGTTCTAGTTCAGTTGATTGCAATAGAGATTATGGTTTGTTTTCAATTATTATTATTATTAATAATAATAATAATATTATTAGTAGTAGTATTATTAGTATTAATAAACCTAGTTTACCGGAGACGAATCCGCCCTGAGATATTTAGTCTTTATTTAGCTATTTAGTAGGCTATTTAGCGAACGAACTAAGAACCAGTTCGACCGATGCAATGATCCGACTCAAAAGAACGAGTCATTCACGAAACTGACATATTTATAGCCAACGCTTCTGGACCGAAAACTGGTGCACTATTAAGGTTATATAAAGAAACGACAGGGAAACAATTAAGTTCTAAGTCTTTTCGTTCTTGAGGGTGTTGCAACTAAACCTTTTATGGATGAGCAGAAGTATGAACTATGAGCTTCCATAAAAACTAAAGGACGAGCCGCTATAAAGGTGAGTGTACTCCGCTAGTTATAGACTAGACTGAGCTGTTTCCTTTCTTAGTTAATATAACCAAAACCCACTGACCAGTGATAATTAAAGGCTGCCTGTGTTTGTGTGTATGTGATCAACTTTAAAAGGAAAAGGAATTTGAAGTAGCCTACATCACTGGATATCTGGATATCAGGATGACAAAAGAGGAAGAAAACCCTGAGTGGGTTGGTGGTCAAGAATTTTATGACAAATATGACCCAAAGGAGATATTAGGACGGTAAGTGTCACATATCTTGATGAGTTTTGTCTCTGGAAAAAGTAAATCCTTAAGAGTTTAGTCAGACTACATAAAATAAAAACAAAATTCTATGATCAAAATGCCTCAATGTCTTCTCTGCCAGAGGTGTGAGCAGTGTAGTTCGCCGATGTGTTGACAAACGGACTGGCCATGAATGTGCTGTAAAGATCATAGACATCACACCATCAGACAAAATGACATCTGAAGAGATACAAGAAATCCAGCAGGCCACTGTGAAAGAGATCGACATTCTTCGAAAAGTGTGTGGACAAAAAAACATAAGTATGACCGTCCACTGCTAGTCTTGATCTTTTTCACAATACTGCACATGTACTACAAAATATACAATTGTGCAATTTTTATAATGCTATGGTGTTTCTGCAACAACAACAACAAATGAGATGTCTTTTTTGCTGTCATAGTTCAACTGAAGGATTGTTTTGAATCAAAGGCCTTCTTCTTTTTGGTATTTGATCTGTAAGTATGGCTTCTCTCTTCCTTTCATGGCACACGGTCCTCATGTCTGTGCATCACTATTGCTAGTGGTAACATAGACTTGAGAAAACTTTTAGTAAACACCCTCAAAACTATTTAATTGTGGCTGCACATGCAAACCCCTCACATTTAGCCCAGGAAAAAATAAAATAAAATAAGTTTGATCCTCATTTCCCTGGTAGCTGACTTTCACTGTTGTTTTGTTTATAAGTTAGCTTTCTATTCAGATTTCTAGATGTTCCCTGTGGAAATTAGCGGTTGGTTGAAAGATAAGACACTGGCTTTTCTAAGAGCCCAGAATGTGGTTCATTGCCAAGATGCCAAGTGTCTGCCCAAGCCTGACTCTCAATACAAACATATGCACAAAATCCCTCCAGATTCCTTGTTTTGACACTTACAATTTCTGTGATTACAAATTGTCTGTCTGTAGTGTGCCCATTTTACATCACCAGACTAGTTTTTAAAATGTATTAGTTAGTGTTTAAAGATGAATGTTCTTTTAACAGGATGAAGAGGGGCGAACTCTTTGATTACCTCACAGAAAAAGTCACCCTAAGTGAGAAAGAGACACGGTAATAAGTCTGATATGAAACTTTTATGCTCCTGATTATATTTAAACTGCGTAAAACAAATCCTATGCTGAGGAGGCGATTATATAATCAAACAGTTTAAAGCCAACAACAACAGGGCATTTTGAGTGTTGATGGGTTTAAAGTTAGGTTATGGCACACTGCCATGCTCATAAATACAGCGCTCTTTCTACTTTTATGAATTCCCTAATATGTTACCATTTAAAAAGTTTAACAGACTTCTTTTAAAAACCTTGAAAACAATAATACTGATGCCAAACATTTGGTAGTGTACATTATTTTCACTTGTTTTTTCGCATATAGATCTCATATTTAAAGTATAAAGTTAATCAGTGAAATGTATTTATAAAGCAATTCAAACCCATTCATTGCTGCTGCTGTATCAATATTCAAAGTAACATCTTGATTGTTGGCACTCTGCTGTCTCTTTTCTTGCTCTTTGATAGAAAGATAATGCGAGCTCTTCTGGAGGTGGTTGAGTATCTTCACACCCACAGTATAGTCCACCGTGACCTGAAACCAGAGAACATTCTGTTAGATGATGATGTGAATATCAAACTCACTGACTTTGGCTTCTCAATCCAGATTGAGCCCGGACAAAGACTGAATGGTGAGTTCTTATGAACACCTTTAAATATAAGCTTTCGGAAGTAATGCTTGTAGATGATGTAGTTTAGAAGAAACTGCCTCTGTTTCACCCCTAGAGGTTTGCGGGACACCAGGTTACTTGGCTCCAGAAATCATTGAGTGCTCCATGGATCCCAACAGTGCTGGCTATGGACCTGCTGTTGACCTGTAAGCACATAATATAACTATGGATCATTTTTTTTTTACTTTTATTTATATTAAGAATGTATTAATATTTTAATTAGAGTTTATTGTTATATTTCCCATTTTATTGCAATTTTGGGTTGTAGTGATTTTATGTGCTTATGTCAATTTTATTTTATTTTTTATACTTCTATACAGATTTAATAGATTTTTGTTTCATTTTCAAATGAAGTACTTTTAGTATAGCAATTTTAAATTATTTTATTTCAGTTTGTTGCTAAAATTGATATTTCATTGAATAATTCTTTTTAATTATTTTTTATAATTTTGAATTCTTTAATTTCAGCTTTATCAACTAAATGCTTTTTCAAGGATAAGTTAACCCAAAAATTAATCTGCTTAAAGCTTACTCACTCTTAGGCCATCCAAGATGTAGGTGAGCAAAATCAGAACCGATTTGGAGAAATATAGCATTAAATCACTTGCTTAACATTGATTGAATCCTCTGCAGTGAATGGGTGCCGTCATTGAAATTTCAGATGATAAAAACATCACAATAATCCATGATTATCAATCCAGTTTATCATTTAACATCTTGTGCAGCAAAAACCTGCATGTTTTTTAAAACACAATAAATCATTAAGGTGTTTTAGATTTAAACAGACCTTGCTTGCCAAAATATGAGCCCATAGTCCGTAATAACATTTTCTCCAGTGAACAAGTCCATTCTTCATTGTCTTCTCACATCAAAATCCTCTGACTTGTTTATTTAGAACTGTTTTGAACTATTTTTTTATAATTTTTTTATAATTTTAGTTAACAACATCAAAACTGGTATGCATCACCATCACTCTTATTATTTAAATAAGCATACAGCAGCCCCACAACTCATACTACTGCAAATTAACATGGTTTAGAAAATATATTGCATTAACAGTCAAATAAACCAACCAAATAAACTTCCTGGCAGTGAAAGTGAACCGGAAGAATATGAAATGATTATGGCAAACTAGAATGTTTATTATATAAATGTGATGTTATATAACCTTCTGTCTGCAGTTGGAGCGCAGGCGTGATCTTCTACACTCTTCTGGCTGGATCGCCACCTTTCTGGCACAGGAAACAAATGCTAATGCTTCGAATGATTCTTGCAGGACAATATGAATTCAGCTCTCCGGAGTGGGATGACCGCTCGGACACTGTCAAAGACTTGGTGCGTGTTGGTTGTGGTCCTGTTTGTCATGCCGAGTTCGTCTTGAACCAGTTTTAAAAGTAGTTATGCAAAATTGTGTGAGAAAATGCCTTTCCAAAGTCACCTTGTTTTCTTCCCAGTAGATTTCCAGGTTATTAGTTGTGGACCCACAAAGTCGTTATACAGCCACAGAAGCTCTCAATCACCCATTCTTCCAGCAGTATGTGGTTACAGAAGTTCGTGATTTCAGCCCTTACAGGAAATTCAAGGTAAAGAGCAGATGTTCTAGAGACGACGTCGTTAAGAAGTCCTAGATTTCAAGCCTTGGTGTTTCACCATACACCATTGTCATCCTGCAGGTTATTGCTATGACCGTTCTTGCCGCCATGCGTATCTACTGCAACTATCGTCGTGCCAAACCTGTCACCAAGGAAGTGATCCGCAGCGACCCGTATGCCATCAAACCTCTACGCAAGATGATCGACGCATGTGCCTTTAGGATCTATGGCCACTGGGTGAAGAAAGGGCAAACTCAGAACAGAGCAGCTTTATTTGAGAACACTCCAAAAGTCATTCTGCTCTCTATTGCAGCTGAGGAGATGGATGCGCTACCCAGGACTTGGTGAGGGTTCATCACCTCCAGTTACTAGCAGATACCACAATTTACCTCAAGAACATGTTGATAACGGTCCAAAAATACACCTCTACTACTACTACGACAGTATATTTCCCCCTTATTTACATAGTGACAAGGAAATGATAAGTACATTTTCTTCAGGGGGCTTTTATTTCCTTTTCAATGATAAAAACTACAACTGAGACCTGAACTATTTAATATGTGTACTATTATTTAATCCAATATTATCCAATAAATTTTTATTCAGTTTTGAATATATGATGCAATTTTTTTAAATGTGTAACTAAATAACTTTAATGACCATAAAGATAGGCTAAAACACACTCATTTCACAGTATTTTGTGTAAAAAGGCAGATGTAACACTGACGTCCTGCATGACAGAATATAAAAACACACATTTTTATTTATCAGATTCTCATAAGCTGCTTTGGACAACAGCTTCAGAAATCACTGACCAATTTGGGGTCAAATGGCAATGTTACAAAAAGCAGCTATATAATAAATAATAGCCTAATACACGATGACTTTGAATAATATGATTGTAACAGGATGGAGTATGACTGACCTAGTGGTGACACGAGCTCTGTGATTGGCTGAGCCATCGGCTGTGTCAATCCAGGATGCTCGGCGCAGGATGTACATGATCTGAGCACCAGGAAACCGTGAGGAGGTCCACTCTCACACATTACTCAGAATGTCATATAGTCCTGGAACAAAGTGGGATATTATTCTAAACTCCAAGTTTAGAACAATATTAAGAGAGTTACACTGCTGCTCAAAAGTTTAGGATCAGTAAGAAAGCATTAAACCAATCAAGAGTTATAGTAAAGAAACTTATAATGCTGCAAAATATTTTTTTCCAATAAATGCTGATGTTTTGAACTTCCTATTCATCACATAATCCTGAAAAAAAGTATCACATTGATAATAATTAGAAATGCTTCCTGAGCACCAAATCAGATTTCTGAAGGATCATGTGACACAGAAGACTGGAGTAATGGCTGCTGAAACAAGACACTAGAAATAGACCTTCAATTTAGGCCAGCTGCCCAGTAGATTTTGTTTCTTTATGCTCCTGCTTTGGGTTCATACCTCAATTATCTGAGTGATCTTATTTTTCAGTTCATCTGACACAAAATCCTGGAACAAAAACTCCCACCGAACTTTTCAGCTTCTGTTTTATATTTCTTCTGTCTGACAAATTCCTTGAAATAAACAGAAGCAGCTGTATCAGGCTAGTAAGAAAATACACAATCATTAGGATGACAGTAGGTTTTGAGCTTATGTCTTCCGAGTACCTAAAGTCATAGTTGGTGACAGGATATTTGTCAATCTTGAATTTGTCAATCATCATCATGTTTCCACCAGGAATAAACATCCCATCAACTGCCGAAGCAAATTATTATTTATCTTGAACAAAACGTCTGCTTACAACAAATGGCCAGTTTAGGGTCTTACAAACACTTCCACACGATTTTCAGTAAAATATGACATTTGGGTTTTTCTTCACCCTTTATGTCCCAAGAGTTAAAATTTATTAAAACTAACAAATGTTTCAACAAACATTATCAAGTTTAGCAAATAAGATTTTATATACAGTGAAATTATAGTGGTGCGTTATGACAATTTTTCACAAAAAAGTCGGCAAAAATGAAAACAGAGTAAATATAGGTACATTTGTGTGTATATATATATATATATATATATATATATATATATATATATGTGTGTGTGTGTGTGTGTGTGTGTGTGTGTGTTTGTCTATACTGTATGTATGTGTATATATATATATATATATATATATATATATACACTTTACAAAATTAGGAAATGCTTAACATGATGGAAATGATGGAAAGACATAAAAGACACGTAATGTTGGGAATTTGTTTTATGTGGCACCAAAATGCATCCCTGTCCTGCTCAAATACAACAGATAAGAGATATTATGATTCTCCTAAAACAAAAACTTTAATCATACAAACTTATTTCAGTCAACACACTCAAAATACTGCATCCCAGCACACATGTCACGATGATGATGGTGTCTCTCAGTATCTGGTTGACATGACTGTGCATGAATTTCGGTATAACTTTTGTGTCCGTGGTTAAAATAAGATGTTCATGCACTGAGTAGTTGGTGTCCTGATATGAATGAAATTGTGGTGTGCATCATGGCAGGCGTGGAGTACTGGTGTGTTCACTGTCCAGACTCATTGGCATGATTGAGAGCAAACGTGAGAGGTCACGGCCTACAGCAGGGTGTGACCAAGTAAAATATAAAAAAATCGCTTGCTTTATTTTAAATATAGCTAAAATAGCTCCTTTTCACCAAAAAAATAAATAAAATAAAAGTCACAGCTACAATGAGAAAGTAAATAAATTTGACTAAATCCCCAAAATAGGCAACACTGGTGTTTATCGCCATTATTGGTTTGGAGAATGAAGAATTAAAGGGATAGTTCACCCAAAAAAATAAATGTTCTGTTTACTCACTCTCAAGCTGTTCCAAACCTGTATGAATTGCTTTCTTATGCTGAACACAAAAAAAAATATGACTAAAGAGTCCCCGTTTACGTGTATGGAGAAGAAGTCACTAGGGACCAAACATTTTGGTTTATCTACATCCAGGTCTTCAAAATATCTTATTTTGTTTTCTAAAGAATGAAATTCATACATATTTGGGACAACTTGAAGGTGAGTAAAAGATGATAGTTTTTAACTATCCCTTTAAGTCTGGAGTTGTTTTCACTGCTATAGTTGTTGTCACAGCCCACTTTTCAGCTATTAAGTAACTTTAATATGACTCTAATAAACAGCAAATCTTCTGTTACTATCATTAGTGTAAAGATGGTCACAGACATGGAGATGCAGTTAATTCACATTTATGCTTAAGGAGCTCAGTCAGAGCACTTGCCGTTAAAGTATTAGTTTTTAAAAATGAATTGTGTTTTGTTATTATATAATTCTACTTGTGAATCTTTTTTATCTATGGAACTGTTGACAATATTTGAGATCAGATCTTAATGCCTGTTTAATGCTTTCATGTAATATCGACAACTAGCCCGTCATAAGCAGATATTGACATATCTGATATTTAGAAAAAGATGCAATGCATATGTTTCAGTCTGGCTGAAATGTTTTTCTGGCTTGATCTGAATGCAGTCTTTTATTATGCCTAAGAGCAATGCTGCGAAATTCTCTAGCCAATTGTCTAAAATGTTTCTGAATAGCAACATTGTTGTGAGGACAGGACATGCTTTCGAGATGCATCTCACAGCACAGCAGTTCGAAGAGCACATGAATGGTGCATCCGGCTGCTTGACTCCGTGAGACAGTGACTGTGAGAGCATGTTCATGATGGGACTACCATGGCTGCTAGTTCTGGAGCTTGTCCTTTACGCTGGCTGTTTCATCTGCGGGGTGATAGCTGCTGCTTGGATGACACTCACTCAGGTAACACTAACTAATCATCTCCACAATGTCTGATCATAGCTATTTTGTGAGCAGTGAAATGGTAAAATGATTTATTGTTAAGAAAACTAAAAGCATAATAATGCCTCTAGAGAAATGTGATATAGTATAAGTTTGTCTCTGAACTTAGTTTTTTTTAGAGTTTTAAGTATCAAGATAATTGTACCAAAATTTTGTGTGCATATTTATGGGGCATTTGAGGCATTATTTTTTTATAAACCTTTTAGTTTGATGTTAGCATAATGTGTGATCATACAGCATGTTAAGTGGTCAGCTTATTTCTTACTTCTTGGGGAGATTAATTGATTTTCAAATCATTTTCAATGATAGGCTAAATCTGTTGTTATTCATGATTATTTTTAAATACGTGTAAAAAGAAAAAAAAATACAATGTTACGTTGCTTATCCCAGGTCAGACCCTCTTGAGGTCTAAAATGTAATCATCATGTGATCAGCCAGCCTCTCGCACCATATTATGGCTTATTAGAGTCATATGATACATAGACAATAGCACTTAGCAGCACTTTCCTTATATCTCTGCGTGTCACAGAGAAATACAAATCTTAAGTAAGAAAATGACCCCAGATGTCTCTTGCTGTTGTTTCTCCTTATATTTACCATATGCAAATTTGGATGATTTTTGTTGATTGTCTTTTTAGGGCCACTTTGATGGACGGTGCATCCTCTATGGAAGTGTTCATTATAATGCATCTGGCCAGGCTCTGACCGTAGAAGGCTCCAGTTCTCCTTCAGTCTGCTATTTCGTGTCTGCCATTTCTGTGTGCATGGCTATTTACTGCTTTTCCCTTATTCTTTACTGGATCTATGCCAGCTGTGTAGATGAGGATGTGAGAAGGTGAATGTATATTTCCATATTTCTTTTAGATGTTTCACATTCCACTTTCTTTTATTCATATAGATAGAACTTAACAGTCAGAATGAACAACGTTTTTGTTCGGCATGTATATGCAGGGGGGCTGTTTCTCTCAACACTTCTCTGGGAGTCTGTGGTCTTCTTCTGTTTGTTCTCATGGTATCAGGATGTATTCTCAAGATCGGTCGAGACAGCCTTTGTTTCTCTGTCCTTCACAACACTCCCTCTATTACAAGGTGATTTCATCTGCTTTCTATTGTGTATGGCATTCTGCATCTGTGAATTTGGTGCACTTAAGAACCATATTCTTTACAGAGTTATAGAAGATGTGAGATTACAGAGCCAACAATGCATCTCATAGTTCCCAGTTGCTGTGGTTAAAAAAGTAGAAACCCTACAAGACATTTCGAAAAAAAATTACATTTCAGTACTTTTATGCTTTTTAGTACTACTTTTACATCCTCATACAATAGTATTTTGTTCCCCCATAAAACTGCTTTGTAATAGTTTTTCCATCACAAAGGTTTTGTTTTGAAATCTAATTTATCCTCCCATCTAATTTTTTCTCCATTACCATGTCCCTTTAGGGGCTCCATACAAAGTTAAAAAAGCACTGCTGGAAATGTTTTTGTTTTAGTTGTGAAGATGCAGAGAATAAAACTTGGGCCCATCCATACACCGGAAATCGGTTCTACACAGGACTGTACAGTACTGAGGTCAGTACTTTGGTTTGGTTATTCTTCATAAGACCATCAACCTCTCACCATGGTTGCTATCTTAAAAATACTCATTAACACATAATATAATAAATGCGAATAAGAGTTTTTCTGCGATGGCCCTGCAGCTGAAAGCTTTTGCATGATGCTGTCTCCACACCAGCTGGTGTCAGTATGCGTGCTTTAAGCTTCTTAGTATTTTCTTTATGCACACCAAATCAGTATTTCTTTGTATTAATAAATACAGTAGAATTGAATATGTTCTGTTTCTTGAGCACTCACCCCTTCTGTTTCTTCCTTCTGTAGAGATCTATGTGGGTAAGCTTCTTCTTCTGGGTGTTAATAACGGCTGTGGTGGTCATACAGAGACGCCAGAGCTCAAGGTTGAAGGTTTGGGGTGATGATGAATTTAGCCGTGCTGAGACAGAGCCCTTCCTCCATCGCCCATCCCGCCAGAGATAAATCGGCTGTTCTATCATCGTTCTATCATGAGCTTATCATGTAGTGTTTAGTGTATACACTCAGATGGGACCACAAGCAGTTATGAAATACCTAATAGTAATAATATTTTCATTGCAACATTTGAGTTTTTGATTATTCACATAAACAGTTTTTTGATGTATGATAGCTACAATAATGTAAACAGTTTTAAAATATGTCCAGAGAGACAATAATCATGTCTTAGACCATGTCTTTGGACATATACACCAGGATAAATTCATAATGGCTTATACATATTCTTATCTTTACAAATGTGTGCTGTGGATTGTTTAGAGGATTAAAAGAAAACTACGCCAACAACTGATGGTACAAATCTAACATTTAAAGCTGAAGTGTGGAAATTCTGCCCCAGTACCAGAAGAAATCAGGATGGTTTTCAAAAAAGTTTGCCAAACACTCCCCCATCAGCCATTGGATGAGCAAACAGATAGTCCCGCCCCAAACTCACACTATTGGTTGAGTGGTTGTTGTTGTTTCAGGATTAGATTTTAATTAATAAAAAGAAAATACATTTCACATCACATTTGATGATGTGAACTAGAAGACCGCTATTTGTTTTCTGTCAATGCCAATTTCATTGAATTTAAGTGGTAAGCTCTCCACTGTGTTTCAGAGCTGCTTGCTTAGTTTGCGAGCCTGTCTCTCTTTGGCTTCAAAGGCCACCTTAGTGTCCATCAGAGTTTCCAGTGCTTTGCACATCTCAGCCATGTCCTGTTGAAGCACGTCGCTTTGGCTAAGAAGACTCTGGCTCTCCTCTCTCAGCTGCACGGCTAGAGCATCCATCTGCGTGCTCTCCTCCTGACACTGTGCATGCAGCTGAACGGCCAATGAGAGCAAGCCCTCCGCGTGGCTCACCACTGAGTCCAACTGGTCCTTCGACATCCTGTTGTTCTTCACTTGACAGCTGCTCCACACCAAGTCCAGCTGGATTGCATCAACCAGTTAGAAAGGTATAATGGACATTAATATTGACAGCCTATATATAGGACTACTGTATATTTTAATAACTATTTGGAGTCAAATCATGTTTGTTTGATAATTATTTTTTTTTATTAATTTCAAACATCTATTTCAAAACCCTTGTAAATTATAACATTAATATGTTATTTCATTATTTTGTGAATTATTAATGTAAATAACATCATTTTTGTGAATACCATACTTTGATATGACTGTTGGATGAACAAGAGCACACAATAAAACAGCTGCATAATCAAGGCAGTTTGAAGCTGAAAGGTTGAACTATGCCCACAGGACAAATGTATTTAATATGTCCTATGTTTTCAATGCCAATAATATGTGTTTTACAAATGTTTTACTGTTTAATATAAGCTTTTTAATGGTGGGCTCTGTTATGTGTCACACATCATAAAAGGTCAAGATGTTCGATGAACTGTATTTTTCAACTCAAATTGAATGCACACACCGGCCACTTTATTAGGCACCGGGTTGGACCCCTTTTTGCCTTCAGATCTGCCTTAATTCATTGTGGCATAGATCCAACTAGGGGCTAGATACATTCCTCATTTTGGTCCATATTGACATGATGGCATCAGACTGTTGCTGCAGATTTTTCAGCTGCACATCAATGATGCAAATCTCCCGTTCCACCACATCCCAATAGTGCTCCTGAGATGTGGTGACTGTGAAAGCCACTCTTTTGTCATGCTCAAAAAATCAGTTTGAGGTCATTTGAGATGTGACATGGTGCATAATTGCATAAAAAGTGTGGCATAATTGCATAAAGTTATTTTTAGGTTATTTTTAACTATTATTAGACATTTAAATGCAATCCACATTATTTATAAGGAAATGGGTATCTGAATAGGTGGTTCACATCATTGTCACTACAACATGCTGTTGTCTCTGTGACCTAAATCTCTGATGGCAGCACTAGTCTGAATCATCAGGCTCAAGGGAGGTAACAAGCTGCTTAGGGAAAAGCTTATCACAGCACCACTGTTACTTCACTTCTCTTCTATCTTATATAAGACTTATTCAACAATTAAATCAATTAAACAAAGGTACCAATGGCAGTGGAATGCAGTGTTAATTGGAAACGAACGACTTTACACTATTAGCAACCAGATTCCATTGTATTAGAATTCGGTTTTCCAGAATCAGGCATTAATAGAACAATCCTGCTATGTACATATTTCAATCCATAGTTGAATAATGTCATTCTGCTCTGGAAAGGTTTGATTATTTGTTGAATGCACAGTTTAGATGTTTGACTTACCAGGTACTGTTTATGTCCTTTTATGCAGCACTCAGTCACTGACTTCCTCTTTTATTTGTCAGCAGCAATGAGGCGAGTGCTGCCCTGTCCTTCAACACAGATTATGAACAGAGGGAGGGAGAGGAAGAGAGGATGACATGCCTTGCAAGGTTATTCCCTGCAAGATTCGCAACATTCTATGCAGTTGAGTAGTAAGTTTACAAGCAATTATAATATCATTTAGACCTGTAATTTGGTTTTACACCATTTTGTCCTTAAAACGCCCAAGGTTATATTATAAAAACCCCACTAGGTGGAGCCATTGGTCAAACATATGTGATTTGAGCCTGGGTAGTGTAGCACGTGCTGAGATCACTCCTTAGCCACATATTAAGCAAGACATTTGCTTACAGTGAAATCCCAACAAATTCAAAGCATGTTGTTAAGAAGAGCAAAATTATTATGCATTTGTTTATGATTTTCATATATATATATATATATATATATATATCAGTTTCACTGTTCATCAAACACTGTTGAGCACGTCTCCAACAAGAGTGTTTGCCAAGTCTGCATTGATCCAACCCTAAAAACAACTCTGAGACTAAATCCAGAATTTCACAGCATTATTAATTAATACTAAATAATAAAGCACTCAATGAACACATTGTTAATGGTTTGACTTTATTAATAAGAGCATCATAATCATGGCCCCTGTAATCGATTCCTCATCGCTGAAAGATATGCTAGTGCTTTTCGAAGGTTTAGCAATAACTTGATTAGTAGAAATCCTACAAACAGTAGAGGGATGCTCTTGATGTGTGCTTTGGACTTAACCTTTTTTTTATTATTATTAATATCCGTGTGCAGGGCTGTGTTTATACATTCGTTCCTTCAGTGATTCCAAGGACATCTTATTTTAACTCAATCCCTGCACTGTTTATAAAGTAGGTGACACTTTGTGCTTGTACTGAACTACACTTAGATTTTTATGCTTGTTTGCTGTTCTAATCAAGGATGTGACTACATGGGATGGTTGACTGTTGCACTACTTTGTGCCCATCTTGTGTTACTATCTTGTGTTGTCTATTTTATCTATTACCAATAGTTGTATTCAACTGAAACAAGCTTAACCCAATAACTTTTTAAACATTCTAAAAGTCTAGGAAGGAAGGAACATGGAGGCCTACAAATGGATGGATGGATGGATGTCCCAAAAACCTGAAATCAATGGTTTTATAAACATACTAAATTAGGTTAATGAAAATCATTTCTGTGAGGGTTAGGTTTAAGGGTAGGGGATAGAAAATATAATTACATATATAAAAACAATAGAAGTCAATGGAAAGTCCCCATCATGATAGATGAAGGAGAATAAAAAGGAATACATTGAGTTGCTGAACAGATCTACTTTCAATTGGCTGCAGTAGACATGAGGTTGACATAAGAAACCTCCAAGGCAGAGATAAGTAAAGTCATAAGCACTGTGCTTCTAACAGGCAGTTAAAAAGAACAAGAGATTAAAAGAAGTCATTAGCCAGGACAGTGAATTAAAGCACAGTTTCAACAGTGAGGGATTACAATTCACCAGCCTACATTCACTCTTTGATCTTTTACCATTCCTTTTAATTAGGTCTATTATTATTCAATTTTTTATTTTTTATTTGTACTTTACCCCCTGAGTACCATTTAATTTAGTTTTCTTCACCTCTACCTTAGCGGTAAATCTGAATTGTGATTTTTGCTTCTTTAAAATGTCTATTTAGAACTTCAGTAAATGCAGTTCTCATCTCAGTCTCTTTTTCCATAAACTACTTGTATGTTTTTGACGCATGGATTTACGAAACTACACCAGCATGGGCTTTTTCACATTAATGTGGAGTTGCAAAAACTGCTTTGCAATGTTAAAAGCAGGTTGCAGAGACCAAGTTTTTCATGTATAGTACATTACTCCCATGGTCAAAAGGAGGACACGCTGATCGTTTAGTTTGTTATGGACATGATATGCCAGAGATTTCAATAATAGGACATTAAGATCGATATAGGACACTGATGTTCCATGCCTATCAGTATTTTCTACTACGTATGTACTACATATATATATTTAGGGTCAGTCTGTCAGTCGACATGGATATGACGTGACCATTTTTTCATTTCAATCCCTACATTCAACACATTCATGAACAAATTCAGAGTTGTCTTTCAGTGTTACACAGAGACACAAATCAGTCTCTTCAACTTTTCTATCCTGGTTCTGGTGAAGCTCCCCTCTCTTCCTCGACTTCTCAGTTTCCTTGTCTCCTGTTTGCACCCAGATGACATTCTGCCTCTACTTCTCATAAGCCACTTCAATCATTCTTTACATCATATTGGTTCTTTTAACCTGTGTCAATGCCATGCCCCCCATGACAGCTCTCTTCCCCGTGAATGATTAACACAGGAAAGTACAGAGCATCTTGGTAAGTGGGTGGCCTGTCTCTCCCATCCTCCCTGGCCTCTCCGTTCTCTCTCTCTTCCACTTGTTCCTGGCCTGTCTCCTCGACGTCGTCATCTTCTAGCCCCTCACTCTCTAAAACACCCCTCCTCTCCTCATCTGGCACTCTAAACCCAAGACCAAGGAAACCCCCACCACCGTCCTCCACACGGCCGCCCATCCCACCTCCGATGCTTCTCGAGTGAAACAGGCAGGGATGGCGGCTTCTTGCAGTATGCAACCGGCCGAGAGAGAAACCACTGCGACTAAGGGAAAGCCTACCGCCGGGTCTAATGGGAAATGAGTTTGTCCCTGCAGCCATGTTCCCTCTAAACCAGGAAGGGAGTGAAGAGCTGCTTGTTGAGCGCCGGCACCTGGGGCAGCTCTGAAGGAAGTAGCTAGAATTGCGTCGCATACGTGCAGCCATTGCAACCGACAAGGGTGTGTTTGTATTCATATCCAAATCCATAAGCAAGGCCTCGGAGTAGCTAGGTACCATCTGCTGGTTACAACAAATGTGCCATTCCAGTTCAGTCATATCCACTGTGTTGATCCGCAGAGTGGGACCCCCAGTGCCATGCTCCAAACCTGTACAGTAATTACCTGTCTCCGTATTATCATTATCATTTGCGTCCTCGTTCTCGCCGAACAGTTTCTCGACATGGTAGTGGACGTATGCAGTACGGTACTCGGCAATAACACGAAGAGGCCATGATAGCAGGAAAGCTGAGGCCAGCCAGTAGACCCAGCGTCTGGTGTACCAGGGCGGTCGTGATGGGTCTGGGAACGCCAGCATGTGTTCCCGAAAGTCGACGTTTTTAAGGTGCATGCCCTCCCGTGCTTCCATGTAATCATCCAGACCCTCATTGTCCCCGAAGAAGCGTGCTCGCTGCGTGAGGTAGCCGGTCTCCGCGCGGGCGCTGGCGAAGCTGAAGCACTTGGTGAAGCGCAAGCGAGTGACAGGATGTTCCAACAGGCCCTGAAGCTCTTTTGAAACGTCTTTGACACCGAGACGTGAGTAATCAAACTCGGAGCTTGCTGCGTGCGTGTTGACCCGTTCATGGTACACCTGTGTAGTCGTATAGGCGTCTCCGTTTCGGTAGCGCGTCACCTGTCTGGTACGGCGTACGTAATGGTAGCTGATGGCCTTCCACCAGATGCAGGGTGTGGCTTGTTGCAACCTCTGAATCCTGTCATACACCTCACTGATTTCCACCTGAGCAAGGTTAGCTGTTTTAGAGTAGCAGTGCCAGCACTCCACCAAGTAGACGATGTACAGCATGGCCAGGAAGGCTACAGGTATATAGACATAGCCGTTGGAACATGGGCTGTCATGGTATAGTCGGGCATTACCCTTGTAGAAGTAGGCTTGGTCATCAAAAGTAATTACGGTGATGCGGTATAGGGAGCACCAGCCTAGCGTGCCAAAGCAGCCGTACATGAGCAAGGTGAGCAGCAGGCACTTCCAGTGGGACTCTCTGCACAGTGAACCACTCAGGGACTGCTTGAGAGGACGCTGCTATAGGTGGGACAGAGGGTTGTGCAGATGGATAGGAAATTGAATGGGGCAGGGTTCAGTAACAGATGGGTTGGAGGGTATTGGACAGAATGGGAATGAGAAGATGTCAAAGCCAAAAAAAAAAGGCAGAGAGTGGATGGTTGGGGGAGAACGGGAAGGAAAGAAAGAAAATGTACAAATTAGTTCTGACAGAAATGCATACAACACTTTTGATACATTGTAAAACAGTGTTTTTAAACTTTTTTTATGGCAAGGATGCCTAAGTATGATCTCTTATGTGCAGGGGCGGCGTTCCCATATGACAAAGTGTGCTAGAGTAGCACACCCTGCCAAACCCTGCTGTTTGTTGCCATAGGGGTTTGTGAAACGCTGCCACTGCAAACATTTTTTTAGTTCTAATTAATATAATAAAGATATTATTAATAATAACATTTATATAACAAATATAAAAAGGATTTTACTGTGTGAAAAATATAAAAATCATATAAATAAATTTGTTTTTAAAATTATCATTGCCATTCTATAATAATAAAATAATAATAATAATATATGTATTTTTTTCTACCCACTACTGAAGTGATGTTATATGTAAGAACAATTTTAGTTAAAATGCATTTTTATGGCACTTTCCAAAAACAAATATTGTTCTAAAATAAAATCACTTTGCTTTAGTTGACAATGGCAAAACTCCCTAGAAAGATACACAACTATCTTTAAAAAAAATGTGTATGTTGCAAGAAAGGAGAGATGGGCACTCATTTTTGCCTTCTTACTGTTAAACAACTATGGCTGCCAATAGAATAATATAATAAACTCATGCTTTCACAGCAAGCTTTAAAAATCAGAATGCCCATCATATATTATTACTTTTACATTTTAAATGCATTTTTTACATTTATTTCCAACCATATTTTTCTACAGACCCCTTAAGACTCCTTTGCAGCCTCCTGGGAGCCCCCAGACTCCATTTTTAACCCATGTTTTACATGATTCAGCAAACTAGTATATTGCATTTGTATTACAACATGCACAGCTGAGTGAAGCACAGTCTGCTATATCCACTCTGACATGCAGCAGAGAGAACTCGGTAATAGATCATTCTCCTGAGGGCTGAATACATTTCCTGGCAGCTGGTAACACAAACCATGTCTCCTTTTTAAAACACTCTGTATGGCTGTGGAGAGGAAGTCTAGAAGCTTTTAAACATCACTGAGTGCATCATCTCGACTAAATGCATATGGATCTCTACTGCCTAGTCTGACCCCAGTGGTGGCTTGCGGTATTGTGGCCACATGGGCAAAGATTAACTGTTTCCAAACTAGTAAGAGGGAGAAAATAATTAACCAATCAGTTTCTCAGAAACACATTAAAAAATATATGATTTTATATGGTTGGTCTGCAATATTCTTTTTTCTTGTCCTATCTTTATCCTATTTCCCTGCTGTCTGTAGCAACATCACTTACACACTCTCTAATACACATACAGACACTTACACACATAAATCAGCTAATAGTACGAGCAATGCCCTTGCTGTGAGAAACTGCAGCACTAAAAGCAGGCTGCAGCCCAAGCGTGGCATGGAGGCTGCGCTCCTCTTGGCAGGAGTTTAATTGTTCCTTTTACAAGGACAAGAGAGCAAACTGGGATGGGAGAGATAGAATCCATTAGGGCCTGCGGTGAGCTTGACCATGTGCATGAGCTAATATCTACGTAGGTTTTTAATAATGGCAACTTAAACCATGATACTTAATATTACATAAACGTGACACTCTCATATATACATATTTATTTTATCTATAGTTTTATATGTCTGTAAATGTTGGATTACAAAGTATCATTACTCTTACAAATTTTTATAAAATATGCACCATTATCACAAATTAATTATTTATACACTAGATGATTTCACTGCACTGCATCTCAGAGAGGTGCAACTGTGGGAGGGTGAGAAGCTAGTGTTGGTACTACAAAAACATGTTTCCTAAGAGATGCGAACGATATTCAGTAAGATCCAATACTGGAGGCCGATGAGGACACTGCAATTGAACAAAATTGCAGTTATGTATAAATAGTGGAAAAGGTTAGTTTTCTATTTCATAGCCACTCTAATAGGATAAAAAATTTAAATGCCCCGGAATGTCTGCAGTCATATGATCATGATTGCTTTTTACATGAGAGGCATCGGTTGATGGGCAGAATCATACAATCAAGCCCAAGTGTGTTTTCCTGCAAGTGTGTATGAGTCAATTCATTATTTGCCCTCTTGGGAAAGAGGATAAGGCAACAAAACAAGTGGCTATGTTTTTGCTCACTTTACTTGCTAGTTGTGCATATAGTGTTTCTTGGGAACCAAACTGCAATGAGTTTTATTGATTAACAACTTGCAGCTTTTAAAACTACTCTGACACTTAAATAAATGTAGCTACTGGGAGAATTTTGAAATGATAATATAAATAAATGAATTTTATCCTATTTTGTTGTTTGTTCATCATTCATGTTGTTTTTAAATATGTTGTTAAGGCATATTATTGGATTTTGTTTATGACACCTCTAAACTATTGTAAAGATCGAATGCTTGTGTAAACAATGTTTGCATGAATTGTTTTAAATATATTTATTATTGCAATCATCTCATCATCTAGCAGTGAAGACTGACATGGAATCATTAAGATGAAATTCTTTACAATTTCCATCCCTGGTAAAGCTTTCTTTTCATTTCTATTTATGACTGCAATATTTTGAGATAAAGGACGTTGCACTCATAAAATATTCAGTCTGAACAAATGATATTGAGAGTGAAATGCATCAATGGTTGGGCTACAGAGCACACTAACCAGTGGATAGCTAGTTCACAAGAGAAACTAGTTGTGCGTTAGAAGCTTGTGGATACACTAACAATGGTAAGTAGTAGAGGAGAAAGAGATGAAGTCATACATTAAAACAGGAACATCTGAGTGCCCTCTTAGTCTTAATTGCCTTGTCAGCATACACATCTATTTCTATCTTACCAGGCGAGTGCTCAATGAGACGTGTTTATCCACAAAGCATCCAGACTCACTGGAAGACACGCTGCTCTGTATGAAGCAGAGAACAGCTGAACAACACACAACTGAAGGCTGTCACTAAACAGAAATAGTTGCAGCTAAAAAGACAGATACGTTTGTAAGTGACAATGTAGCACAAACATTATGAAAACTCAATAATGATTACAAAAACGTCCCTTCCCCCATTGTCTCTCAGTCTATTGATCGGTCTGTAACAGTATACGGGGGGTAAACTCTGCAACTGAGGGTGTGAGTGAGAGAAAGAATCGAGAGGATCGTAACAGTCAAAGAATGCTTTAAAGACATGCAAGGCACTGTGTGTGCTGGTAGAAAAGTGTATGTTTTAATTATTGGATGCTCTTTAATGAACTACATAATGGATGAATAACCATTCAGAAAATATGACACCCCCTGAAACCTGACCTCCAGTTATCTTAGATAATGTTTTGTGAGCCAGGTGGGAAAAGTCAAAGTGAGAAAATCTAAGCACAAAGAAAGCCTAGTTTTCAATGCACATATTTAAGGTGATGTGGTTTTTTCATTTTACAATTTTCTTCTGTCCAACTTCATGTAAATAAAGCAGATTGGTTTCTATACAATTATATTTTTTTAATAACAAACAGTAAAAACTACAGGCAAAAAGCTATAGGAACCTATATAGCCAACCCTCTCTGTATTAGATGCATGATATAATTCTTTCTATCACAGATCTGACACAATAGAGAAACGGAAATAATGGGGGTGCATTCTCTTCAACTAGCTTTCATCCTTTCTATGGCAACATAGCATATAGATAGGTTACAGGCCCCTCCCCTTAATAAACAGGCAGTTGCAATACAGATTAAACAAAGTCAAATGCCTTACTGGTTAGTCAAACTGACATAAATAACACATTCTTTAATGCCAAAACAATGCAGTGCAATGATTTCATGTAAGTGATTATTTCAACATAATATTTTCTCAATGTGACAATTAACTCTCTGCTGTACCAATTTTCATCCAAGATGGCAAAAAATAGATAAAAATAAAGGTTACGTTGAATAAACAAACAAACAAAAAACTTTAACTTGATCACACACTACATTTAGTACTAAACAATTAAGAGTCATATAAATTATTTGCATGTATTGATTTATTGCTTGAATGTGTTTGTTAAGCATCATTGTTCATTGATAGTGGATACACCTCATCTGTTATCTAGATTTTGTTTTGTATTTTTTAGTATATACCTTAATATATATTCTTGATTTGTATTATTTATTTAATATTTAAGTTAAAATTAAAGGATTTTAGGTTCCAGTTTTATTAGATTATGTCACATAGTGTGAAATTAGTTTGAAGTCTATAAATGAGTAGTGTATTTTTAAAAAAAATAAACATATTTTATTCTGGCATCAGTAAATTGAATAGCAATCACTCACTTTCACTATAAATAAAAGCATCTGATTAAATGTCTATAAATGTCTATTATATTTTCTTTTTTCTAATCACAATTCACTTTCTACATCTTAAGACAAATGTAACACAACAAGAAGAAACTCATGGTTTTATTTACCAACATCTTCACGCCTTACCTCCTCCCTTCCGCCCCCGTTCAATGTGGGCGCTTCTCCCGTCACCGTCACCCCTTGCATTTTTCACTAACATGTATTATCACGGCATACACCCTCCAGGATGAAAAATAGCACTGCGGTCCACCGTCAGGACCTCTTCGTAACCTATTTCACCCCATCAGCGGTGAGAGCCACCAGGTTTCTATGGTGGCGACGTTCACTACACAAGAGCATCCCGCAAAAAACGATGCGTCCTTTCCTTTCCGTGTCTAGAGGTTATCACATCACCTAACGCCAGCAGCGATTCTTCTGTGGACTAATCCGGCCAAGGATCAAGGATGCGCTTGATTTCCCCTCAGCCTGTGTGACAAAAGCATCGCAAGCTCGAGAGGGAGAGATGGCTGGATAACAGCGAGTGCATCATATTCGCAGTCGTTTTTGTCGAAGGATGCCGATCACGGTGTGTCGTAATCAGTGGCTGCGAGATTAATCTTCTATCATTTTCTCTACGTTTTAATCTGATGACAAACTGAAATGATGAAATGACGGAATCCTCGGACTCTTCTTCCCGAGCATCTCGTATTTTCCACCTCAGCCTCTTTTCACCTGAGCGATCTCCTTGTGCTCCACTCTGACGTCATCCTTAAACGCGCCTTCAAAGCCTCCTAATAATTGGCCAGTTCAAAACAACCCACTGGCAGCGCGTGCACATGCAAGGTTACGGTTTTAAATGCAGGTCCTATAAGTGCTTTAGTTTTCTTACTGCTTATTTAATAGTCAGAGATATAAGTATATTATATTAAGTATATTTAAGTATATATTTTTTATTTTTTTTAATTCAGTTAAAGTGCACAAACATAGAAACAAAAACATACAAGAATTTTATTTTTGTGTGAACAATGACTTTATACATTTTATACTGCTTCAGTGTAATTTGTCATTCAATACAATACAATACGTCCAAATTATTCTCCTAATTCCAATATTTCTGGAAGTGAGAATTACTGACTGCACTAAAGTGCACATGGAACAAAATGAATTAGAATTCATCAATAATAGGTCCTCAAATTTTTTCTTCAGCGCTATAATTGGGGGATTCAGGTTGAACATGGTGATGTATTACCTTCCTCAATATGTGTCAGTTTGTAGTTGCTTTTTGTCATTATCAGTCTCTGTGGATGTTCAGCTTGAAGATGATTCTGCAGATCGCCCCGTGTCTGTGCAGTCAAGCCACACTCCTCACACACATACAGTTTGTCCCTTCGCTCTTTGTAGGCATACTGTTGAGTAAGGGCATGGATCTTCTTCATATGAGACTCTAAAGAGCAGCGCTGAGTGAAGGCTTTAACACACATAGTGCACTTATAAGGTCTCACACCTGCATATTGTAAATTGAAAGGAAAGTTAGAGGTTAAAATATTAAACATGTAACCTAAATATACTTATTTAAATGCAAACTTACCAGTATGAGTACGTACATGCCTCTTCAGGTCAAAAGCATCATTAAATCCTTTTCCACAGTGCTCACAAGAGTACTTTTTCGTTTCACTGTGGCACTTCTTATGGCGTTTCAGCATACGTGCTGAGGTGAATGTCTTCTGGCACACCTGGCAGGACAACACTGAAGCAGGTGGAATATCTGCTAATTTGTTTGCATTATCTGGGATGACTGGTAGAAGGGATGGGTTACCTGTAGTTATCTGAAAACGGGAGAACAATGGAAAGAGATGATCTTTACACACACACACACAAATCATTACAAAATGTGTGTTTTAAACCAAAAGGATTGTAGGCTCACCTTTATCTTTGAGCGCGAGTAAGGCACTCTTTGAGTCCTCATGCGGCTTTCTGGCTTGTGATCAGGTTGACTCTGTGCAGCAGAAGATGGCAGCTGTGCAGACAAGACATGGGACTGAACTTGTAGAAATGTGTTGCTTTTTTGTGCAGTTGTGAAGCAGGAGTAGTCTGCAATGCTGCCCTCAGAGACTTCATGCACATATGGTGGAAAAATGGACTCTAAAGAGCAGCAAGAGATAAGAGATGTTTAAGTCGCAGAAGAGAGAGAGATCAACAGTTTTTGACTGGCCACTAATTTCAGCTATATTTTCATTATTAAATTAAATTAAATTTATGCATTTAGCAGACGCTTTTATCCAAAGCGACTTACAGTGCATTCAGGCTATCAATTTTTACCTATCATGTGTTCCCGGGGAATCGAACCCAAAACCTTATTATTATTATTTAATGCAAAAGGTAAAGTTTTTTGTATTATTTAATGCACGTAATTAGTATAAACATTCAATAAAATAACAGTAGCCTATAACAAGTCAATATCAAGTAATTTATAAGACATTTAAATTATTAAAAATATATATAACAAAATTCAATTTGGCTTACACAATACCTCATCATAACATTTTCTTTTTGTTTAGTCTAACTGCATTTGTCAAGTGATCTGTTTCCAACAACAACCATGGTTAAAATAAATGAATTATGTAATAAAGAAAATATAAATTAAGTATTAAACTATGTTTACTCCCCACCCAGTGACACGCGAACATGAACGAGACACTCACCAGGTATGTAAACGTCCCCGCGCGCGGAATCCGGAATCTCACTCCAGCTTCTTTTTTCAGCGGCAGTGTTCACTTTTTTGACCAGGAATGCGCGAGGCATTTTCGAAAGCACTAGCAAATGATTTATGATTGTCTAAGAGTACAGAGATGTTTTAAGCGGATCCTCTCGCAACTTGCAGTTCTACAGTTATCCACAATTCAGCTATCGCTTTCCATATAACAAGGAAACGGCCAGGTGAGGTTGCGCATGCGCATAAATATAACGGCGCAGTGCAGGTAGCCTGCAGGTAAAACCGGTTTTCAAAGAAATGTTATTTTAACCTTAATGAGAAAAGTAAACATGTTACTTTGCACTGTTTTGAATATTACAATGTTCGTGTTATAACTGTAGTCGATTTATCAACTTTTTATAGCATGTCTTCAGGTTTTCTGTAGAGTGTGCCTGCTCCTTTGTTTATGTAGGCTTGTTGTCTGAGGTGGCTGGGTGTTGTTAGGCGTTATTGCTGTAACAGTGGGTTATCAGCAGGGGGGCAGGCGTGTCCTGTCGCACAGGCTACTTAAAACACCGTTAGTCATTACAAAAATAAACTTAAACTTAAAATATATAAATATGTATAATTAAGAGGATTAAGTAGTTTTTACGCTGCTACATTAGACGATACAGTTTACTTTGTAGCAACTGTAATAAGTTTGGTTTACATCAAAACATTGTATGCAAATTAGTTTGCGTCATATGTTAATCTCTCAAAAATCTGATAAGAGTTAACAGCCCTCCCGCAAACATATACACAATGAAAACACTAACACACCTGTAATCCCCGTCTGTTTCTAAAGTAAACTGTGAAAATGAATACAGTCTGTTTTGCAGACATGATGTCCGTGCACTTTGTTGATGCTGCATCAGTGGACAAAGTTTATGTAGCTATAGCAGGAAAGCAGGTTTGCATCCGTTGATATAGGTTTAAATATAACACTTCAGTACACGCATACCTTCCCATTAAAAAATGAATGAATAAATAAATAAATAAAAATAGCGAATCATGTCACAGCCTGGCATAAAACAACCCATTAAAAGCCTTTTAGCAAAATGTCTAATCTAGCCTAATCTTTGAAACAATTTTGAAACACTTAACTTTAGGCTATAGCTACAGTTTAAACACTTATAGCTAAATAACAGCAAATATGATATATGTATGTAGCCTATATTATTATAGGCCCTACATTTATAATCTAATATGTTTTAGCAATTTATTTATTTTTCTTTTTTTTTTTTGGAACATCTCTTTTAGAAAATCTGAGAAACGTGAACTGTATCAATTGGACAAATGAGGCTTCCGTAGTTTACAAGAGTGCAAACATGGCGTCGACCTGGTGCCGTTCAGATCGGTCAGCATGTTAGATAAAATGAGAGAGTCAAAATATCCATAAATGTGTGTTGTTTGAAAATTCGGAGAATTTAAGAGGTTTATTAAATCATGGGTATTCAATGCTTGTTGTTGGGTCTAAGGACCTCTCGGACATTTATTTCAGCTTATCGATTCACAGGTATTCAGTCTTCAAGAGCGTTCGTGTTTACAGCTTCCCAAACCTTTAAAGTCAAAGACATCAGAAGCATCTTATGTTGCCACGTGCGCGCGGTTTCAGTCAGGAATGCCTATTCCTTCACCTCCGCTGCCGTCGCAAAGGACGTGGTTCTCTTCGAACACGACCGGACGCGTTTTTTCAGACTTTTGGCCATATTTTGCGCTGGCCAGTTTCTATTTTGGGTATATCTTGCTCAATTTGCTTTCACAAGTCTTCGAGACACTAGGAAAAATAGTAGTGAACCACAAAAGGTCAGAACAGAGCTAGGAGGGTTTTTCAGTTTTGATATGAATCTCGGTTCAAATGCCTGGAGGTATGGATTCACTCTTGGGTGCCTAATTATTGGTAAGCCTTAACTCCGCTTTCTGCATTTTTTATGTATTGCAGCTCTCTAATAGTGTTTTTCTGTTGTTCTAGGAGGAGGAATCGTTGGTGTGGCAGTATTGTTCAGCCGCCGTTCTGTGAGTCGTGTAATTCTGCATAAGGGAGGTGGAAAAGTCACAGTATCTACACAATCACCCCTGGGACCTCTGAGAGCTCACAGTCTAACTGTGCCTTTGTCTCAAGTGGCCTGTCATGCACACAGACAGGAATCTTCTTCATTTATCCCACTTAAAATCAAGGGGTACAAGTTCTATTTCCTTTTGGACAAAGAAGGGACTCTGAACAACCCCAAATTATTTGACATTACTGTTGGGGCCTACAGGCCCTTATGATGTAATTTATACCCCTGTGTCTCTGCAGTCCAATGTGTATGTGTCATACATCTGCTATTCATTTTCTTTTATGTTGCCTTGAAAAAAAAAAGCAAGCACTGATTTTACAAGAGAAATAAACTGACTTTTCTGTTCATAACAAAACTTTTTACTTGGGATTTGTGCTGACAAGCATATTCTGAATTATGACACAGGCTTACTCATACAAGTCTGACTAAAAATTAAATTATAGTTCTGTCTTTGCATTTTTTTTTCAGCAGCATTGATGTCTGACTCAGAAAATAATCCACACGAGGTGGCTGTTACACCTTAAATTTGCATTATTGTATAATAATTCAACTGGGTAGGGAACAGATATAATCAATCAATAATTCTGCTTATACTGAAGTTACCACACCTCAAGATTTAGTTTTCAGATGTTGTATTTCAAGACATTTGTCTGGTTTTTGTCCTTGAAACTCTCGTTTGTAGGACTAATTACCTAAGTTATGAACCTCATAACATGCCTCCGTTGATAATCCTAAAATTTCATCTTTGAGGTTGTAGTAATTAGAGAAAGATCAGATTCTGTGTCTCTCAACAGTGTGTGTGTCAATATATGTTTAGGGTTCAGTCGAGGTGATCTAAAAAGAATTGATTTGGTTGATAAAAGTTATATATAATTTAAAAAAATAATAAAGTGTATGCCCCATGCACAAAAAAAATAAGTAATAAAAAAATATTTTATTTTTCCGTTTCACATGTTAATGTGTTCTTGAAGACAGTCCAGACCAGCCTTAAAATGAGCCATGTATCAGTTCAGTGATTCACGGGTGTACCAGTTCTGCAACGGTTGGATTATTCATACATTTCAAACCTACACGTCACTTGGCAAAAGAGGTCTGTAAGTGAAGTTCAACATGTGAAGCTTTTCCAGCTCTCAAACCACGTGTTAAACTTACTGGTTTTCCTAGTGAATATAATTTCAGCGACAGTTAGTTGGCGCTATTGTCTTCAAAAGTAGTGGCCATTAGAGGCACACAAGTGACCAAGGAGGAGAAAAGGCGGTAGATTGGAAACGATAGATGCTCCACTCTTTTAGATGCTCCAGTGATGGGGAGGAGAGAGAGAGAGAGAGCGAGAGAGTGGGTGTGAGGAGGCGCTGAAACACTTGAAGAAAAGTTGTAGCACGTGCTTTGGTTTATTTTTCCATCATTCGTTCTGATGGATTTATCATAGTTCTGTCATTTTATTTTACTGACTTTTTCCCCTCGGGGACTATTGCAATGGACAGCACGGGAGATGGGTTTAAGCGAACTTAAGAAACAGAAATAATATGAACTCGAAAAAATACGGATCGGGTTTGATCACAATGAATCGTAATGAAGGAAGAGAATCATATTATCGTTTGCATGACTCCCAGTTTTCTCCAGCATGGGTGGACCCGGAGAATTCAACCGCACTTCCGGTAAGCTTTTTAAAAATATTTTCAAGATATTTTCGTATGTTTCCAAAAGCAAAGAAATACCACAGGACAGATAATAATTGTTCAGTATTCTGAAGAAGAAAAATGTTGCCATTTTTTTTTTGTTCATATTGTTTAATATCAAGTTTATTTATTGCAGAATCTTACCGAGGACACTACATCCAGCCCAAATCTTGATGTAATTACATCTAGTCCAGATCTTCAGTGGCTTCTGCAGTCCTCTTTATTTTCCCATTCAGAGGCCACCTTGGGAACATTTTCCTCACTCGTACCCACCACCATGCCCAACTGCCCCTGTTTGTCACAGTGCAATCCTGACCCGTCCTGGAATGGAGCAGTGGGGGACAGTTCAGTGGGACATGATAACAAAAATGTAAGTTTCTGATACTTCCGATATTTTCAGCGTTTAGAATGCAGAATGTAGTGAAAGCAAAGTTCCGGTGATTCATTCATGTATGGTAAAAGAGTGAAATGACTCACACCTGAATCACAAAGCGGCATGAGGAGTGAGTCAGTGCTGTAGTATTTGTGTGGGACTCAGATGGATGGATCATGTTGTCATTGGTGCCAATTGATGAGTAACAGGAACAGCATATTTGGAATCGGATAGAATTGCATAGTATGTTTACCTGATTTCAGCCATAAGATGGCAGCACAATCACTCTTTTAGATTGAAGCTTGGTTCTTAAATGAAAATTTGGAATTGCCTTGCTAACACCTAACACCTCGGCCTTTATAGATGTCCTCTGAGGAAGTTGACAGGATAAGGATCCGCAGGGAAAGGAACAGAGTAGCAGCTGCCAGGTGTCGGGACCGTCGTCGGATGCTTATAGACACATTACAGAATGTGAGATTTGTACTTATTTGTGCTATAGACCATGTTTAGCCATTAGCAGTATGTCCTGAGCTTGTGCTTTTTCTTCCAGGAGACGGAGCATTTGGAACATGTGAAGACACAACTAGAGGAAGAGATCGCTACTCTTGAAAGAGAGAGAGAGAGGCTGGAGTTGGTTTTTGAGGCACACATGCCCATCTGCAAGTTAAATAATGGCCCAAACCCAGAATAATTACTGATGCTGGTCATGTTTAGTGCTGAGTCTGCTGGTTCAGATCAGCTGTGAATTATATAACATAATAAGCCTATATTTGTTAAAGTAAGTAAAATATTTCATTGTATTTCAGGGATACCTTGAGGATTATTATCTTGCATGCACAATTCATTTGACCTGTTTTCATAATAAACCAAAATTTTTAATGCCTTTGTTACTCTGTCAAATGTTTTTGTATCAAGGGTGTAGCGAAAACATTTTCGAAAGAAACATTTATTTTGTTATCAATTTTGAAAAAGGTTGTGCCACTCACTATTTTATTTTCATTTTAACAGAAAATGGTAAGGAACAACATGTCATTTAACTGAAAAATTCCTTGTTTAATTAAATTAAATTTCTTTCCGAATTTCACCCCAAACTTTTGAACATAGCTAATAAAAATTTGTGAATTATATCATATTTCATAAATATCATAAATTACACAATATCACAATTTTATATATTTATAAAATAAATAAATCACTGAATTATATAATTATTCCAACACCAACAGATGCACTTTAAACATTACAACAAATAATAACTTGGAATGATATTAAGGAAGGAAATCAATACCCAAGCAAATATAATAAGAATTTTTTTTTTTTTTTTTTTTTTTTTTTTACAGATTTGGTCAAATATAAACATAACAGATTCTTTAAATTACCTAAAATGCCTTATTACAAGTTTTCTTAGTCTGTAATTGTAAGTTTAGCTTGAGTAAAGTCTGATCCAGAAATATTACGCAAAATTAAAATCATATATGAATTAAGTTTTGCGTTTTTCTGCACAATTAGTTTATACAATTTAGTGTTGGTTGCAACTTTGTGCTGTTTATTCCTTAACAGCAGGTGGCAGTCACACACTCAATGGCGCCGCATGAACACTCTGTGGACTGTGGTGAATGTAGTTCAGCTTGGATAAAACCATAAACTGATTCCAGGCGATTTTGAGGAGTTTGACAGCTTTGAATATACTACAGTATGAGTCAGCGTTCATCGATAATCCTGGTATTATTTGTTTCGTGCTACAGCATAAAAGATCTGCACCTGCGCGTTTGGAAGTGTATCTGCTCGCAGATGCGTCCTAGAGAGAGATACAGACTCCACTTTCTGCTGCGTTCTGCCCAGAGCTAACTGCTCCTCTGACTGAGAGCTTTTCTAAGCAAAACATACATAAAACGGCAAGTTTTCATCATCACTTTGACGTCATCCGTCTCAGAATAAGCAGTTTCTCGTGTATTATTTTGCTTTTTAAATCTCTGCACATCTTGTAAAAACACCTAGAAGTTCATAAATAGTTTATCACAACAGTTATCATTTTAAGAGATTGCATTTGTTGTTGCAAATCAAAGTTATGTTTGTCAAAAGCTGCTGTGACCACTGTATGTATGGCAAATTATTTTTAACATGTTCATGTTAAAAAAAAACAGTTCATGTTATTAATACATAATTTTAAATATTATTATTTTTAATGCTTTTTAAGAAAATGTCTATAGAGTTAGATGTGTTTGTGGGGAACACTACTGTCCTGGAACAAGACGTGTACCAACTGTGGTTGGACGGACACACAGGTTAATAAAGTGCTTTCTAAATGTTGAATGAGTATACACACTTGGTGCATGCTTTTTTGTTGTTGTTTTTTTTTTTACACTTTTGGTAATGATATAGACTCAGATGCAGTATATGGATGGAAGCAGGTGCCTTGCAGGAGTGTGAAGCCAATGCAGAAGTCCTGCACAGCGACACCACGGACCAGTTCAGAACATATCAGATGTGTGAGCGGCTCCTCCAGTCCCCTTCCAAAGTGGCCAATCAGCTTCTGTTCCAGATCCCTCCTCACCGTCAAACTATGCTCATTGAGAGGTCTGTGGCCGTACTAGTTAGAGCATCCTCACTGTTTTGACGAGCTTGTTTGTTTGTTTCCACATTTGTCCTCTAGGTACTATGAGTTTGATAGTGTGTTTGGCAGGGAGGTGCTGGGTAAGAAACTCTCCAAAGGGACCAAAAAAGACTTGGAAGACATCAGTTTTAAGACTGGGATTGTACTCAAAAGCTTGTCGACAGGTGCCGCAGACACTTTGGCCTCTCATATTTCTGAATGCCTCACAAAGAAAGAATGATATTGCATGATCAGCAATGCTGTTTTACAGAAATGTTGTCAGAGTACAGTCCTTATAAATAATAATAATTATTATTATTATATTTGTTTCCAAATATATTGTCAGTGCACAGTACTTAAATATTATATAATTGATTGTGAGTGTTATTATAAAAATAATTCATTGTTATAATAAAATTGTTGTTATTACTTATTTATTAACATGTTATTAATTTAAATTTCCATAGACAATTCTTAGAAATATTAAATTATAATACTTATTATTTGATTTTTTTCCCACACATATGTTAACAAATGTGTTGTTAGTGTGCGACACTTAGAAATATTAAATTATAATAGTTGTTTTTATTATTTTAGTACTAATTTAATAACAGAAATGTTGTCAGTGTACAATACTTACAAATATGAAATAATGATGATTATTACTATATTCACATTTATATAAATAAATGTTGTCAGCATATAGTATTTATAAACATTAAATATTATTTGTTATTTTATTCACTTATTTATTTACATAATGTTGCCAGTGTACACTACTTTTAAATGTTAAATAATAGTGTTATTATATTTTGTAATTAGATGAATATTTATTCATTCATACATTCAAAATCCAGATAATAATCAAGGAAATTTTGGTAACACTACAATACGGGTGCACAAATATGCATTAAATAATGCTTAACTAATGCACAGTTAATCATCAGTTCATATATAATATATAAAGTAAAGGTATCATTATGTTATGACTTTACTTGTTGAGGCACAGAACTATTAACTAATTGTTAAGTAATATGTCATTGTGGTTATGGATTTTGAATTAATTAGTTATGTGCCTCAACAAGTGAAGTCGTAACATGATACTTTTGCAAATGATTAGCTAACGATTAATTAAAGCAGACAACTGGAAGTTGAAATGCATGCTTCAACCCATTGTGGTAATTAACATATTAATTTAAACTATTAGTTAATATTATATGTTATTAGGGAATTAAAACATTATGACACATTTAACTAATAGTAGTTTGTTGATTTCTTAATCTATGAATCATATAGAATGCTTATTTGTTGCTGTTGCAGTAATTATTAATAAATTATATTTATATTATATATATATATAAATTATACATTAACATATGATTTTCTATGCATTAGTTAAGCATGCATTAATTCATATTAGTACCACAGTTTAATAAAGCATTACCGAAATATTTAACCTCCCTCTCTCTGTTTTAACTTCTCTACCATTTTCTCAGTTTGACAATTTCAAGCGTGTGTTTAAAGTGGTTGAAGAGCTAAAAGGCCCCCTGGTGGAGAACATACAGCGTAACTTTCTCCTGTCTGATGTTCTGGCAAGGTGAGACTTTCACACATGTGGCCAAATGAAGCATATTGCGAGTGGTAAAGAGCAGCTGTCCCACGTGTTGATACTGTGACCATTTCTAACTTTCCACTTCATTGGATGTAAATCTGAGCCAATCGTAATATTTCATACCTGTTCTTGTAATAAAGATGATTTATATGAGGTTAGGCACTTCACTACTGTAAATGTGCTATTGTGACTTAATGCAACCAGCTTAGTTATAATTAAACTTACTTAAACTTACTTAAATTAAAACGTATGTTTCTGCTTTGTTCATCTTCTTACTCTTTTGCTTGATCTCTCTCTCCTCCATTCATCTTTCTCCTCATACACTCTCTTCTGTTCCTGGCACGCTTTTCACACTCTCTCCTGTCCTCTCACTGACTCATGCCATGTCTCTCTGCAGGGACTATGCTGCCATTTTGTTCTTTGCTAACAGCCGTTTTGAGACAGGGAAGAGAAAGCTACAATACTTGTCTTTCCAGGACTTTGCCTTTTGTGCTGGTCAGCTCATCAGCTACTGGACCGTGGGGGCAGTTGGTAAGATGTTCACCTTAAAGGGTTAGTTCACCCAGAAATTAAAATGATGTCATTAATAAATTACCCTCATGTCGTTCCAAACCCGTAAGACCTCCGTTCATCTTCGGAACACAGTTTAAGATATTTTAGATTTAGTCCGAGAGCTCTCTGTCCCTCCATTGAAAATGTATGTACGGTATACTGTCCATGTACAGAAAGGTAATAAAAACATGGTAGCACTTTATTTTACAGTCCTGTTCCCCATGTACATGCAATGTACTTATTATAGTAATTACAATAACTATGTAACAACTAGGTACTAACCCTGAACCTATTTCTAAACCTAACCCTACCCCATGTAGTTACCTTGAATCACCAGAACTTACTTAGATAAATATACTGTAAGTACACTATAAGTACATGTAAGTACACATACTGTAATATAAAGTGCAACCAAAAACATAGAAAAACTAAACCGACTAAACTGTGACAAAACTGAAAAGCTTTTTTTTTTTTTTTTGTATAAAGTATAACTTACAAACACGTTTGAAAAGCCAGAAGTAAACATCAGTTCTCTATAGGATTATTATTTTTCTTTTACCTTAAAAATACATCGACTTAATTTGATTTAAAAATCACCTGGTGTAGCACACTGAAAAAACGTGTTTCATTCATCCAATGAAAAAAATTTAGTTTAATGATTCACATCTATATTTTTTAACTTGAGCAAATAGTTATTTATTTTTCATTGGCTCAAGTAAAAAAATATAGATTTTTTTTAAATTTCTTTAAATTCTTTGCATCTTTGTTTTATTCGCACCAACATTATTTGATTTTAACATTTTGAAATAATTTATTTGTATAGCATACTTTTTTTATTCTCATTTTAAAACCAAATTTAAAAACTAAAATACTGAATGCTGATTAAGAAACATCTTATTGAATGTGTGTTGATTGTGTTGTTTGGCTTGTAGAACTATGCAGTTATTGTTTTTAATTTCACATGGTTACAGTTAATCTTTTAATTTAAGGCCAGTTCTATGTAGTTTCAACCCAAGTCAAATACAAAAGCTAAATGCTAATGTCTGTACCATCTATGTTTGTATTGAATTTAAGCTACTTACAGCGCAGTTACTGCCGTTAATTTCAGATGGTTACAGTTATTGTTTCCAATAGCTAAAAGCCAGTTTGGCCGATTAAATACCAAATGAACATCTTGTTTATGCATACTTCCCTTATTTCTTGTTTGTTGCTTAAAAAAAAAATTAGAAATCGGTATCGGAATCGGCCATGAAAAGTCATGAAAAAAAGTCAGTTCGGTGTGTCAGTCTGCTTCGCGCAGTATCACGCATGCGCAGTATCATCAGTTCCTCGGTTCTCGAATCAGACGCATCCGACAGAAACGGTTCTCGGTTCAGTGTACTGGTGATCCGAAAACCGATGCAACCGGTTCTTGACTCGAGAACGAGTCACTCCTTCGTTCGTTATCTGGCTCGGCTCTGTGTTCATCTTCAGTTCTCTCAGAGGGAGTGTCAGCCACATTAAAAAAGTAAACAGCTTAAGTCATTTGTGGATTAATGAGTACTGTAGACGCGACCCGTTTAAAACGATTCAGTTCGATTTGGTGAACTGGTTCAAAAAGATCCGGTTACATCGAGTGATTCGTTCGCGAACCGGATATCACAAACTGGAGTGTTTTGAACGCGCTCACAACATACCGCAAGAGAAGACAATGCTGAATAAAGTCTTCGTTTTTGTTATTTTTGGACCAAAATGTATTTTCGATGCTTCAAAAAAAAAATTAAAACTGACCCTCTGATGTCACATGGACTACTTTGATTATGTTTTTCTTACCTTTCTGGACATGGACAGTATACCTTACACACAGCTTCAATGGAGGGACTGAGAGCTCTCGGACTAAATCTAAAATATCTTAAACTGTGTTCCGAGGATGAACGGAGGTCTTACGGGTTTGGAACAACATGAGGGTGAGTTATTAATGACATAATTTTCATTTTTGGGTGAACTAACCCTTTAAAAATGCAGTACATTACTACAGCAGCCACTACTTTCAGATTGCGTGATATTCCACCGGTCAGATCATCATTGGTGAGTGTCTTTGTATAGCATGGAGTTGCGAAAGGGAAAGTAAAATAAAAGTAAATTATATAAAATTTATAATTATATAAAAGTAATTATATTTGTGCGATCCTTAATGGCAAAGGTAATGGAAATTAAGGAAAAATTATTTTAGAAGAAATGCATTACAGTTACTGTATGGGCATTCTCAATATCTGATTTCTTTCTTTCGTACTTTCTTAGACAACATGATGGAAGACTTGGATGTTGATCTAGAAAAAGAGTTTCTCAATGACTTGAAAGACTTGGTTAATGACAAGGACACGTTGGACCAACACAAAAGGCATGCAAATAGTTTGTTCAGATGGTCAAGTGTAATGCTTATGACACACTATCGCTAACATATCTCTCCTTTCTGCTAACATTATAGCTTGGTGTGTGCACAGCTTCGAGGGAAAATTAAAGTCTTTATAGTGAGATGGAGGCCAATCTTAAGGTGAGAAGTATGAATGTTATTAATTGTAAGCTTTTTTTTATACTTTTTAAATACACACACAGCTATTTTTAAAGAATTCTTTTTAAAATATAATATTTTTATTCAGCAAGGGCACCTTAAATTAAGCAAAAGTGACACTAAAGACACTTAAAAAGTTACAAAAGATTTCAGTTTCAAATAAATGCTGTTCTTTTACACTTTCTATAAATCAAAAAGCCCAAATAAGCATTTTAGAATGATTTCTGAAGGCTTTGTTTTGTCGAATCATTTGTTTTATTTGTGTTGGATTACACGGATGTGCTTATTGCTGTGGGTGAAATTCAGAATTTGTCAAGAGCTCTAGTTAACATCGCCTCAAAACTCACATACACACACCAAAGATTTCCGAGATCTGTTCATCGACCTTGTGGAGAAGGTAATACACTGTCACTGTAGATAAACTGCATACCATGAGGTGATCTCTGAATAGTCCCAGGTCAAGTGTGACAGAATGATTATCGGGTCTTCTTTCAGTTCATTGAACCATGTCGGTCAGATAAATGGACAATCGGAGACCTCAGACTTTTCCTCAAGCACTACATCAGCTCTGTACACACGCTTGAGGCTTTCAGGTTAATATATATGCATTTATGTGTGGTTGTGTTCTCTTTCTCATTCTAAACAACAACTACAAAAAACATTTGATTAATGAATGACAGGTTTTTTTATCCACAGGCATCAAGTAATATGGGACAGATACATGGATGTCATCAAAGCTGCATCTTGAAAATGTACCATGACTAGAACATGTTCCCAATTAGACTGACAAAATTTTTCTTCAAACCTTAAAAAAGTTAGTCGCCCTCTTGTTTGTAAATGTTGATACCTACAGTATTCTTCTACATTTGGTTTAACATGAGTAAAAAAATAAAAAATAAAAGAGAGAAAAAAAGTGTAATCTACAAATCTGCCTTAATTGTTGTTTGTAAAAGTGCTCGTTAGGAATTTCCTTACTAACTTAATATTCAGGGCAATAAAAAAAGTTTTTTATTGGCATTTATGGATCCATGAAGAACCTTTAGCATCCATGGAACCTCTCCATTGCACTTAAGGTTCCTTATAGTGAAAAAAGGTTTCCATAAATTATTAAAATGTTCTTCACACTAAGAAATGGTTCTTTTAAAGGAATTTTTCACCCAAAAATAAAAATGTGCTGAAAATATACTTACCTTCAGGCCATTCTAGGTGTAGATGAATTTGTTTCTACATCTGAACGTATTTCTACACCTGTTCAGATTTGAAATTTGAGTGTAGCATTGCATCACTCGATCAGCAGTGGACTTTCTACAGTGAATGGGTGCCGTCGGAAAACAGTAATCCACCAGTAATCCACATGAGAAGTCTATAATCCATAATAACACTTGCTCCAGTGAAAAAGTCCATCCCCTGTTCTCTCACATCAGATCCACTGACGTATTTGTTTTGGACTGTTTTCACTCATAAACAGTGCTTGATCTGTGCATATTTCTCTCCTGATTCAGATGGGATAACTTTTTTCCCCTTAGAAAAGCAGTTTAATAGAGGATTTTTGAACACGATTTGAAGTTTACAACATCTTTAGGATTTTACTATTGAAAAAATTTTGTTTTTCGCTTTACAAGACATGAATTGATAGACTACAGTTTTGTGCATTATTGTGATGTGTTTATCAGCTGTTTGGACTCTCATTCTGATGGCAGCCATTCACTGCAGAGGATCCATTTTCAATTTTTGGGTGAACTATTCCTTTAAGAACTGTTCACTGAAAGGTTCTTTGGGGGAACCCAGCAATAGTTCTTCTATGGCATTGCTGTGAAAACCCACTTTTGGAACCTTTATTTTCAAGAGTGTATAGGAGGGTAATTATCTCAAAGTGTGCTTCAGTGTTTTCCCGCAGTGAAGCAGCGACGTGTTTGTGAGCTCAGCAGGTGTGGGTCAGCAGCAGGGGGCTACAGTTGGCTGGTCAGCTCTGAAGTGGATAGATGAGGAGACACTTTTACTACCTTATAAAAGGCCAGACCTAGGACAGCTGTCACCCCCTACAAATGGTCATGGAAAATTCCTCAGAATTTCTGCAGAAGAGTCCTCATGGGAACTTTCCCTGCTGTTTCTGAAAGTAGGCTATCTCTGTCGTTTCCATCAAAGCCATTGTCTTAATGGTGCTCAAACCTTTGTGTAATGAAGACGCATGATGTCCCTGGCACCGGGTAGTGTTTTACAGTTAAATTGGGAGGCCTTCCCTCCTTTTTTACCCTGTTAATTTGTGTCTGCATTCCTTTTCGACATCCCCCAGTAAATATCCAGCAGTGTCAGATACAAGCAAGCTCCGCCAGGATGAAAGTTAATAAGGCAAAGTGTATTAAAAATGGGAAGTAATTAAGGCCTATGAATTGCACAGGTTTTGCCTAATATAACCCAGATGGATCATTTGGGTTTTTTTTTTCCTTCTGTGAGTGATGGATTTGGGATTTGGTCAGGAAACTATGAATTTGAATCCTTGGGGCCTGGAGGAAAAAACAAGGCAGGAGGGTGAAGGGTGGCTGAGATGCATGGGTCGTTCAGGAGTAGGTGGAGGGAAAAAAGTGGGCTGTCCTAACCTCCTTTCTATAGCATTGCACCTTTCCTCACATTTGCAATACACTTTCAAACAGCCATCACTGCCCAGGTCCTCTCTGCTGTCACAGAGCTCTAAAAGCAGTCTTCTAAACGGAGAGGGAGAGAGAAATCAATAGGCACAGAGACAGACGAACGAAACAACTTCTGCTGGACAGACTTCAGAAAGTGAGTTTCAAACCATCTGTATTTGACTCCTGGGCATTTGCAGTTTGTAAAATTGAGCATAGCAATACATAAGCCAAGTGAGATCATTTAAGCATACTTGGAGAGAAAGACATTTGATAAAGCGTGCATGAGAAATTTAACATTTGTCATTCCAGGATTTAAAGCTCACTGTTTCCTTGTAATAATGAAATGAATAACAGAAATTTAGTCGATGCTTTCTAATCATGCTTAGATGTTACAGAATCGTTCAGTTTGAATTGAATACAGTTGTAGTTAATGACTACAGACATGAGTTGTTTTTTGGACGAATCTGAGTTCATGGAATTGCTTGTGTCATATCCTGTAGAGGATACAGTTCAGATACTGGCCCATGTATTTGTCTCTTAGACAGGCCAACTCTGCTGCTCCAGAACAAACAGTAGAGAAAGTCCCTAGAAATCAGTACAAAGTCATGTCAGGGTATTTACAGAGGACATCTAAAAACAACAAGTGATGTACAAGAGCAATTAAAACGGTATCATGCATTTAACCATAAAAGTGAACAAAGCTTAAAATAAACTCTCAAAACTATAGAGTAAGATCATCTTTTTAATCTTTAATCTTGAAATGTGAGTGTAGGCAGAAGTAGATTTACTGAGAGTCCAGGAGCGATAATGATGGCTGAGGAGGTCTATGATTTGTTTTACAGCTATAAAAACAAATAATGAGGTCTTAAAACAAATTCTTAACTGTAGTAAAGAGAGGCCAGAACAGGTTAAATACTGTTCTAGCAGCAGCATTATGGATAGTATAAAGTCTCATGCTACACTGTAAAAAGTTGTAACTTGAAATGATTACCTCAAAGAGCTATTTTTATCCAGATTTAACCCATAATTTTATTAGTTTGTATGAACTGTGTATTGAGTTGATTATGTGATGTTAAATATATTGTATTTTACATGACCTAAGCCAGTTAATTTAAATGTTACTTTGTGTGTGTGTGTTCAGTGTAGTCAGTAGTCAGGAAAGGATGGAGGTAGTAGGTGTGAATAACTATCTCCAGATCGCTGAATGTGAGGAATGGAAAATCCGTCATGCAATATCTGATTATATGCACCAACTTGCCTTGTTTCCAAGAACTGCTTAGATGGCAAGATCAAATTCACTGCACAGAATCCCAAACTTGCATTTAACACTTATCAAAAATGCCATGGAGTAATATATGTTGAAAAATTATAACCATATTAATGTAAACCTAATCTCACTCTGATAAAAAGAGTGAATTTCCATCATGGTTCAGGCAGGTTTATGCTGGAAAAGTTTTTTTTTTTTGTTTACATACATGAATTAATGTATTATTAGAAAGCATGCATTGAGTATTAGACAAAATTACATTAATAAATTAAAATTTACCTAGATCTGTGTATAGTATCAATGATATATAGTTTTTATTAATGTTTTGAATTAGTTTTTATTTCTATGGTTTGCATTTGAATTTAAAGTTGTAATAATTTTGTTGTTTTTGTCACTTTTAAACATCTATATAGTATTTATTAATGTTTATTGGTTTAGTTAGTAGTACATCAAGTTAAATAAAAAGTGAAGTTGTTATATGGCAAATAAATTAAACAAAATATGTTTAAGTTTTTATATATTTTATTTCAGATAAACTTTATTTTATTTAAAGTACTGTAACAAAATTGCTTTTTTAAATGGTTTTAGATTTAGAAACTCTGACTAATTAACTAATTCATTAGTTTACTAATTCTATTAGTAAATAGAAACTCTTATTAAATGCTACTGTTTAAAAACACTAAACTTTATTGTATGTGTAAATTGTTAAACTAGTTATAATCCTACTGACGACACCAGCACACCAATATCCAAAACAAAACATATGGAGGTGATCAGCAATGCTGGCCTTTTCAACGGGGCACTGTCACTGCTTCCAAATGTGCATTTGTGTCCTATTCCTGTTAGCACGTTTATTTGCAATTAGCTTTGTTGTTCTATTTTTACAAGGTCTCACCCCCACCTGTCTGCTGCCCCCTCCTTATTTTCATAGAGGAGACGATGGGGACTTAACAGACCCATTTGCACGCCTGTTCTCTCTCTTATTGTTCTCTTTGGTGTGAGAGTGTGCTTTAACGACAACTATACATTTGTTCATCCATCCAGCTGTGTGTGTGGCAGGGTGAATGTCCTGTACCCTGTAACTATGAAGGCCACATATGTGCTACTTTGCGTGGGTCTGGTTGTTCTTCCTGCTACAATCTGTCAGTCTCCTGCTGAACGGGACTCTTACACAGTAAGGAAATGTGACAATTTCTCCCTGTTCTTCTCTCTTCCTCTTCAGTCTTCCTTCATGCTTGAACATTTACATGTCTGCCTTGCTGCTTAATTCACCAAATATATATTGTATAGTATCAGGCATCAGTTTGCATTAAAAGTCACATTCCTGTCAATAAAAGTGTTTTAGTGTAACTGCTAATGATTAAAGATAACACATAATAAAGTGTGTTTTCTCTGCCAGGAGTGTACAGATGGCTATGAGTGGGACGTGCAGACTCAACTCTGTCGAGGTGGGTGGAAGGTCATGTGCCAGAGAAAGAGAGAGAGATGATGAGAAAGTGATGCATTACTTATTGTTGGTTAAATGTCACATGCAAAACCATGCATGCAATTCATATAAATGCATGGCTAAATTATGTGGATTATGTATTTTATCTCATGTTTTTGGTTTGATGTTAAAATACTTTCTGTCCCAGTTTAAACACATGTTTAAATGTAAATGAGCTGCTGTTCTTTTTTTCTGTTTCTTATCTCGTGTTGTTTTTAAAGGATGTATATTTGTTTCATGTGTCTAGTATTTAATAAAACCTAAATAAATAAAAAGGACCTACAAATGACTTGTAAACCTAAATTCTGTTCTCTATTTTACTTAGACATAAACGAGTGTGAGACTATACAGCAGGCTTGTCAGGGAGAGATGAAATGCTTTAATCACTATGGTGGTTACCTGTGCCTTCCTCGCTCTGCCTCCGTGATCACTGCACCTGAGCCCTCCAGCCAATCAGAGCCCAGTGTGCCTGTGGAGAGTAACGAGGCCTTTAACCCCTGTCCTGTAGGCTACAGGGCCCAAGGAGAGTCCTGTGTGGGTGAGTTATTTAAGGGCAAATGTAGGGAAAGCCTGTTGATAAGGTTTTATATTGTGTATGTGTGTGAGTGTGATGTCCTGAAGCTCTTCATCATGCTTTGGACAGACATTGATGAGTGTGAATTGGACTTGCATGACTGTCAGCCCAGCCAGGAATGCATCAACACCGTGGGCACCTACACATGTCAGTGCCCTGACGGCTACAGCAAGATTGGCATAGAGTGTGTGGGTAAGAGAAGAACCGATGTGTCTTAACATCTGTCTTTAAGATATGGATGCATCTTTTCTGTTCTGCAGTCTATAGTGAGTATCTCCTCTCATCTGTTAGATATCGACGAGTGCAGGTACAGGTACTGTCAGCATCGCTGCGTGAATGTGCCAGGATCTTTCTCTTGTGAATGTGAGCCTGGCTTCCAATTGGCAGGAAACAACAGATCCTGTGTTGGTAAGTCCTTAAAGCAGATACATTTTCCAGCAAACAAAATTTGCTTACACAGTAATGTAATTACAGTAGTTTGACCGGTTAATCAAAACTCAAACATAAAAATTCTGCATTTTTTGTCCAAAACGGGTCATTTTTTTTGTATCCCATGGAACAAGAAAGGAGATAAAAAAAAAATGGCAGGGGGTCTCTTGGACTCCAAAAATAATAGAAAAACAGCATAAAAGTAGTTCATATGATTTGTGCTCTACACTCACCTAAAGGATTATTAGGAACACCATACTAATACTGTGTTTGACCCCCTTTCATCTTCAGAACTGCCTTAATTCTACGTGGCATTGATTCAACAAGGAGCCGAAAGCATTCTTTAGAAATGTTGGCCCAAATTGATAGGATAGCATCTTGCAGTTGATGGAGATTTGTGGGATGCACATCCAGGGCATGAAGCTCCTGTTCCACCACATCCCAAAGATGCTCTATTGCGTTGAGATCTGGTGACTGTGGGGGCCATTTTAGTAAAGTGAACTCCTTGTCATGTTCAAGAAACCAATTTGAAATGATTCGACCTTCGTGACATGGTGCATTATCCTGCTGGAGGTAGCCATCAGAGGATGGGTACATGGTGGTCATAAAGGGATGGACATGGTCAGAAACAATGCTCGGGTAGGCCGTGGCATTTAAACGATGCCCAATTGGCACTAAGGGGCCTAAAGTGTGCCAAGAAAACATCCCCCACACCATTACACCACCACCACCAGCCTGCACAGTGGTAACCAGGCATGATGGATCCCTGTTCTCATTCTGTTCATACGCCAAATTCTGACTCTACCATCTGAATTTCTCAACAGAAATAGAGACTCATCAGACCAGGCAACATTTTTCCAGTCTTCAACTGTCCAATTTTGGTGAGCTTGTGCAAATTGTAGCCTCTTTGTCCTATTTGTAGTTGAGATGAATGGTACCCGGTGGTGTCTTCTGCTGTTGTAGCCCATCCGCCTCAAGGTTGTGCGTTTTGTGGCTTCACAAATGCTTTGCTGTATACCTCGTTTGTAGCGAGTGGTTATTTCAGTCAAAGTTGCTCTTCTATCAGCTTGAATCAGTCGGCCTATTCTCCTCTGATCTCTAGCATCAACAAGACATTTTCACCCACAGGACTGCCACATACTGGATGTTTTTCCCTTTTCACACCATTCTTTGTAAACACTAGAAATGGTTGTGCGTGAAAATCCCAGTAACTGAGCAGATTGTGAAATACTCAGACCGGCCCGTCTTGCACCAACAACCATGCCACACTCAAAATTGCTTAAATCACCTTTCTTTCCCATTCTGACATTCAGTTTGGAGTTCAGGAGATTGTCTTGACCAGGACCACACCCCTAAATCCATTGAAGCAACTGCCATGTGATTGGTTGATTAGATAATTGCATTAATGAGAAATTGAACAGGAGTTGCTAATAATCCTTTAGGTGAGTGTATATGGTAGCTTTGTATGAGAAACATGCCATGTCTGATGTCAGTGAAGATTGATAATGTTTGTTGGTGATGTTTGTTGTCATTGATGACAATACATTTATTTAACGTTTGTGAAATTTGAGGTCTGTTTCAAATTAAGTCTGTTTCTCTAACCAAATAATTGTGTAACTTCAGAATATTTTGGAATATAGCACAATGTATTATTGTACATATGTACAGCAGCACCTGTACAGTACCTATTTAATTGTTGTATGGAAATAGCAGCATGAAAAAATGTATTTCCTAGAAGAAAGAAGGTTATATAGGTTTGAAATTACATGACAGTCCTAGCAAACATGGATTCCTTTTCCTAACTTTAGCATATTTTGTGAATAATAATCTAGGAACATTCTCAGTATTTTTTAAGACAACCTATACATAATATTATCTATTGGTTATTTGTAGGATGTATTCTATATAACCATAAATTAACCTTTCCAGAAATGTGCAGATAGTTTAATTAATTAATTATTTTTTTAAATTTGTTTTGCAAGCTAAAGAGAAACTTACGGAGCCCCCGCACATGACATGCAAGAAAAAAATAAGTAAATCGTGCGCACAATTTACTAATTCATTCCCTCAATGTACTAAAACGTGCACATGATTATTATTTTGTTTCCTCAGTTTGCTAAATCGTCAGCAAAATGTACTAATTTGTTCTCTTGATTTATAAATCGTGTACACAATTTAGCAAAACGAGGGAACAAATTAGTAAATTGTGCGGACTATTTATAACTCGAGGGAATGAAATAGTAAATTGTGCACAATTTAGCCTACTTTTTCCGGCATGCCATGTGCTGGGCTCTGTAGAAACTAAACATAACATTCTCTAATGTTTATTTTTAGGGTTTATTTTATAACCATGAACAAGTATTTTTTTTTTGTAACCTAAAGAGAACATATATATAATGTTTTATTTGTATCACTATAAACTAACCTTCCCAAAAACCCTGCACATGCAAAACATTTTTCAGTACACAAGCTTCTAAAATCTCTGTTCTTTGTCATCAGATGTAAATGAGTGTGAGATGGGAGCACCTTGTCAACAAAGATGTTACAACAGTTATGGTACATTTCTGTGTCGCTGTGATCAAGGCTATGACCTGGGACCTGATGGCTTCTCATGCAATGGTTAGTGCATAAGACATCACCCAAATCGTTTTTGACCAATTGATGATGGGCTGAATGGGCTGTAATTGGTTTTCTTTCTCTCCTCCCAGATATTGATGAGTGCAGCTATTCCAGTTTCCTTTGCCAGTTTCAGTGTGTGAACGAGCCAGGAAGATTCTCCTGTGTTTGTCCAGAAGGTTACGAGCTAGTTGGAACACGGCTCTGCCAGGGTATTGAAACAAAATCTCTGTTTTTTACTCTTGACTCTTACAATCACATTTCACTTGGTTCGAGTTTGTCATAATTCTGTATGTAGATGTGAATGAGTGTGAGACAGGCACTCATCAGTGTGGGGAGGGACAGGTCTGTGTGAACATCCATGGTGGACATCAATGTGTCAACTCCAACCGCTGCCAGGACCCTTACGTCCAGGTCTCAGAGAAGTGAGCCCTTTGATTTGCGTAAAGGCAAAATCATATCTTGGCAATTTATCGTATTTAACACCCCTCTCCCTTTTTCCTCATGTCACTTTCTTTCTGTCCAGTCGTTGTATATGTCCAGTGGTGAAGTCAGAGTGTCGTGACCTGCCTTTCTCCATTGTGCATCGATACATGAGCATCACCTCCGAACGCTCGGTTCCCTCTGACATCTTCCAGATCCAGGCCACCAGCGTCTATCCTGGAGCCTACAACTCCTTCCGCATTCGTTCTGGAGATGACAACGATGACTTCTACATTCGGGTTAGTCAGAGACACACAACATCCTTCACACAACAACTTCTTATGTTACATAATGTGCGCTAGAGTAAATACTGGTGAAAACATTTTTATTATATTGCACAATCGTTCATTTGGGTCATGTTTTTGAAAGGAGTCTGTTATGCTCGCCAGGGCATTTATTTAATCAAAAAACATTAAAACAGTAATATTGTAAAATGTTATCAACAGTTGTTTCTGTCTTCAGTGTCACATGATTCTTCAGAAATCATTCGAATGTGCTGATTTGGTGCTCAAGAAACATTTCTGATTATTATCTTCTCGTATTATTATTATTATGAAAATATTTTTTTTTCATAATAATAATTGGGTGTAAGCCAAGTGGAAAATTCTGTGAAATTTGTGAATTTAAGATTATTTGATGAAAAGAAAGCTCAAAATTTGAAATTCAAATTTTTATTTGAAATAGACACATTTTGTCTTTACTATCAATTCAGATCAATGCACCCAAGAACTTGATCACACATTTGTTTATATTGGTTAGTGATTTAAAAAAAAAAGTGCATAATCTCAAATGTTTTTGTCTTCCTTAAAGGGATAGTTCACCCCAAAATGAAAATTGGATGTTTATCTGCTTACCCGCAGAGCATCCAAGATGACTGTTTCTTCAGTAGAACACAAACCAAAGATTTTTAGCTCAATCCATTGCAGTCTATCAGTCTCATAATGTAAGTTGTTGGGAATCACAGCTATAACATACAATAAAACAAAAACAAAAAATACACAAACATACACAAACAAAAATAAATTAAACCCTGCGGCTCCTAACGACACATTGATGTGTAAAGACACAAAACGATTGGTCTGTCCAAGAAACTTAACAGTTCTAAGAGTTCTAATAGTCCGGACATTGCATGAATCAGACGTAGAAAAACAATATAAATACTGTTCAGTTTCTTGCACAGGCTGATTGCTTTGTATCTTTACACATCAGTGTATCTCCACGAGCCGCAGGGTTTAATTTGGTTTTGTTTGTGTATGTTTCTTTTTTTATTTTTTATGTTTTAGCTGTGAATTCCCATCCACTTACATTATACAACTGACAAACTAAAACGGTTTGAGTTAAAAATCTTGGTTTGTGTTCTGCTGAAGAACAAAGTAACCTACATCTTGGATGCTCTGGGGGTAAGCAGATAAACATCAAACTGTCATTTTCTGGTGAACTTTCACATTAAAATGTCCAGTTCTTTGTTTGAAGCTAGATTTTAGGCTTTGAAACTCCCAAAACTTTTAGTTTGTGTTTAAATCTCAGAACTGCATTGTGGTCTCATACTTTTGGACTCATTTATTTTTGTTCATTTCTTGTTCCCAGCAAATCAACAACATCAGTGCCATGTTGGTTTTGGCCAAAGCAGTGACTGGACCGAAGGAGTACGTCATCGATCTGGAGATGGTGTCTGTCAGTCCTCTCGTGAACTACCAGACCAGCTCTGTTCTGCGTCTCTCTGTTTATGTTGGGCCTCATGCATTCTGAGAGAGATGGAGAGACAAACATAGGAAAAACACTGTATGAATACAGTATATACAATGCAGTATATACAAGAATATCTTTATTCAGTCTATTTCTGCTTTTGTGTGTTAAAATTGGCAACATAGTTCCACAAATCACCACCTTAATGATGTGAAATGATCTTTTTTTGAGGCTGACTGCAGGCCGGTGACTGCAGGCCTATTCTGGGAAGCGCTAAAGCATCTGAACATTCATTCCTCTCACTTTGTCACCATGGACTCATTCTCACACATACATGCAGCATACAAGCACACACCATAAACACACACATATCAACTGCAGATACTTCAGAGAGAAACATCAGGATATAATTTCATTTCAATCGCCATTTAACAAAACAAAAAAATGTTTAGAATTATATAAACTACAAACAATACACATTCCAAAGAACTTTTGTAATTGCATTTATGTAGTGTAATACTGTGTCATTTCAGAAAACACTAACACACTAAAGACAAATCCAGATTTCTATAAGCCTTAAATGAGAACTAATTTTTATTTTACTTTTTTTTTTTCACGTCAAGTGTTGCATATTCTCTGATGCTTACTGTACTTTTACTTGTTTACTCAGACTACGAAATTATTCAATCCAATTCCATATTTCATTGTTAAAGTAAAAAAAAAAATGTAAAAGTAGTCCATTAAAGAAAAACAATTCTAATCCTCCCTTGACATCTTTTTCTGATGATCTTCTTCTCCTTTATTTTTCTTTTCTTGTCTGTAGGCTAAAAAACATCCAGTTTGGTGTACATGCTAGTAATCTGGTTAAAATATGAGTGTTTATAGTAAGTATAAATGAAATGTATTGCTCAGGTGTCTCCACATGGTGACAGTCTAACACATGCTGAGTTTTACCTGTTTTGCTATTAGCTGAAAGGACCATTATTACAGTCTCGTTTTAGGGTAAAAGTGGACAAAAATAAATTTAGATAATTTTATGGTTGTGTTATTTTAGGGCTACTGTACCTTGGAGCTACTGTACCTAATAACAATCATTTTTCATTTTGGAAATCCTACATATTTACTTGAAGATCTAGAAAGCTTTAAAGTTGTCCTGTAGATTTAAATTGACCTCTTTTACCTGATTTAAAATTGACTTCATTGACAATAAGTAAGGACAGGAAGAAGTTAATGAATAAAAAGTAACAGAGTGACAACAATCTGAAAATCGCTACCTTTAAAGCTACCTTTAACTTTTGAAGCTCTAGCGGTTAATAAACAGAACTGCTTGCTTCTTGCGGAGGAACATCGTAGCCGGAACTACTTCTCTCTGTTTATGTCTATGAAGAATCACAAAGGTACTGGGTTACTCCGCCGCGGTATCCCCGAAGCAATCTAAAATAGTCTGAATATAAACACTTATTATAGGTGCACCCTAGTGATTCAGGACAAGCTAAAAACACGGTTTGGAAAATGGATTCATGGTGTACTCGCTTATTATATACATTTTTCTACATTTTGAACACAAACAAAGTTACGGACCGCAGCTCTGATTGGTTGTTTCTTAACGGGAGCGGATGAATTTCTGCAAATGGCAATAGGACCACTGGGAGGAGCCAGAGGAGCTTGATTTTTTTCACAGATTATCTGTCTCATATTCTACTGTCAGGACGTAATGACAGGTTTCACAAATATGTAAAAAATATATTTTTACAAAAGTTACCTACTGCAGCTTTAAATGCTAATTAGAGTGTACCAAAATGGCTTGTGTTTTTGCAGGCCATTCATTAACATCATTTCATCAATGGACTGGTCATCTCACTTGATTTAGAACAATGGCGAAACGAGTAGGACGTTTTGTTTGAGTCAGCGTCTGATTTATAACTGCTATGTGTGTGAAAGGATCTGTGTGTTAATTATAACGGCATGTAGTGTATTGTCAAATGATAAGTGTGAATTTAGCCTAGTGTAGCTCCAGCAGGGAAACGATGAGCTCATTGATGGTCAGTGTTGGCACAGAGGGCTTGTGGGCAGTGCAGCAGATGGATGTAGGTGTGATAAGAGTAGCAGAACACACTGACAAGCATATCAGATGCTGCTGTAATATTTGACATTCTTCGGCTTTCTAAGACTTTAAGACTTAGGCTTTCTAAGACTTTTAAGACTTAGAAGGTATTTAAAAAAAAAGGTTTGTAACTAAACGGCTTCGGTTTCCTTTGACTTCCATTGTATGGACAGAAAATACAAATGGACGTCAATGGGAACCGAAACTCTTTTGTTATCAACATTCTTTAAAACATCTTCTGCTGTGTTCAGCAGAAGTAGGATGTTCATACAGGTTTGGCACGATATCAGGATGTGAAAATGATTTTGGAGCTTTCGTTTTTTTGTGTGAACTATTCATTCAGTATAAGCCTTTTTTCTTTTGTTTTGTTGTGACTGTGATCATTGTCAACAAAAATGTAATTAATATATGTTAGGTTAAGTTTAAAATTAAACATATTTTTATATGCCTGTCTATAAATAGTCGCATTTTCTCTAAAAATAAACAAGGTTAGCTATTTTCATTAGCAGAGAGGAAAATGGGGGCTTTGGAGCTATTTTTGTGGTTTAGAAGGGTACTGTTACACTTTGTTATAACGAGAGTAATTTTCCTGTCCACCCCCTCAAATCCATGTCACACTCAGTCCATTAAAACATATTATTCTCTGATCACCATGAATGACTGAAACAATACACGCACGCTATTAATTGTCCTGAAATTTGAAATATTAACTTTCCTCTCATTTTTGTTGGTAACATGAACTCTTTTCCATCCCACACGGATCAGGTTTACAGATGACAAGGTGAAAAATGTTTCTTCAAACCAGAAAGAATCAGGCAATGTGGCCTTCCAAAAAATTTAAGGTGTAAAAGCAATGATAAGTGAGTTTCCATTCTTAGTTTTCATCACTAAATGGTGGATGGCTACTTTTGGTTTTAGGATAAATAAATATCACTTCCTTTTCAATCATTTAACTTCATTTGGAGAGAGGTTAAATGTTACGACTTCTTCTGTTGGGTTCAAATCGGTGGTGTGCTTGAGAACAACCATCATTTTGCATCTCTTGCAATGCGCAAATTTTGTTACTAAGATACTGCAGCTCCGTTGCCATGGGTGCCGAGATGCAGAGATGGTCAAGTATCAGCTTCTAGTATAAACCCCCAAATAAAAAAAGAATATGTGTAGAGAAGACACGAAGACAGGGATACTACAAGTGAAACGTATTGTCCACTTCTTTACCAAAATTAAAATTTGATTACAAAGGTAACAGTTCTGTAGTCACAAAGTTTATTGCCCTCAATATAGAGTACAAATTAGAATGGGTTTTGTTTTTGTGCCATACACAACATAAGCCAAGAAGACCAGCCATCTGAGCTGAATTTAGATTTTTCCTGGAAAGCGACTATTTCATCATGTTCGGGATTCAATGTGAGTGTTCTTTCGTTTCTTCGAAAATGACTAAAGTTCAATGCATATTAAAAAATGTTCATGTGAACAGATTATGAGCATTACACATTTTCTCCAAGAAATCCCATCCCCCATCTTTCTGATTTCACCAGATGGCCGTGCCACCCACGTAATAAACAAAAAAGTCCAGTGGGAGCTCAAGGGTTAGGGTGACAGTTCCCTCTCTGCAGAGATCTGTCTCCCAGGGGCCAGGTCCACATCATCCAGCAAAACTTTTCATCAATATTGATAGCTTATGTTCTGAATGACATCTAATGCTGTGGCTGTCCAACAGTCTGTCCCCTCTGTCCTTGTTGCTGTCATCCAGCCTCCTAAAGGCTTTGTTATTTGATCAATAATTGCCATAATTGCAGAGGCTGGACATAAAAAGAGGGAAAAGACGGTATAATGGCAGATACTACATAGGATGTAAAATATTACAAACAGGAAGTGTGACTCAGGCTTATTTAACCCCAGGACAAAAACTGACACATTACCTCTGGACGAGATGAATGGAAAAGATGCCAGAACCAAAATACAAGCAGGCATCTGATGCCCCACAGTATTCTCAATTAATGTAACAACATATGCAATGGTGTTCTTTATAAGTTACTGAAGTGTTCCAAACACATATAGATCTGTCTGTCCTTGAGCAATGTATTCAGAATATTATAGAAATCTGAAAGTGGTTAGAAATAAATGAGCACTGTTGCTGGGTGTTAAAAATAGCCTGAGCGACTAAGGAAAAAGAAAAAAGCAAGCATAGTTACAAGGTTGCAGTTTGAACAGGCTTCATCAACAGTAGGAGAGGCAGATGTTTAGACGAGAATTCACATATGATCACTGTCCGGTTTTTAAAATATCTATATACACACAAAATGTATGCATGCACTTCTCTACAGTCTTACAAATAAAAAAAGCCATAATAAGTTCTTAAAAGAATTGTTCATCAAAAAAAATTTAAAAAATAAAAAATAATTTGCTGAAAATGTACTCACCCATAGGCCATCCGAGATTGTTTGTTTCTTTATGGGAATAGATTTGGAAAAATATAGCATTACATCATTTGCTCACCAATGGATCATCTGGAGTGAATGGGTGCCGTCAGAATGAGAGTTCTGATAAAACAACAGCTGATAAAAACATCTCAATAACCCACACAAACAACATTCATCAAATTCATCAAGTTTTTAACTTTGCTTCCGGCTAAAATATGACTCCCCTATCTATGATATTGCTTTCTGCAGTGAAATAGTTGTCTGAATCAGGAGAGAAATATACACAGGTCTAGCACCTTTTATAAATGAAAAAAGTTTTAAAAAGTTCTTAACAAATGGATTTTGACAACAGGGGATGGACTTTTTCTCTTGAGGAGGAGTTATCATGAATTATGGACCAATATATTGTAACAGTTTAAACCTTAATCGTGAACTTGTTTTTTAAAAAACATGCAGCTTTTCACAAGACATTAATTACTGGACTGGAGTCATTTGGATTACTTGTGGATTATTGTGACAAATTTTCATTTTGGGGTGATTTATTAATTTATATTTTAACAATGATTTTTTTTTAAACATGAAGAATTTTTTTGAAAATTTAAAGAACCTTTTTTTATTCTTCAGTATAAAAAACTTCAATGCAATGGAAAGATTTCTTGGATGTTAGGATGTAAGGAAAAAGTGTATGAGACCAAATAAGCTCTTAACTACAGCAAAATGCATTCATGTCAATGAGGTCATGTGATGTCATAGATGAATGATCAAAGAACATAGGGTTAAAAATAGAACACTTTGGCCAGAAAGGGCTCAGCATTTAAGATCCCACTTTATCACAATATATTGTTTACAAGTGGTATGAATCATAAATAAAGTTAGTTTAGCTTGAGCTTCAGATGACAATTACTATCCTCAGTCTTGTCCTGCTCAGGTATTTTTAAAGAAGTGTTGCTAAGAAACAGATTATTACTGTTCTTTAAAGTAAAAGAGTGAGGACCTTGATTCTTTGGGTTTTAAAATAAACATGAACATAAAAGACAAACTATTAAACCAGACAAGTGTCCTTCAAACTGTTCATTCACTGATTTCTCCTTACCCCCCTCCCCCCCTCTATCCAATAAAAGCTATTTATGTTTTGTTTCATTATTCCCATGTAAGTTTACTAAGAATATAGATAAGAAGAGAAAGGAAATAAAAAACTGAACATAACTTACTGAATTTTCAAATGTGAAATGATTTTCTCAAGAGTTTTAAAGTCCAATACGATAATTTAGATTTTTTAATCATCAGTAGACTGATAATATGAATAATATCAACTCCAATTGAAATGTTTAACCAGATGACTTAATTTTTGGGCCCTTGCCGTTTAGGCCTAGTATAAATATAAAATAATGAATAAATAATAGCAGGCTAATATAGCAGACTATTAATAAAATCAGATGTAATACATTTGAAATAAATATATTTTAATGATTTTTTTATTCATAAAATTAGACGTATTATGCAATGTCATGTTAAGTAGGCCTATTCGAAAAATTTTATTGTCAGTAGGGGGCGATCTTACAATGTCAACCCTGTTACCATCATTTTCCATAGTAAACAAATTATATGAAAAAATATGGTAATTTAAAAAAAAAACATTAGAATTGAAGTCGAGCGTGACCTTAAAAATTAAACGTATTTTTTTATATATATTTAAATATAACAATCTATAACAATATAGCTTGTTCAAACTTAAAACATAATATTTAAAATAGCACAGTGTATTTTTGTGTGTGTTTATAATATAATCATACAATAAATAGTTTCAAATCACTTTATCAAACTGCGAACCTGTTCGATAGAATGATCCCCCACCGCCTATTCGTGATCCTTCGCTTGGTAGTTTGGTGTAAAATCATATTTCACCGATCATATTGCGTGGGGAAAAAGGGATTGAAGTCGTGGGATAAAACACTTTATTTTCTTAATCGTGGTTATTGTTTGTTTCTATTTTTATTGAATGGGTGGCATGATGTAATTGCTGATTGTGAGTTATCAGCCTCCTACTAATTGTTTTGATGAAGAAGCAATAACCACAGGCGCATCTACACTTTTCAATTAGCATATCACTGAAATTCATTGACATGAGATCTTACTCCTAATCTCGTCACCAAATATCAGCATTTCCCTGAAGTCAATCAGTAAAATTCTGTTACAGTAGCTCGCGGCCAGATGCACCTGCTCTGCGCGCGCAACAGGGTGGAGAGTTTGGACCTTCTAGATTTGTCCAAATCTGGCTTTGCGCGTTGAAAGGGATCCCATATTTATCCTACGTCACTATCACAGAAGCAAAATGCAGAGATAGTTGGAGATTCAAATCTATTTATGCACGCCCCCTCCCATCATTTCTTCAGGCGCGCTCTCTATATAAACTATCTGGAGGCAATGTTTCCATCAGAAGCTTCATGCGAAGGCGAGAGAGAAATCCATAGCATACCAAGGGTAAAACTTAAGAGACGATAGAGGATATATAAGCAAAGAGAGAGAAAAAAATGTATTTTCTCAATTACTAAGTAGTTTTTTAAAGACATTATCCAAAACTTAGAAGAAGTGGCGTCTGCCCGAAATGATGGCTGAGTAGCTTTCACCGCAGGCAGTTTTTACCCAGATTATTCGTCTTTTCCAACGATTCTTTGGACACGAGAAAATGTATCGGTCCACTAAAGGAGCATCAAAGGCTCGGAGGGATCAAATCAACGCAGAAATTCGCAACCTGAAAGATCTTCTGCCCATCTCCGATGCCGACAAAGCTCGTCTTTCCTATCTTCACATCATGTCCCTAGCCTGCATTTACACAAGAAAGTCCGTCTTTTTCTCTCAAGGTAGGGTTAATTTAACATGGTTTTCTAAAGAACTTAAGAACATAAAAAGGTGAATCAATTATTTAAAAAAAAAAACATTATTTTTTTACGAGCAAAGAGCAGATTTGTCCTATCTGAGGAAGCTCTGTCTCTGTCCAGAGTTCTGAAAGTAACTAGTCTCTGTCTATGGTGCTGATGTTGAGTTATGTGTGTGGATGTTGTGATTTATTTTTAATTTGTAATTTTTGCTATGTACATATTATAGTACAGATCTTTATATTGAGATTTCCATGTTTTGTCTTTATCAGTGTCAGCAGGTCATGACGTGAGCGGGAGCATCCTGTCTTTGCCAGAACTCTCGGATCTGCTACACACACTACCAGGGTTTCTCCTAGTGCTGACGAGTGAAGGAAAACTCCTGCATCTATCGGACAATGTCGCAGAGCACCTTGGCCATTCCATGGTAAGAAACATACATTAGAAAATAAATGGTTTATATCTATTACTTTTAAGGACTTTGTTAGCAATTGGTGCATGCTAAAAATAATTATTTGGGCTTTATACAGGTGGATCTAGTGGCTCAAAGTGACAGCGTGTATGATATTATAGACCCAGCCGACCACTTCATCATGAGGGGTAACCTTGTGCCAATCACCACTCCTGACACAGGTAATACACTCTGTTGGTTTGACACATTCTTTTAACATAAAGTATTTGAGATGTATTGTACATGATGTAAAAAATAATCCCTTAATGTGTCACTCTTCTTTTTATTTCTAGACCGTCTCTTTCGCTGCCGCTTCAGCACTTCGAAGTTTGTACGGCGGCAGGGATCAGGGAACAAACTGATGTTGGTTCGGGCACGCTGTCTGCCACCTCCATACCACGCATCCGTCTACTGGACCTCCAATTCAGTGTGGGTGTGTTTTTGCTCCCCACTGGAGTCCAACGTCCCCCAGGTTTCCTCAGCTAGGAATCCTCTCCCCACCCCTCCTGCGGAGCAGTCTTTCCTCCTGGCCTGTTTCCAGTCTCAACATAGCCGGGACATGAGAATCCATGCTGCTCAGGACAGGTACAGTAGGAGTCCTGTGAATGTCCCTGTTAGTATTTGATTATGTATTTGAGAGTGAGGGAATAATGTTGATTTGTTGTGTTTCTCTCTCTCTCTCTGACAGTGTATCTGTATACCTTGGCTATGACATAGAGACTCTGCGCTCTTGCTCATGGTACAGTCTGATTCATCCTCGTGATCTGTCTCACGCCTCTGCACAACACTGCGCCCTGTGTGAGTACATAACTTTATTTATTCATTTTTTACAGTGCATAATGTGAAATATATCAAAAAGCTGGTATAGTAAATGTGGTTTATTAATTGGTCATTGTGTCCTTTTTCAGTACATGAAGGTGGAGAGAGGCAGGTGGAGATGGTGGTCCAGGTTGAGGCAGCAGATCACTCCTGGGTCTGGCTTTACATTGTTCTTCAGTTGGAGACTGGAGAATATCCCATCAACAGCCACAACTACGTCATAAGGTATAAAGGCTACCAGCATTTACATTTAATATACTATCAAATACAAATAATTATATTTACAATTTTAGTTACATTATCATTATTATATAATAATAATTTGATTGATTTTTTTTACTGAATTTGTATCAATTTGTATTATAATTATGAATAACAATATAAATTATTATTATCAATAATAATAATAATAATACTTATTTTTATTATATAAATAATAGTGACATGTATCATTTGTAATGTTTATAATGGTAATATTAAGTATTATTAATACAAATAATAATTTATTAATAATAAAATATATTATTATTATTATTGAAATATATTATTATTATATTATTATTGAAATTGAATATGATTTTAAAATGTTTTATAATATCTTACATTTTGTATCATATTAAATATATAAAACAATTATTTATGATATTAGTATTTATTTAAAAACTATATTAAACACATTTATAAAATCTGTTGTTTTCTCTACCCTTCCCTCAGTGAGTCTGAAGCCTGGTCGGTGCGTCAGCAGTTGTATTCAGAGCAGAACCAGCTGGCTCTCCTGTACCAGGAGGCACGCCAGAGCTCTGACCCCCTGTCCAGCCCAGACCAGGTCTTCACACCCAGCAGCAGTGGCCTGTCCTCCCAGTCCTTCGACTTCAGCTTCACCACTTCTGGCCGGAGCTCCTCGGAAGAGCTCCCTAGTAGCTCTGGCCCAACCAGCATGGCACTCGACCCCCTTCAGGGCTTTTCTCAGGATGAAGAGAGCCATCCACAACCACAACTGCATGGCAGTCACCAGATGTGGAGATCAGCCATGACCGTTTCTGCTGAACATCTGAGCAGCATTAATGTCCCAAGTCTTTCTACAGTTCCGCAAACCCATATTGCCCCTCCGCCCCTTCCACCATACAAAGCTCCTCCTAAGCGCCAAAACTCAGAGGAGTTTATTTGCACACCTCCTTACACCCCAAGACTCGGAGGGGGGAGTTTTATGTTTGGTGATGAAACCTTCAAATCAGACCAAAGCAATGTAGTCAAAATGAGGCAGTCTATAACCTCAGCACCCCTTTCCGCAAGCATCTGCCCCACTCAACACTGCCGCAAACGTCTATATGAAACACTACCACCTACTCCAGACAGCCCCGGCAGTGATGAATGCATTCTCATGGCGCTGCCGGAGATCAGAGGACCTCTGTACATAGACGTCCCTCATTTCCCATTCCACAGTCCACCCGAAGGCCTTTTAACCCCCGAGGCCTCGCCCACCAAAAAGCCCTGTTTGAGTTTCTTCCCTCGTGAAGACGATACCGAAAGAGAGCAAAGGGAGATCTCACTCCTGGCTCAGTATATTAGCACTTTAGCTGAAGGTTTCTGTCACAGCCACCCACAAAACACATTGGCTCCCCCTCATCACGCATCATTTGAAGGCCCAAACTCCTCACTGGCTCACATTGATGTCTTTATGTTTGAGGAGAAAGCAGTCGATGGCATCCCTCTTCCAAATCTGCCATCCACCTCCGCCACACCTCCCTCGCCTTACTCATCAGAGCCGTCCTATCCCCAGCACTCCCCGAGCCGCAGCTCCTCTGTCCACACGCAGGAGGAGGCGAGGACTCTGTATGGTGTACACCACCTCTGTAGCGTCCAGTCGGCGCACCGTAATCGTATGGCCGGGGGTGGGCCGCAGGAAGCCGAGAGACCCGACGAGGATGTGGAGATGATGTCCTCCCCAGGGTCCACCGCAGCTCCAGCACTTCCTGCCCTCACTCCTGCTCTGCCTTGTTCCCAGTCCCTCCTAGAGGAGCTGGTCACTATGGAACCTGTGTTTGGGGCAGCCGCCCTGATAACTCCTGCCGAGAGGCAACAAGATGAGTTGTATCAACTCCCTCATCAAGGCGGACAACAGATCTTCTACCAAGGTGAGAAACTATGGCACTTTTGTGATTTTAGCTTTTCAGTAACTCAAAGATTTTGTGTCTAAACTGTGCTTTTTCTCTCCTTTCCCACAGATGGAACCAGTGATCACATGTTTTAACATAAGTCTGTGACTTAATCAATGAAGTATGGCATATTGTCATCTTTTACTAAGCTATATTTCTGGGATAATGTGGTAGAGTCAAATCTAAGTGTGTTTAAAAATATATATATATTTATGTTTATATTTCAATATCATGAAGTCACATGAACATGCATCCTATTCATATTGGACTGTCACTTTGGGGAAAAGTACTTAAAGTAACAAAGGCAATTGCCACTTTGTATTCACTTATAGTGAAGACTGTGTTTTAATGAAAAAAATATGTCTATGAACCACAGCTGTATCTTTCCATCGTAGAGTTCTACGGTCAAGTCGAGGATATATTTCTACCTACAATGCTCTCTTTCTATTTGTTTTTCATTGTTTCAGTGCATGAAAACCATAGAAGATACTTCATAATAAACAATATTTCTTCATGTTTTGTTTTGTAAATTTACTGTCATTGATGGTTCCATGGAGAGCATTAGAAAACTTTAAATTGCACAAATTGGTTCTTCAAAAGTTCTTCACACTATAAAAATGTCGACTGAAAATCTTTGAGGAACCCAAAATGGCTCTTCTAAGCCATCGCTGTGAAAACCTTTATTTTCAAGAGTGCATTCGATGTACCATATTTTCTTGTTTCCACAAAGAATATCCTTGAATTTGATGCGCTCTTGTTTTCCAAATATGTATATGAGAGCCAATTAAATGCATCAAAGCGAGGTTCATCGGCGTGTGTTCATTGTTGCTGCCCCCTTCATTGTTCTAGTCTCTCTCTCCCTTTCATTCACTGCCTTTTCAGAGTGTCGCCATGGTTTCCTAGGACCGACTGACGCAGATGATGAGGTGCTTTCTATTTTTCCTGACGTATGCTCTTGACTCAGAGGCACAGTGGAGACAATCAGCCTCCTACACACACACACACACACACACACACACACACACACGCATATATGTCCACAAACGCATTCTGTACAGTGAATAGTCAGCCCACACTTTCCCATTATACCTGAAAGCTCACGATAATACCCTATATGGCCTTTCCTGCCTCTCAGTATCTGCTTCCATTTTTTCCTCTTGTTGCCGGGGAAGCAAGATCTTTCTTTTCGCGATATCCACCTCCGGTGGCCCTAAATCACTGTTTGCTTATCAATTATCCAGTTATGCACCTTTCCGTTGAGTCCGGCGTCCCGTGCTGCGCTGACCCTCCCACACAGCACCATGGGCCAACTTACCGCCCTGTGTCCAGAAATACCCCATGAGTTTCATCTGAATAAAACTCTCTCATGTCTTCTCTTCCTGTCCTTGTGAGAATGATGTGCTTTCAGCAATGAAGAGGAATAAAATAGACTGGACTGAAAAGAGGAGGAAAAGAGGGAATGGGGAGTGCTTGGAAGGTGCACAAGGACTTTTAGGTGCTTATTCATCCTGCTTTCCTCCCACTCCTCCAATCAGTCAGCTGAATTTCTTTTCATCCTCCCTCTTTCACACATCTGTGCTTTCTCATTCATACTGTCCCGTTCATTAGGCCCCTCTCTCCTTATGACTCACCCATACCTCTTTAACTCATCTCTCTGCTCTCTCGCTCTTCATCGTCCTCCAGATACGTCCACACAAACAGCCCGTGCCCACTTAAATCATAATTGAAATGCAAAAATTAAGATGCTCTCATCTTGTTTGCTAGAAAAGAATGATGAAAATAACCACCTACATTGTCTGCACTATTCATAGATGCACAAAACATTTCTATTCTGAAGCTCTAATGCCATGGTGCAACAACATAAGAACGATTTTCTCAGCAAATCAGTTATATTGGCAGAGATATAGCAAAGTAAACAAAACAAACCTTTAAAATAAGTATTATTTTGACAAACTATCTTCATCCCAGGGCCTGGGACAATGTCCTTAGCTGTCCACCTCTCATGATGGCCTGCATTGCACCAACATGAAACTTTATTCAGTGTCTTTACTTTTGTTTTGTCAGTTTATATTGTAAAGACTGCTCAATGCTGACATTCAGTGGTCATTAATGCAAAATGTATAGAAGCTTGTGAAAAAAAAAAACTAAAATTAGTAATTTTTTATCAAAATGATGTATTTTAACTGCAAACTGAATGTAATATTAAGGTAGGACACTTCATTGCATGTGTAGGACACTTTTTAAATTGACATTATTAAATATAATTTTACAGTAAAGTGAACCTTTTGTATGCTTAAATGTGTTAAGAAACACAGCCATGAAAGTATACTCACCTAAGTGGCCTTTTATGCCATTAAAAGGATAATTCACTGCCAAAAAAAAAAGGGTCATCAGTTATATCATAATTAGTTTCAAACCTGTATGAATTCTTTATTTCTGGTGAACACAAAAGAAGATATTTTGAAGAATGTGTGTAACTAATCAGTTGATGGTTGCTTGTGGTTTCTTCTCTATACTATGGAACAAAATGAGGACTCTTTGTTTTCCCGTATTCTTTAAAATGTCTTCCTCTGTTCAAGAAAGAGGAAAGAAACTTCTGAAGAAATTTAGATTTATGGGTGAAATATTCACAGTTTTTTTTTTTTTTTTTTAAAGTTGTAATTATAAGAGATAATGTCAACTATGTGCATGCATTACAATGTTTCCTTTTTTATTTTTCAAGAATTTCAGCCTTTTCTTATAAAACTTCCACCACTAGTTAAACCGCTACATTTCATTCTTTATCAAAATAGCTCTTAATTAAAAATAAAAAATTTAATCCAATGTATATTCAACCCGTTTTTTATGAACTGCATTTATATATATATATATATGCATGTATTTTTAATAATAATTTAATAAAAAGTATAAGTGATTTGCCTAAACAAATGATTTACCACCTATGTTTACCACATGTATACGTGAGAATCCATCCACTAGGTGGCAGTATTATCCAGTTCAGTCTTGAGCTCGTCACTGGTCCAGAATCGAGGAAGATGCATTTTCAACATGGCGACGTGCATGTCGGGAATATAACAGTGAGGGTGAAATATTTCGTCCTTTTTTTTTCTTTTACCGAAAACTAAAGGCACCACTTAAGAAACGTCGGATACTTTGATTTAACATAGCTTACGTGCAGGTAAATTAAACATAAAAGGAATAATTTTACACAGGTACAGTGTATTTTACTATGTTTCACAGTGACCCTATCTTATTATTTTATGTTGCAGTGCTTCCTACAGATGAATAAAAAATGGCATTTCTTGGAAGCCTAAAACCAGTGCTGTTGTCTGTTTTGCATGGTAAGTCTTAGCAACAGAATTTTGATTATTATCATATCAAATTAAATAAGTGAGATTAATGAAGCCACTTTCTGTTGTCATTTTTGACAGCGTCGCACTCTGTACCTTTCTGGTCTGGACCTGTGTTCAGCAGGACCATGGCCACTCTCAATCAGATGCACCGTAAGGGCAGACCTCCTCCGCCTCGTCCAAAGATCAGTGCCACTTATGGGCATCCACAGCTCAAAGCAGTAGTGCTGAAGACCATGAATCAGGAAACCCAAGAAGCCCAACTCGGCCAACCGCAAGTGTGCACGAGTCCGTCTGTCCAATGGTCAAGAAGCTGTGGCGTACATCCCTGGGGAAGGACACAACCTCCAGGAGCACAATGTGGTGCTGATACAAGGAGGGAGAACACAGGATTACCAGGGGTCAAAATCACTGTTGTCAGGGGCAAATATGACTGCGCACATGTCGTCAAGAAGAAACAGTAATTACTTGAACTGCGTTTAACTGCATAAATCTTCATGGCTGTAATAATTTGGATGTCAACAAATAAACGTGTTCTAGTTCATACAGGTATAGAAGTCCAACAGTTATCTGATGCCACATCTTTATTTTCACAGTTTGTTCAAGTAGTTTTTCTGGTTCTGGTTTGCAAAGTAGAATGTTATCTTTGTCCATCAACTCTTTTTTGACAGAAGTAAAAGTTGGTTGTTGTCTCTGCTTTTCCTTTTCCTATTACTATGACATGTTAAGTAACTAACTTGTTTGTACAAAATGTCATATGCATGTCTGATATAACATGCTGTGCCAAACTGCTAAAAATGAAGAAAAAGAGCATTCACACCAAGTTGTCTTCACAAGAAAGTGAAGAGTTCCTGCTTTAACCCACAGACTATTTCTTGTTTTTACACACAGTTCTAGCTAAATTTATTGAGGTTTTTTGCTTTAAAAAAAAACTTCTATAAGATAGAAATTGAGTTAATGTATTTAATTAAGTTTCTATATAACTTTTAATTTACATTTTTAATTAATATTATTTGATTTATTTACTTTTTTAATATTTGCCAAAACATTACCAAAACCTTATTACAAATTGCAGAATTTGAATTTGTAAAAAACGAAAAACAATACTGATACTAAATAAATAAACATAAATCAATAAACAGAATGCAACATGAATATAGAAATTTTGGTGTCAGTTGAAGCAGCAGGCATCAGAGAACAACCCTATTTTCTTGCCTAGCACTCGGAGCATGAGTATGTGAGGAATGCAGACTGTCTCGACTCGAGTATCAAGGATCTTTCTGTCTGAGTTCTATCTAATAACTCAGATTTGCCATAATCACTTCAGTTACATTTCTTTCATGGCATCTTGAAATCTTTCTTTAATATGTGGAATCAGTTTGTAGTTTTGTAAGGAGCATGGTGAAGTTTTATTACCAGCATGATGGTGATGTGCACGGGACATTGAACTTCAGGACTGGATCAAGGAGATCTACATCCATGGGTTTCTTGAGCAGAGCTGCACAGGTGAGTCAGACGATAATCACTGGTTATCATAGCAGTGTCCCTTTTTTTTGGAATACCTCAGTGTTTTAGCACAGTGGAGGAGGTGATTACATTTGTGACTATTGTGATCTTCACAGCTTCAGTTCAACATTCGGCCCTCAGAGCAGGACAGGATAGTTAAAATGAAATGAGAATTATTCTACTTAAAAATTTTAATTTGGATTATATATCATATATTCAATTTTTCCTACATTTGAACACTTAGTTTGACTATGGTAGTTGGTTTCCCAATGCCCTTGGCCCTTTAAAGCACACCACTCATGGATGTGATGTTATCAGGGCACATGATCGTGTAAGGCACTTGCAGCCCATTATTTCTGTCAGTGATAGACTCACTCAAAAAGGACAGTTCTGCCTTGATGATCTCTGATCATTTTTGGGGAGCCATCTGGCAAAAGTTGTCCTCTCAGTATCGGCCAAGTGGAACCTGCATAAAAGATTAGATGGGATTTGTAGGGATTCCCTGCAAGTATGTAAAAAAAAAGAAGAAGAAAAAATCCAGTCAGTTGAGTAGGAAACACTAAATCTGATGAGGGTTTGTTCAGGAGCCAAAAGACTGATACTAGATATGCAGGGGTGTCAGGGAGGGTGCCTAGCGGGGTGTTTTTGTCTGAGCTCCCCTTAGATGTAGGATGTATAATAATTGCTGTTAATAATGTTCATCGTCTGGCTGACTACGTCTTGTACTAATTTTTCTGAAAAATCCTGTCATATGCACATAAACTGACAGTCACCACTTATAAGCTACTTAAATTTTTTTATAATGCTTAATTTTCTGTAAAGTTGCTTTGTAATAATTTGTATCGTAAAACACGCTATACAAATAAACTTGAATTGAATTGAATATATATATATTTTCTTTGTATTTACTGTAAACTTAGTCACATATGCCAATATCGATTTGATTTAGATGATAGATTAAAACATCAATGTTTTAAAACATCATAATTTCTTTGTAATATTAAAAAAAACAAAAAAAACATTGTGTATGTGTGTGTGTGTGTCTGTAGATTATAGATCCTCACTTGTCAATATTAGTGTTCTCAAATAGTGTTTTAAAAATAAACATAAAAAAAAAGAGCTGAAGCAAAAAAACTGACATTTGAAAAGGTCTTTGTTTTATGGACATGTTTTAGCTTTGATCATTCCATTTAATACTGCAGCCCACTCAAGCCCAATGGTAAGTCCGGCCATGGCAATGACACAACTGTCCAAAAATATGTTGTTGAAAATAATAGTGTTCAGTATTCGTCTGTTACTGATGGAAAGCGCATGCAAATGACACTACAAGCCCTGGATGAGAGACATTCTTCACAGATGATTTTAAACACCAACTCAATCTTATAGCAAAAAACAACGCAACAGCATCACTCGCAGAAGTTCATCACGAGACTCTTTTTAAACACATCAGTGTTATTGTGGGTTGAGTTCATCAATGCACCGCCAAAGGTTTCAGTCTTTTCCGGGAAGTGGCCTTCTTTGATTTTCTTACTAATGTAGCGAGCTGTCTCATCTCGTGCACTCTGGTTAGAGCTGCTAGAGATCGGCAGGATGTTCTTGAGCAGCTCCTGGTTGGCCTCCACAGACAAACCCAGCAGAAAGCGGAGAAAGATATCATAGTTGCTATTCTTGGAGCTTAATGCTTTGTCAACTGCACTCCTGAGTACGTCTGCCAAGGAAACCTTCAAGGCCTTCAGCTTGTTCTGCTCAAGGATGTTCTTCCCATGTTTCTTGAAACAATAGAAAACATGAAGAGCTGCAAGGTACTCCTGAATGGTCGGATGTGCGAAGCAGCTCACCTTTTCTGTGTAAATCACGAACTTCTCTCTGTAAAACTCTGTGCAGAGACCGGTGCAGGCCATGGCAGGGTATGACTCCGGCAATTCAACGTCATCCCAGTGCTCTTTCTCTATCTGAAACTCATTCTTCTCAAGCATGCTGTAGGACAGCTTTGCGAGCTTAATAAGCAGCTGATCAGCAGTAAGATTCTTGGTGTCTTCGGTAGGGTCGTTCTTCAGTTTCTCAATGGACATTTGAGTTTGTCCATGCAGCATAATGGTGTACAAATTGGTAAGAGTTCTGGGCAGCTGTGCCGATGGTTGAAGAAACTGGAACTGCCGCTGCAGCACTTTAGATGCCACCCAGCAGAACAGTGGCAAGTGGCACATAATAAACAGCGTCTTAGAAGACTTGATGTGAGCAATCACCCTCTCAGCAAGGTCTCGATCTGCGATCGTCTTCCTGAAATAGGCCTCTTTCTGATCATCGGTGAAGCCGCGGACCTCCAGAAGCCGCTGGACGTGTTCTGGTGGGATCACATCCAGAGCTCCTGCCCTAGAAATGATCCACACGTAGGCGTCATAGAGCAGGTTACCCCTGATGAGGTTGGTGATCAACACTTGGACAGTTGTAGGCCTGGTCGCGTCACACCAATACACCGTTCTCCGGAAATTAAAGGGGATTTGAGTGTCATCTAGGCCATCGCAAATGAACATTACCAGACAGCCCTCAAAATCGAGAGAATCTATTTCCTTCATCTCTGGATAGAGGGTGCTGACTAGACTCAGGAGGGTATACTCTCCTTCTAGCATTTTATTTAGCTCCTTGAAGTGTAGAGGAATGAGAAAGAAGACGTCTTGGTGGACTCTTCCATCTGCCCAATCGAGGATGAAGCGCTGCACTGCAAATGATTTGCCACATCCTGGGACTCCCCTGGCTAACACCGACCTTACAGGCCTTAACCTCGGGTTCTGCTGGGAAAATATGTCATTTCCAGTTAACGGCTTCCTGTTCACTTTGGCAGTCTCTGCGAGCACTTCTATCTTTGATCTGAACTCATGCTCACTGTTGATTGATGCATTAATGCCATCTGTAATGTAAAGGTCTGTATAGACTGACTCAAAGGGGACTGGCTGTCCTTGTTGACTAAAACCCTCATATACCATCTCATACTTCCTCTTCAGAGTCAATTTCAACTCGTAGCGCACTTCATCTGTGGAACATCACAAAGAAAGATTTTTAAGGCACCTGTTTGAAAAGCACTGCAATGTTTGGGCTGGGACAAAATAATGGAACTTACTTCTTTTGCATAGACCTAACAGATATTGAACCAGCTTTTTAGCGTTCATGATATCGAAGAGCGCCAGCGTGATCTTCAGAGAAACTTCAATATCGCAAAGCTCTAGCATCTTATCCACCAGATCCACAAGATCGACTCCGTCCAGCGGATCACGGAAGCGCTCTGGATATCGATCCCACAGCAGTTTTTTGAAGTACTTTAATTCATCCTCTGCAAGTTTCTTTAGGCAGGCTGGTGAGGGCCTGTGATATAGCAATAATGTTAGTTTTCTCAACTTAATGTGAAAGGCACTTATTGGACATATTGTTATGGCTTTAATTGGATGACCAATGGTTGTAGGCCTCACCTTAAATGCAAATTCCACCGTCATTGCTGGATGTCTTTTTTCATTCGGATCTACTACCAACTCTGGTTTTACAGGAGCAGAAACAGTTTGTTGTTTCACACCTCCTTCCTTTTTGATCTTCTTCCGTGTGCTTAATTTAGAAAATATATATATATATTTTATGCATTAATGTAACAATAAATGAAAAAACTACACTACTGTTCAAAATGTTGTGGTCAGTAAGATTTTTTTCTTAATGTTTTTGAAAGAAGTCTCTTATGAATGTATTCTAGAATGAAAACATGTATTATGTTATGGTTCTGTACAATAATTATTTCAATGGAAATGTAAGCATCTTACAGTAAATAATTATGTGAATACATTAAATACGGTAATAAATTGATTATGGCAAAGCAATATAGGCCAGTATTAAAATTAAACTCTGAATCATCTCTGTCCATCAAGGGGTGCTTGACTAACATGTTTATTATGACATCTGAAGTGTATATCAATATGACCATGATGATACTGGCAAAGTTTAAATGGTACGGATACATCATGTGACTTCAACTCACCTTTCTTCAGCACTGACCTCCATATTATTGTCCTCATCATCACTATTTAAACTCTTCACTGCTAGAAGCAGACGAGTCCCGTCTGCACAACTGAACCCTGTAGAAAATCAAAAGCGGACTTACGAGAATGACAACCTTAGCCACAAGCATAAAGAGCAAAGTCTCTTTCAAATAACTCATAAGTATCATTTTCACTCTTACAGCATGCTACTAATAAAAGCCTTTCTTTAAAATACCCCTCAAACTGTATGTAGAACATATTAACTCTGCAAATAAATTAATAATAATAATAATTAATTCTTCGGGCTAAAGAAATGGAAGTAAACTTACTGCGTGGAGCTGGGTTGATGCTCTTCTCTTGTTTCTGACCAGCTGTCACTCTGCATGGAGGCATAACTGGATGCAGGGGACTCTGCTCTCTCCACGTGTTGTCTGATGAGGACGATCATTGTAGATTACAGAAAAAACGAAAATTGGAAAGCGAACGAGTTGTAATTAACCATGTAAGGAAAGTAACTCATCACATAAATAACATCTTGACTATGGCTTGTTCCCGATCTTACCAGCAGGTGGCGCACTTACACAACAGACATGCGTGCGGCTGACGTGTAGCCTACGTCAACATGGCTATTCCTGGCGGAAACCTGATATTACACCAATATCAGTATTACCTAAAAAACATATTACCCTGCAGGATTGGAGAATCCGAGGGAGAATGGAAGTGGTCTCTGAGGAATAAGTCGTCTCTTCCTCCCCATTTTTCACTACGAAGCGGAAGCCCGTCTAACGGCAGACTGTTGTCTGACGCCACCTCTACTGCGTCGTCGTCCATCTCGGATTTGCAACGCTTCCCCTCACTTTTTAGAAACAGCTCGGTGTTGTTACCTGATGAAAGCAATACAAAGATATTGCAATTGTGCTAGAATAGCACAGTGAGTAGTTTACCAACTGACAGCCCAATCATAAACTGCCTGTGTGCTTAATTAAATATCCATGTGCTTTTGCACACTCGCTGAAACTTTAACGCGTTGTTTTACTTTTGCTGCCAAATATTTATTTA